>NC_080787.1:3402142-3711428 GCF_028018385.1 Neofelis nebulosa
TTGGGTGCATCAAAATTTACAATCATTGGATCTTCTTGTTTCATTTTCCCCTTTAGTATGAGATAGCGTCCGTCTTCATCTCTTGTTATGGCTTTATTTATTTATTTATTTATTTACTTACTTATTCATTTATTTATTTATTTTAATTTAAGTCATAGTTGACATACAGTGCATTCTCGGATTCGGGAGCAGAATTTGGTGATTCATCCCTTACATACAATACCCAGTGCTCATCACAACAAGTGCTCTCCTTAATACTCATCTGACATCTAGCCCAGCGCTGACCCATTTCCCTCCATCAACCTTCGTTTTTTTTCTCTAACATTAAGAGACTCATGTGGTTTGTTACCACTCTTCTCGTTTCCTTCCCCCTTCCCATGTTTTCATCTGTTTTGTTTCTTCAATTCCACATGAGTGAAATCCTATATTTGTGTTTCTCTGATTGACATATATCACTTAGCATAATACATTCTAGCTCCATCCACATCATTGCAAATGGCAAGATTTCATTCTTCTTGAAGTTGAGTTATATTTCTTTGTATATACATGTTTGTATATATGAACGTACACATATGTGTGTATATATATATATATATATATGCGTATACATACATACACACACACACACACACACACACACACACACACAAACCGCTTCTTTATACCTTCATCAGTTGATGGATACTTGGGCTTTCTCTGTAGTTTGGCTACTGTTGATAATGCTGCTATAAATACTGGGTTCATGAAATGTCACTATTAGGTATTTACCCAAAGTGTACCAAAATAGAGTCTCGGTTTTTAAGGTTATTTTGCCTGATATAAGTATTGCTACTGGATTTCTTTTGACATTATTGGCATAATAAATGTTTCTTTATTCCCTCACTTTAAATCTGAAGGTGACTTAAGTCCAAATAAATCTTTGTAGACAGCATCTAGATAGGTGTTGTTTTTGTTTGTTTGTTTGTTTGTTTTGTCCATTCTGACGCCCTATCCAATGTCTTATGATTGGAGCATTTAGTCCATGTACATTTAGAGTGGTTATTAATAGGTATATATTTAGTGCCATTCTTCTAGTTGTTTTGCCATTGTTTCTTGGTGTTTTCTCTGATCCTTTCTTGTCTGTAACACTTTTAGTCCTAGATTTCCACTCAAAGAGCCCGATTTAAATATTCTTTTCTTTTGACTGGTAGTACATTTCTTTACTTCTTTTTAATATCTCTCTTTTTTTTAATTTAAGCTCAAGTTAGTTACTTTATAGTGGAATACTGTTTCAGCAGTAGAATTTAGTGATCCATCAAGTACAAAATATACACAATACTCATCCCAAGTGTGCCCGTAATGCCCATCACCCATTGAGCCCATACCCCTATTCAATAACCCTCCTGGAACCCTGAGTTTCTTCTCTGTATTTAAGAGTCTCTTATCGTTTGACTCCCTCTCTGTTTGTATCTTATTTTTGCTTTCCTTTCACTACGTTCATCAGTTGTATTAAATTCCACAGATGAGAGAAATCATATGATGTGTGTCTTTCTCTGACATATTTTGCTTAGCATAATCAAGTCAGGTTCCACCCATGTTGTTTCAAAGAGCAAGATTTCATTCTTTTTGATCGCCGAGTAATATTCCATTGTATGAATATACCACATCTTCTTTCTCCATTCATCTGTCAATGGTCATTTGGGCTCTTTGCATAGTTTAGCTATTGTTGATAATGTTGCTATAAACATTGCAGTGCATGTGCCACTTCGACTCAGCGTTAGTATATCCTTTGGATAAACACGTGGTAGTGCAATTGCTGGGGCCTAGTGTAGTTCTATTTTTAGTTTTTCTGACAAATCTCCATACTATTTCCAGAGTGGCTACACCACTTTGCATTTCCACCAGCATTTCAAAAGCATTCCCTTTCTCTGCATCCTTGCCAAATCTGTCTTTTTCGGAGATGTTAATTTTAGCCATTCTGATAGGTGTGAGGGGATATCTCATTGTGGTTTCGATTTGTATTTCAGTGATGACGAGTGACATTGAGCATCTTTTCATGTGTGACCAATCTGAATGTCATCTTTCTTAAAGTGTCTCTTCACGTCTTTTGCCCATTTCTTCACCGGATTATTTGGTTTTTGGGTGTTGAGTGTGATGATTTTTTATAGATTTTGGATACTAATCCTTTATCTGATATGTCACCTGCAAATATCTTCTCCCATTTCATTCAGTGGCCTTTCAGTTTTGCTGATTGTGTTCTCTGCTGTGCAGATGCTTTTTATCTTGAGGTCCCAAGAGTTCATTTTGGTTTTTATTGCCCTTGCTTTGGAGGCATGACAAGCAAGAAGTTGTTGTGGCCAGTATCAAGGAGGTAGATTGCCTGTTTTCTCCTCTAGGATTTTGATGGTCCCTTTCTTACATTTATATCTTTCATCCATTTTGAGGTGTGTGTGTGTGTGTGTGTGTGTGTGTGTGTGTGTGTGTGTGTGTGTGTGGTTTAAGAACATAGTCCAGGTCCAATCTTCTCACTGTCCAGTTTTCCCAGTACCATTTGCTGAAGAGACTTTTGTTTTTCCATTGGATACTCTTTCCAGTGTTATCAAAGATTACTCGGCCATATGTTTGAGGGTCCATTTATGGGTTCCCTATTCCATTCCATTGATGTCTGTGTCCGTTTTTGTGCCCATACCATACTGTCTTGATGATTGCGGTTTTCTAATACAACATAAAGTCCAGATTTTAATGCCTCCAGCTTTGTTTTCTTTTTCAACATGACTTTGGCGATTTGGGGTCTTTTCTGGCTCCCTACAAATTTTAGGGTTGTTTGTTCTAGTTCTGTGAGAAATGCTGTTGTTATTTTGATAGGGATTGCATTGAATGTGTCAATTGCTTTGGGTGGTATTGACATTTTAATAATATTTGTTCTTCTCATCCATGAGCATGGAATGTTTTTCCATTTCTTTGTGTTTCTTCCATTTCTTTCATAGATGTTGTATGGTTTGTTCCTTTATTTTTTTAATGTTTGTTTATTTTTGAGAGAGAGAGAGAGAAAGAGAGAGCACATGAGCAGGGGAGGGGCAGAAAGAGAGAGAGAGAGGGAGACACAGACTCTGAAGCAGGCTCCAGACTCCGAGCGGTCAGCACAGTGCCCATCACGGGACTCAGACCCACAAATGAGGGATCATGTCCTGAACCGAAGTTAGCACTTAACCGACTGAACCACCCAGGCGCCCCTCTATTGTTTAAGTGTACTGATCTTTTACCTCTTTGGTTATGTTTACCCCTGGGTATTTGATGGTTTTCAGTGCAGTTGTAAAGTACATCAATCCTTGATTTCTCTCTGCTGACTCATTATTGGTGTATAGAAATGCAGTCAACTTCTGTATATTGATTTTATATCCTGAGACTTTCCTGAATTCCAGTATCAGTCCTAACAGTTTTTCCATGGAGTCTTTTGGATTTCCTTGGAAACTATCATGTCTGTGAAGAGGGAAAGTTTGACCCTCCTTGCCAATTTGGACGCCTTGTATTTCTTTTTGTTGTCTGCTTGCTGAGGTTAAGACTTCCAACAGTTTGTGGAATAATAGTGGTGAGAGTGGACATCCCAGTCGTGTTCCTGACCTTAGGGGGAAAGCTCTCAGTTTTTCCTCAATGAAGATGATATTAGCTGTGGGACTTTTGTATCTGGACATACTGATATTCAGACAAGATCTTTCTATCCTTCCTTTCATGAGTACTTTTTTTTTCATCAAGAAAGGATGCTGCATTGTGTCAAATGCTCTTTCTGCATCTATTGAGAGGATCATATGGTTGTTATCCTTTCTTTTATCAATGTGATGTATCACATCAGTTGATTTGCAGTTATTGAATTGGTGGTGCATCCCAGGAATAAATCCAATTCATTGTGGTGAATAATTATTTGTATGTATTGTTGGATCCGGTTCACTACTTTTTGCATCCAGGTTGATCAGGGAAATTGGTCTGTAGTTTTCCTTTCTGGTGGGGTCTTTTTCCAGTTTGGACTCAAGGCCAAGCTGGCCTCATAGAATGAGTTTGGAAGTGTTCCTTCCATTTCTCTGGCCATGACCGTATCTTTTTCTTTCATTTGGGATGCATTCCTCTTGTCTTGGCATTTTGGCTGAGTATTTGCCTTCTCTGTGTTACAAAAGCTCATTATGTTAGCTGCCTGTGAGATGAATGGCTTTATGAAAAGGAGGTCATCTAGTGTCCAGGCCCTGACCATCAGGGAGTGCCCGTGGTGTGTGTTGCATACACTGTTTTGTGTTCTGGCTGCACTGTCCTTCAGGCCAGTTGTATGGACAATGTATGGTCCTTGGCCAGAATGTGCTGAGTTTTATCTAGGTCAGCTCCGATCTGCTTCTTAAATGAGACTTGAAATGACTGCCACTCGAAGTGAAGCTCTGCAGAACTGTCTGGTCAAGAGAGGTGATGTGGTCATGGGCTTCCGCTGGTCTCCTGGGGAAGGGGACACCTCCATTGGGACTGAAGCAAGCCTGATTGACCTAGAAGGCCAGTCTCACCAGAGCACAGGAATGTGGGGTTGATGTAAGCATGTTAGGCAGCCAGTGTGGGGATGACATTGTTTCCAGCAGATGGCTCTGTGTTTATGCTGTGGGGAAGAGGAGGAAAATGGTCCCACACACCTCCTCTGTCCTAGCGCCTTTGTCCCCTTGTTGTGAACACTGCCTCTCAGGGATGCTCTCCATGATGAGTGTATAATCGCCCCACTGCGTGCACCAGGCGATGTACAGGTCACTGTTTCCATACCATCTGCCTGTAAGTAGTTTGCTGCCTTCTCTCAAGGATTAGGCCAGTGCCCTCAGGGCTGTATCCCAGCCAAGCCTGCTAACCTTTGAACCTCCACATTCTCGGGGTCTGGATCGCTTGGTTAAGTGTCTGAGTCTTGATCCTGGCTCAGATCATGACCTCGTGGTCATGGGCTTCTCTCTCTCCCTCTATTCCTGCCCCTCCCTTGCATGTGCGCGCTCTCTCTCTCTCTCTTTCTCTCTCTCTCTCTCTCTCTCTCTCTCTCTCTCAAAATAAATAAACTTAAAAAATTTAGTGGCATGGAATACCTTATTTAGGCGAGATTCCCTCCCTGAGGGAATGGCGGGGGTCTGTCAGTTAAATTTCCAGCAATGACTAGGAATTTCATTGCTGACTGGTTAAAGGTTACATTCCTACAGGAATGAATTTAGGGATAGTGACATGAGGCTTTAACGTAAGTAACTCCATGATGGTCCTGTGAGTTTTCTTTACATTCCAAACCCATATTTTTGCACATCAATTTTTTTTATTAAAAACATAACCCTAAATCATATTTTAGCCATCTACTGCCAGCCCGATGATCATATCCTGTAAAACTGTGACCATCTCCTAATCATAGATGAAGATCAACTCTGTGGCTCTAAGATTTTTGTGACTCTAAATTACATTGATGTATGTTACTTAGATCTTTGTGAGTCTAGGTTACTGCTGGCCTCCTGAAATCTTTGACCCAGGGACACCCAGCCAGGTTTCTGAGCCATCACTTAGGCACAGAAGCACCCTTTCCAAGTCACCTCTTCCTAAAGTGTGTCTTTCCCTCTGGTACTTCTGGGTCTTACCCTTTTGCAGATCACATGCTGTGATGGACATCCCCTCATGAAAACCTGTCAAAGTGGGTGAGAAAAACCTGCTTGCCTGTGACTGCCACTTCATGGTCACATCTTTTCCTTCTGAAACCCCTTGAACACCCTATCATTCTTCCAGACTTTGAACATCTCTTTGATTTGGAAATATTTCATTCTCTTGTATTCCTGCTAAAAATATGCGTGAAAATATTAAAGCCAGTCACAATGATCCATCTGGCCGTGTGTACGTATGTTTTCTTTTTTGGACACTCTTCAGGCATGATGTGAAGTACATCCTGTATAATCTGAGTATCCTTCATTATCTAGGATAACCGCCTTTATGGAAAGCCATTTAATGACATGTTCATTCAAGATCCGAAAAACACTTAATTGATATACCACATAATACAGTGGTGTCTACATACGTTATTATCTTAACATATGTAAAGTGGATGTTTCTATGAAGCGTATATCATGCATTCAGTTTTCTGTACCATGAATGCTATTATTTAAATTACACAATAGTAAGAACAACAAGACTAGGTACATGGCCATCACTAGTAACTAATACTAGAACTAGTCATATAATATTAGGTGTTGAAAACATAAAACCATGATTACTACTAATATTTTCAACCGTGGTGGGCTTCTAGTTACCAGAAAAATTGGGAAGATATTATTGAGTCTCCACACACATCAGAGTGTTTTCTGACTATTGATGTCCTCTAAGTCGATACATGATCACAATCAATATCCCAAAGAGATATGGTAGTATTAACTAACTTTATATTTGTATTCAGATTGCTTCAGTTTTAACCTCTTCTGTCCCAGACTCATCCCAGCTGGCACATTACAGTCATCCTGTCTCCTTCGGCTCCACTTGGCCATGACAATTTTTAGATTTTTCCATATTTTTCATGATCTGCAAAGTTTTGAGGGCACGTTTGTAGAATGTATTTTGTAGAATGATCTTTGGTTGGGATATGTCTAACGTTTGTTCAAATGCTTAGGCTGACTACTGTGTTTTGGAGCAGAAGATCCAGAGGCATAGTTCCATCCATAATTATCACTTCACATAAAGGTTGTTTACTCTGAAGATTTGGGTCTTTTGTGGTTCTGTACAAATTTTAGGACTGTTCTAGTTCTATGAAAAGTGTTGTTGCTATTTTGATGGCGATTGCATTAATTGTGTCAGTTGCTTTGGGAAGTATAGACATTTCCATGAAATTTGTACTTCCGATCCATGAGTATGGAATATCCTTCCACTTTTTTGTGTCATCTTGTATTTCTTTCATCACTTTTTTATAATTTTCAGAGTATAGGTCGCTCACCACCTTGGATAGATTTATTCATAGATACCTTATTATTTGGTGTACAACTGTAAATGGGACTGTTTTCTTAATTTCTCTCTCTACTGATTCGTTATTGTCTAGAAATGCAACAGATTTCTGTGCAATGATTTTGTATCCGGTGACATTGCTGTATTCATTTATCACTTCTAGCAGTTATTGGGTGGACTCTTTGGGGTTTTCTATATATAGTGTCATGTAATCGGCAAAGTGTGAAAGATTCACTTCTTCCAGATTTGGATTAGTTTTTCTTTTCTTTTCTTCTTTTCTTTTCTTTTCTTCTTTTCTTTTCTTTTCTTGTCTTTTACTTTACGTTGTTTTGTTTCGTTTCGTTTTGTTTAGTTTCATTTCATTTGATTTATCTGCTGGCTGTAGCTTGGACTTCCAGTGCTATGTTTATTAAAAGTGGTAAGAGTAAACATCCTTGTGTTTTCCCTGACCTTATAGGAAAAGCTCTCAGATTTTCTCCATTAAGGTTGATTATAGCTTCAGGGTTTTCATAGAAAACATTTATTGCATTGATGTATGTTCCCTGTAAACCTACTTTAGGGGGTTATAATCATGAATGGATGTTGTAGTATGTCAAATGCTTTTTCTTCATGTATTGAAATGACCGTATGGTTCTTTTCTTTTAACGTTTATTACTTTTGAGAGAGACAGAGTGTGAGCAGGGAAGGGGCAGAAAGAGAGTGGGAGACACAGACTTCGATGGAGGCTCTTGGCTCTGAGCTTTCAGCACAGAGTCTGATGTGGGACTTGAACTCCCGAATCATGGGGTCATGACCTGAGCTGATGTCCGACTGCTAAAGGATTGAGCCACCCAGGTGCCCTGATCATATGGTTCTTATCCTTTCTCCTGTTGATATATTGTATCACATTGATTTGCAAATACGGAACCATCCTTGCAGCTTGGAAATAAATCCCACTTCATTGTGGGATATATTTACAGTTGTTATATCTCCTTTTGGACTGTACCCTTTACTGTTCTATAACGTCCTCCTCTGTCTCTTGTTATGTACTTTGTTTTAAGTGTATTTTTTCTGATACAAGTATTGCTACTCTAATTTTTTTTTTCATCCGTTCTTACACCCTATGTCTCTAGATTGGAGCATTCATTCCATTTACCTTCAAAGAAATGATTGCTATGTATGTATGTATGTATTGCCATTATATTACCTGTTTTCTTGTGGTTTCTAATGATTTTCTCCGATCCTTTCTTGTCTGTCTTTCATGTTTTGCTTATTTTCTTTAGTGAAGTATTTTAATTTATTTATCTTTATTCTTAGCATATTTGTGACTGGTTTTTGATATATGGTTACTGCTGGGTTATTTACATAACCTCTTCTGCGTTTAGCAGTTTGTACTAAGCTGATGGTCATTTACCTTGGAACCCATTATGTTCTTCTCCCTAGGTTTTTGGTAGATGTTATTATATTTCAAATCCATATCTCTGAGTTCCTTAACTATTTTTTACAAAAATATTCATGTTTTACTTGATTTGTGTCTTTTAGCTCTATAGTGTCACTTTGGTCTCTCCTTTCCACTCAAAGAGTCCCTCTTCATATTTCTTGCAGGACTGATTTAGTGGTACAAACACCTTTAGTTTTTGTTTGGGAAAGTCTGTGTCTCCTTCCATTCTGAATGATAGACTTGCTGGATAGAGTATTCTTGGCTGCTGATTTTTCCATTCAGCACTTTGAATATGTGATGTCACTTGCTTCTCGCTTGCCAAGTATCTGTTCAGAAATCTGGTAGTTAGCCTTCTAAGTGAAGGTCTCTTTGTGTTGCTGCATTTAAGACTTTTTCTTTATTGTCACTGTAATTTGCAAGTTTGCTTACAATATGTCTGGATGTTGGCCTGATTTTGTTCATTTCGATGTGAATTCTCTAGCCTCCCGCATGGGGATGTTTGTTTCCTCCCCCAATTAGGGCATTTTTCAGCTATTGTTTCCACAAATAAATTTTCTGCCGCCTTTTCTCTTTCTTCTGAGACTCCTACAATATCAATATTGTTATCTTTGCTGTAGTCACTGAGGTCCCTTAGTCTCATCTCACGTTGCAGAATTCAGTTCTCTCTCTTTGGTTCAATGTGATTAATTTCCATTACTCAGTCTTCGAGGACACTGGTTTGCTCCTCTGCTTCTTCCATCCCTTTGTTAGTTCCAGCAAGCATGTCTCTCCTTTATCGTGTCCTTAATGTCTACTGTACTATTTCTTATCTGTAGTCAGTCTCACTCTTCTACTCATTTCACAACTCTAATGAGTACCCTTATGATCATTGCTTTCAAATCTGTATCAGGTATGTTACCTACATCTCTTTGGCTTAGATCTCTGGCTGTGACTTTGACTAGGTCTTTCACTGTGGATAAACATCTCTGTGTGTCCATTTTGTCTGTCTCTCTGTCTCTATTTGTCTGTGTTAAGAAAGTCAGCTGTACCTTCTGCTCTTGAAACTAATAACGTGATGAAGAAGAGGTCCTGGAGAACTCAGCAGTGCACATCTCCGTTTATAGGACCTGGACCTTCAGGAGGCTATCGTATAGGTACTGTTCACAGCCTGCTGCTGTGTCTGGGTTACTTTTCCTGTCAGTGCAGGTGTCTGCACTGACTGCGTGCTGTTTTGGGCTGTGCTTTGTCTCAGTGGTGTTAGTGGGACCCAGGCAGGCCAGCTGTGGGGTGGTATGTCCGCTGGATAACTTGGGCACAGGGCAGAAGTGTTAGCAAAATTTCACAGGGCTACAAGTCCTATGCCAGATTTCCCGATGTCCTTTGGTGGCTAGGGGCTGTGGCCCAGCGGTGGAAGGTAGGGGCTTGAGGATATGCACAGAGCATGTCTGTGCCTGGGGACATGTGGCTTAGTGAGACAGATGAGGGTACCTGGATATGTACAGCTGGGTGAGGTGCAGATGTGCACAGCATGTTGTGGCACCTATGCATGCAGCTTGTCAGACAGGGTGCCCTTGTGGTTTGAAAAATGTTTGCCCTGAGACCAGCAGGCTTGGTTTGGTGAGTCCCCTAGTGAACCCTTGGGGCTGGTGCACTGCTAATGGGTTAGTTAGCAAGTGTCTGTGCAGCCTCGCCCTCTTGTGGGTGCTTCTATGCTTATTCTGGGAGGCTGGGGGAGAAGAGTGGTGCCTGTGAGCTCCCTCATTGTTGGAGAAGTCCTCCAACACACTCCAGAATCAGCATGAATACATCTGTCTCCTGTTTCCTCGGCATTGTGTAAAATGCCATGTTTACATGGCCTCTCTACACATGCAGGGATATGGCTATCACTCATCCTCCTGGATCTCCCAGTGCTGGGTCAGCTGACCTCCAAACCCCCTGTCTCTGAACACAAAGGCATTCAGCCCCTCTAAATTTTAATGCACAATGTTATGGAGATTAGTCTTCCCTGTATGACCTCCCTGGTGTGAGGGCTCACTTTTTCTGCCCCTTCTGCAGGCAGACAGCCTCCAACTTTCTGATATTCCTAACCTTTCTGATGCAGCTTCTCTCTACTTCGGTGTGGAGTTTGTTCTGCCAGTCTTTGGATCGCTCTTTGGTTCATGGACTTGAATGTGGATGTTATGCAGTTGAAAATATGGGACAGGGTGAGCTCAGGGTCCTCTTACTTTGCTATTATTAATTTTTTAAATGTCTTATTATTTTGGATTTTTGAGACATGGGAAGACAAACTCATGTTACACATGCACTTCAGGATTGGAAAGGAACTTTCCCACATTTGCTTCTATTACTTTATGTTTTGAAACTCTCTTTAATGAGATATGATTACATATAACAAACCTCAAGTTAAAGGGTATACTTTGATGAGATTGAGGGTACAGGACCATGGGTACAGCACCATGAAATCATAGGGTTTCTCCCTAAACCTTCCATCATGAGCCCTTTGTGTCTAATGCTAATGTTGCTTTTGAAGTAAGGACTACTTTTTTCCCCACGTTTTCACATATTGCCCAGGTGTCTGAAAGCTGGCATTGGGGTATCTACTTTTCCGATAGTCTATATTCCCATAAGTTTTGAAGTCGGTTTACCTTTGGACTTTTGCTTCTATTGTATCTCTCTGTATGTTCACATGCTCTCGTTGCAATACTTTAATGATGAGGTCTTCATCATCGCTTTAATTTTCACCAAATGTTATGAGCTACAGTTCCACTTATGACAGAAGGCACAGGCTTCCCGTGATATGTATTCAAGAGCGAGGCAGATATCCTGAGCACTAGAGCTGAGAATGTCACCCTGTCTTTTTGCCAGCTCTCTTCCCTTCCCTGCGAGACAAGAATCTCCTTTTGTTCACACAGAAATGTGGGTGAAGTCAGTAGAAAACGTTGCCTTCTCTCCTCTTCCCTTTATATCTCAAAATCCTTGCCACTATCTTCTGCCTTTCCCTTTCTGTGACTCATTCTCTCAGACCCACTGTTCCACTCCAGCCATGATCAGGGTGTCCTCCAGCTGCTGGCCTCTGCCCTGTCCATCCCTCAGTGAGAAATCTGGAGTAGGATTATGCATTTCACAGGACTGATCAAGAAATATGTGATCCTCAGAGCCCTCCTGCACAAGGTTGCTGTCGTGGAGACATGGCATCCTGGGTGAGGATCTGACGCCATGTGTGGCCCCCTCACTCATCTCCCACAGTCACTGCTGGTCCCTGATCCTTACCCACCATTAGAAATCAGCCATATGTTAGGGTCAGGTACCTGTCTATCTGACCCCAAGCACCAGGAGTCAGTGAATATTTCTATAATAAATGAGCACAAGCACCCCATGCATCTAGATATAGGAAGTTACCATCACCCCAGAAAACTCTCTCGGGCTCCTCTGCAAAAAGGGCGATCTTGCTACTATCCTCCATCACTGCAATTTCTGCTAGTTTGTTACCTGTGTGTATAGGAACCGCACTGTGTGCATTCGATGGGGGGTGAGAGTAGGTCCTCCTAGAAGCAAACACTGAAACAGAGACAGAACAGTAAAAGTACTATTAAGGGATACTAAGAAAAACAAAGTGGAGAGCGCAGGGTGAGCAGAGAAAGCATGCGGGCAGATCTGACACAATTTTAAGATATATAATCACCATACTCTGTCACCTCACACAGTCCTCTTCAAATTTCAAAATAGTTGTCGTATAAGACAGTGAGATTTATGAGATTTGGGGTTATTTCCCTATGGTCTTATGTTTTCCTATATGCATTCCCTCTTCGGTACTTAATCTGTGGCCTCAGATGAACACTTTAGTGTGTGGATGCATCTGCAAGTCTATATGTAATGGAATATGATTGTCTTCAGATCTCAGATGTAGAACTCTGATATACACATTCTCGTAATTATCTTTTTCTTTCTTTGCCTGGTAAGGCCTGAATCTTAATAGAATAAGTGTGCCGTTGTCTTCTTTAAAGTGGCGATCCCCAATCCCTGGGCTGAGGCATTAACCGTCTTAGTTTAATGAACTTCTGTGACCATCTTTTTTTGATGATCATTTGTGTGGAGATATCTTAATTGAAACTGTGAGAAGGGTGAGTGGACATTTCCCAGACATTTTGCAGATGCATTCTGTATTCAATGTCTTCTTTTCATTATGTCCTTAGAAACAAATATTACCCCTCTTTCACAGATAACCCATCTCAGGCTCTGTGTAGGTCCCACTGAGAATTGGTGTTCTGGCTGAGATAACAGGAACACAAGGAAACCCTCGGGATATTGTGAAAGAAGCTTAAGCAGATAGATGCAAAGCTGTAGTCAGGTTATGTCAGGGGTCCAGCAGGGGTGGCATCTGGGCATCCCTGAATTGTAGGTTTACCCAGGCTAAAGGCCAATGCAGGCACTCAGCTGATTTAGATCCTGTCTTCACTTTTAGTCTCACTGAAGGATATGAACTTAGGCAGACAAGCATTTCCTTAAGACCAAGTTAAATTTCCCTTATATCCAGGGCATTTTTTCACCCATAAATATCCAGAACCTTCAGACAACGCAGGGAGACAACAACCTTTTTAGATGATCACCTGGGTGCACTTTGACAAATATGACATTTTGGAGAGGAACCTTGCATTGTGCACTGAGAGTGATCCCACATAGTAGCTCCGTGTGGAACTCATGCTCCCTGCTCAGGCTGTGGTCAGGAATGGCCTGCAACTGCATCTCACTGAACCCAGTACCCTCCCCTCTGCACTTCCTCAAACTCTGCTTACTGTCGTCTAATTTCTCAAATTTCTATTCCTGTGTGATTCAAGTTTCTCCCACTCCTTCACTGGTGCTTCCATTATGGTGACCGCAAGGTCTGTGTCATATAATGCATGTGCCCCATTTCACACAGGACACCTAAGGCACCTACACTTAGTGGTGCATCTCATTCTTCACAGAACTCAAAACATTGTGTCTGTAAAATATGCACCAGTACGCCCGATACATCTGTCTTTGTGTAAAAATCCTCTTTCTTTTTGACAGGAGAAACCTAAAGCTGACCTCGTTATGGGGAAATAATACAGTCCATTGAACATATGTCCTGAGAAACTTGAGATATGTTACAAAGTCCTCAGGCAGTTTTGCAGTTGAATTGCCAAGCCCTAACAACCATCTCCACATTTTTCCCACAAAGTGTTTCACGAAGTAGATGAATATGCTTTAGAAATCCCTAACCACTTCAGTTTATCTACCCAAATAGAGGAGGCATAGGATGGGGAGGGGGGGTAGTTCATAGTCCATGACTGGTGATGAAGGACTTTCCATGGGGTTAGGGTTAGGGGTTAGGGTTAGCGGTTCGGGGTTAGGGTGAGGATTAGGATTAGATGGTTAGATTTAAATGTTAGGATTAGGGTGAAGGTTAGGTTTAGGGTTTAGGGGCTAGGGTTGGGGTGATGGTTAGTGTTAGGGTAGGGCTTAGGTGTTAGTGTTAGTATCAGCATTAGCTTCAGTGTTAGGGTCACGGTCAGGGTAGTGTCAGGGTCAGGGGATAGGGGTTAGGATTTAGGTTTTATTGTTTAGAGTTTAGGTTTTAGGTTTTGGGGTAGGTTTTAGGTTTTCGTGGTTACGTGTTAGTGGTTAGGTTTTAGGGTTATGGTCAGGGTCAGTGTTTGGTTTAGGGTTAGTGTTTAGGATTTATGGTTTACGGATTAGGGTTAGAGTTTAGTGTTCAGGTCTAGGGTTTAAGTTTATGGTTACAGTTAGGATTTGGATTAGGATTTGGGGTTTAGGGTTCAGCGTTTCGGTGTAGGGTTTAGGGTTAGTATCATTGTTGCGGTTCGGGTTAGGGTAGTTCAGTGCCATGGTTTGTGTTAGGGATAGGATTTAGGGCTATGATTCAGGTTAGGGTTTGTGTTTGGGTTAGGGTTAGGAATAGTAGTTAGGATTAGGTCCTAGCACATTGCAGGGACTGATCCCACAGCATTGGAGTTGTCTCCCCAAAGGGCTGAGTAGAGGTTCCAAGGTCAGTTTCCTGTCAGGATTAGTCTTTTGGTTCCAATCCAGACAACTGTATGGGAGAATGTTCTAGCAGGCCTCAGGAATATTCTCGGGCAGCTGCAGCCAGCCTTTGGAAACGACATGGTGATGTTCCAGGTTCTAAGCCAAGTGATCCTGCACCAATCCTGTACTTAGGGCGTGGTTTTGTCATACTTTGTTATTGGGTCTGCATGGGTAGAGAGCCTTAACTAGGGTTATGGTTTGTTACACGGACGCTGCCAGGGCGTAAGCGACTCTAGTGTCGTGATCTGCCTCTAGGGCTGAATTGCGGACCCATGTGACGTTGCTTCTCCACTGTAGGGTTAGGGTTGAGATAGTGTTACGATTCGGTTGAGGGTTCTGTTAGGTTTAGGCATAGGTTTAGGGATATGTTCCAGGAGATCTAGTCGCTGAAACCAGAGCAGTGCAGTTGTTTTCCTGAAAGTCTAATTTGAAGGAACAATGGAGGGTGCCGATTAGGATTATTCTTTGAGTTCCAAGGCGAGACAACTGTATGGGCCACCAGTCAGGTAGGCCTCTGGAAATCTCTCTGGAGCTCCAACTGGTCCTTCAAAAGGACATAGTATATTATGTGTCCTATGAGGAGTTATGCTGCACCGCTTGTGTTCCCCAGGCATGTGGTGTTTTCATATGTTGTTATTGGGTCCAATAGCGAGAGAGCCTTATCTAGGGTTAGGGTTCGGTCCAGTGACATTTCCAGCTCCAAGTGAAACCAGTCTTGTCATCTCCCTCGAGGTCTGAAGTGAGGGCCAATATGACGATGCGGAGCAATTGTAGGGTTTGGGTTCGAGTTAGGTTCGGTTTCAGTTGAGGTTTCCGATTAGGGTTAGATGTAGGGTTCGGGGTTTGTTCCCAGGAGGTTCAAGGCGCTAAACACATAGCAGTGCACTTGTCTCCCTGAAGGGCTGAGTTGAGGGCACAAGGGAGGGTGCCGGTCAGGATTTGTCTTTGGGTTCCAAGGCCAGACAATTCTATGGGCCACTGGTCGGTTAGGCCTCAGGAATACTTTCGAGCACCTGAATCCCAGCCTTGGAAATGACATGGTGATGTTCCAGGTTCTATGTGGAGTGATCCTGCACCGCTTCTGGACCCCAGGCGCGTGGTGTTGTCAGATTTTGGTATTCGGTCCCCATGGGAAGAGAGCCTTAGCTAGGGTTAGGGTTTGGTCCAGGGACGTCACCAGAGCTGAAGCAACTCCCGTCTCGTGATCTTCCTCGAGGGCTGAAGTGAGGGCCTAGGTGATGGTATGGGTCAAGTGTACTGTTAGGGTTTGAGACTAGGTTAGGTTTTGGTTGGCGGTTCTGGTTGGGGTTAGGGTTAGGGTTATGGTTAGGTCCCAAGAGGCTCCAGGCACTGAACATACAGCAGTGTGGTTGTCTACCCAATGGGCTGAGTTGAGGGCTCAAGGGAGGGTGCTGGTCAGGATTAGTCTTTGGGTTCCTATTCCAGATATCTCTATGGGCCACTTGTTGGGTAGGCGTCAGGATTCCTCTCAGATAGCTGCAGCCGGGTTTTGGAAACGACATGGTGATGATCCAGAGTATATGTTGAGTGATCCTGCACCATTTCTGCACCCCAGGCGCTTGGTGTTGTCAGACTTTGGTATGAGGTCCCCACTGGGAAAGAATCTTAGCTTGTGATAGGTTTCGGTCTAGGGACATCGCCAGGGCCAAAGCCACTCCAGTCTTGTGATCTCCCTCGAGGGCTGAAGTGAGAGCCCATGTGACGGTGTGCTCAATGTAGGGTTAGTTTTCGAGTTAGGGTTAGGTTTTGCTTGAGAGTTCTGGTTAGCGTTAGGTCCCAACAGGCTCCAGGCGCTGAAGCCACAGCAGTGCAATTGACTCCCCGAAGGGCTGAATTGAGTGCACAAGGGAGGGTGCCCTCAGGATGAGTCTTTGGATTCCAAGGCCAGACAACACTGTGGGCCAGTGTTCTGGTAGGCCTCAGGAATACTCTTGGATAGCTGCCACCGGGCCTTGGAAATGACATGGTGATGTTCCAGATTCTATGCTGAGTGATCCTGCACCGCTTCTGGACCATAGGCGCGTGGTGTTGTCACTTTGGTATTGGGTCCTTATGGGGAGAGAGCCTTAACTAGTGTTAAGGTTCGGTCCAGAGACAACACCAGGGCCGAAGCGACTCCAGACTCGTGATCTCCCTCAATGGCTGAATTGAGGGTCCATGCAACGGTGTGAGTCATGGGTTTGGGTTCGAGATACCGTTAGGTTTCTGTTGAGGGTTCTGGTTAGGGTTAGGGTTAGGTCCCAGGATTCTCCCTACACTGAACCCACAGCAGAGCAGTTGTCTCCTTGAAAGGCTGAGTTGAGGGCACAAGGGAGGGTGCCGCTCAGGATTAGTCTTTGGGTCCCAGACCATACAATTCTATGGACCACTCATCAGTTAGGACTCAGGAATTCTCTTGTGCACCTGTACTCAGGCCTTGGAAATGACTCGGTGATGTTCCAGTTTCTATGCCGAATGATCCTACATCGCTTCTAGCCCCCAAGCACATGCTGTTGCGAGACGTTGGTGGGTCCCCATGGGGAGAGAGCCCTAGCTAGGGTTAGGGTTCAGTCCAGGGATGTCCCCAGATGCAAAGCGACTCAAGTCTCGTGATCTTCCTCGAGGGCTGAAGTGAGGGCCCATGTGACAGTGCGGGTCAAGTGTAGCATTAGGTTTTGGTTGAGGGTTCTGGTTAGGAATAGTGTTAGGTCCCAGGAAGCCTCTGGCACTGAGTCCACAGCAGTGCAGTTGTCTCCCCGAAGGGCTGGGTTGAGGGCACATGGCAGGATGCTGGTCATTTTTAGTATTTCCGTTCCAATTCCAGACAACTGTATGGACCATTGGTCGTGTAGGCCTCAGCAATCCTTTCGGAAAGCTGCAGCCGGGCCTGAGAAACAACATACTGAGGTTCCAGGTTCTATCCGGAATGATCCTGCACTGCTTCTGGACCCCAGGCGTGTGGTGTTGTCAGACTTTGGTTTTGGGTGCCCATGGGTAAGAACCTTAGCTAGGGTATGGTTCCATCCAGGGTTGTCGCCAGGCTGAAACAACACCACTGTTGTGAATTCAATGGAGGGCTGATGTGTGGCTGTGAGTCTGCTGCAGAGTTAGTGTGCTAGATACAGTTAGGTTTAGGGTGAGGGTTATGTTTCGGTTCACCGTTAGGGTTAGGTCCCAGGTGAGTGAAGGCAGTGACTCTACAGCAAAGCAGTTGTATTCCTGAAGGCCTGAGTGCAGTACAGAAGGGAGGGTTTTCGTTAGCATTAATCTTTGGGTTCCAAATCAGACAAACATATGGCCCACCCTTCGGTTAGGCCTCAGGATTCTTCTCGTGCAGCTGCTGTCGTGCTTTGCATATGACATGGTGATGTTCCACGTTTCATGTCTAGTGTTTATGCACCGATTCTCGATCCCATGTATGTGCTGATGTCAGACTTTGTAAATGAGTCCCCATGGGGATAGACACTTAGCTAGGGTCAGGGTTCAGTATAGGGAAGTCGCCAAGTCCGAAGCGACACCAGTGTTTTGAATTCCATGGAGGGCTGAAGTGAGGGCACATACGCGGCTGTGAATCTGGTTTAGAGTTAGTGTGCTAGATAGGGTTAGGTGTAGGGTGAAGGTTGTGTTTAGGGTTATGATTAGGGTTAGGGTTAGGTCTCAGGAGGCTCTAGGCACTGAACCCACAACAGTGGTGTTGTCTCCACGAAGGGGTGAGTGGTGTCCCCAAGGGAGGGTGTCAGTCAGGACTAGTCTTTGGGTTCCAAGGCCAGACAAATGTAAGGGTCACCCTTCAGGTAGGCCTCAGGATTCGTCTCGTGCAGCTGCAGTCGCGCTTGAAATGAGATAGTGATGTTCCACATTCCATGTCGAGTATTTGTGTACAGATTCTCGAAACCGTGTGCATACTGTTGTCAGACTTGGAATTGGGTTCTGACGGGGAGAGAGCCTTACCTAGGGTTTGTGTTAGGTCCAGGGAAGTCAGCAGGAGTGAATCGACTCCAGTTTCGTGATCTTCCTCGAGGACTGAATTGAGGGCCCATGCGACAGTTCGGGTCAAGTGTAGGATTTGGGTTAATGTTAGGGTTAGGTGTAGGGTGAAGTTTATGGTTAGGGTTACGTTAGGGCTAGGGTTAGGTCCCAGGAGTCTCTAGGCACTGTCCCCACCGCAGAGCAGTTGTCTCCCCGATGGGCTGAGTGGAGTACACAAAGGAAGGTGTCAGTCAGGATTAGTCTTTGGTTTCTAATGCCAAACAAATATTGGGCAAGCTTCATATAGGCCTCAGGAATCCTCTCGTTCAGCTGCAGTTCCGCCTTGAAAATGACATAGTGATGTTCCACGTTCCATGTCAAGTATTTCTGCACTGATACTCGAACCTATGTGCGTGCTCTTGTCAGACTTTGGAATTGGGTCCCCATGGGGACAGAGCCTCAGTTAGGGTTAGGTTTCGGTCCAGGGGCGTCAGCATGGCAGAAGCCATAGCAGTTTTGTCAATTCCATGGGGGGCTGAAGTGAGGGTACGTGCGTGGCTATGGGTCTGGTGTAGCTTATTGAGGTTGATAGGGTTAGGTGTAGGGTAAGGATTATGTTTAGGATTAGGGTTAGTTTTAGGTCTCAGAAGACACCAGACACTGATCCCATAGCAGAGCTGGTGTTAACCCGAGGGGCTGAGTGGAGTACACAAGGGAGGGTGCTGGTCAGGATTAGCCTTTGTCTTCCAAAGCCAGAGAAATGTATGTGTCACCCTTCGTGTAGGACTCAGGAAGCTTCTCGTGCAGCTGCAGTCGCGCTTTGGAAATGACATGGTGATGTTCCACGTTCCATGCCAAGGATTTCTGCACTGATTCTCGAGCCCATTTGTGTACTGTTGTCAGACTTTGGAATTGGGTCCCCGAGCCTTAGCTAGCATTAGGGTTTGGTCCAGGGAAGTTGCCAGTCCTGAAGCAACTCCCTTTTCGTGATCTCCCGCGAGGGCTGAATTGAGGGCGCATGCGAGGGTGTGGTTCAATGTAGGGTAGGGTTAGATATAGGGGTAGGTGTAGGGTGAGGGTAATTGTTAGGGGTACAGTTAGGGTTACAGTTAGGGTTATGGTTTGGAAATAACATGGTGATGATATATATTCCATGCCAAGTATTTCTACACCTGTTTTCGAAACTTGTGTGTGCTATTGTCAGATTTTGGACTTGTTTCCCCATGGGAGAGACACTTATATAGGTTTAGGGTTTGGTCCAGGAATGTCACCAGGGCCAAAGCAACTCCAGTGTTGTGAATTCCATGGAGCTCTGAAGTCAGGGCACATGCGCAGCTGTGGGTCTGGTGTAGACTTAATGAGATAGATAGGGTTCGGTGTAGGGAGATATTTATGGTTAGGGGTACTGTTAGGTTTAAGTTTAGGTCCCACGAGACTCCAGACACTGACCCCAAACAGAGCAGGTGTCAACCTGAAGAGCTGAGTGTAGTACACAAGGGAGGGTGCCCGTCAGTCTTCGTATTTGGGTTCCTAGACCAAACAAATGTATGGGCCACCCTTTGGGTAGGCCTCAGGATTCCTCCCGTGCAGCTGCAGTTGCACTTTGGAAGTGACATGGTGATGTTCCAAGTTCCATGCCAACTATTTCTGGACGAGTTCTTGAACCAGTGTGAGAGCTGTTGTCAGACATTGGAATTGGGTCCCAATGCATACAGAGCCAGAGCTAGGGTTAGAGTTCGTTCCAGCGGTGTGGCCATGGCCGAAGAGACTCCAGTGTCGTGATCTCGCTGGAGGGCTGAATTGAGTGTCCATGCGAGTGTGCAGGTCAAGTGTAGTGTTTGGGTTAGAGATAGGGTTGGGTGTAGGTTGAAGTTTGCGATTAGGGTTATGATTAGGGTTAGGGTTAGGTCCTAACCCAGCAAGCTCCAGGCACTGAACGCACAGCAGAACAATTGTATCCCCGAAGGGCTGAGTGTAGGACACAAGGGAGGGTGCCTGTCAGGATTAGTCTTTGGGTTCCAAGGCCAGGCATATGTATGGGCCACCCTTCGGGTAGGCCTCAGGAATCCTCTTGTGCAACTGCAGTCGTGCTTTTTAAATGACATGGTTATGTTCCATGTTCCATGCTGAGTATTTTTGCACCGATTCTCGAATCCTTGTGGGTGCTGTTGTCAGATTTTAGAATTGCGTCCCCATGGGGAGAAAGCCTTAGCTAGGGTTAGGGTTCAGTCCAAGGAAGTCGACAGGGCTGAAGCGACTCCAGTCTAATGATCTCCCTCGAGGGCTGTGTTGAGGGCCCTAGAGCAGGTGGGGGTCAAGTATAGGGTTCAATTAGAGATAGGGTTAGGTGTAAGTTGAGGGTTATATTTAGGGTTATGGGTAGGGTTAGTTTTAGGTCCCAGGAGGCTCCAGGCACTGAACCCACAACAGTGCAGTTGTCTCCCCGAAGGGCTGAGTGGAGTACATAAGGGAGCCTGCCGGTCAGTATCAGTTCATAAGATTCAAGACCAGAGAGATGTTTGGGCCACCCTTGGAATAGTCCTCAGGAATCCTGTCGTGCAGCTGCAATCACACCTTGCAAAAGAAATGGTGGTGATGTTCCATGTTCAATTCCGGGTATTGTTGCACCGATTCTCGAACCCGTGTGCGTGCTGTTGTCAGACTTTGGAATTGGGTCTCCATGGGGATAGACACTTAGCTAGGGTAAGTGTTCGGTACAGGGAAGTTGCTGAGGCTGAAGCGACACCAATGTTGTTAATTCCATGGAGGTCTGAAATGAGGGCACATGTGCGGCTGTGGATCCGGTTTACTTTTCATGTGCTAGATAGGGTTAAGTGTAGGGTGAGGGTTATGGTTAGGGTTATGTTTACGGTTAGTGTTAGGTCCCAGGAGGCTCTCCACCCATGTAGTTTCAAATGGCAAGATTTTATTCTTTTTGATGGCTAAGTAATATTCCAGGGTGTGTGTATGTATGTATGTGTATACACACACACACGCACGCACACACACATATACATACCGTGTGTGTGTGTGTGTATGTACGTCTATATCCATTCATCCATCGATGGACATTTGGGCTTTTTCCATACTTTGGCTATTGTTGATAGTGGTGCTATAATCATGGGGGTGCATGTGTCCCTTCAAAACAGCACACCTGTGTCCCTTAGATAAATGCCTAGTATTGCAATTGCTGTGTCGTAGGATAGTTCTCTTTTTAGGTTTTTGAGGAGCCTCCGTACTGTTTTCCAGAGTGGCTGCAGCAGCTTGCATTCCACTATTCATTGTTCAGTGGGATGTTCTTTATTCTACAAGTATTTGTTATCTTTCCAAATTTTTTCTGGTGGTTGATTTCGAGTTTCATAGCATTGGGGTCTGAAACTGTGCACGGTATGATCTCTATCTTTTTGTACTTGTTGAGTACAAGTAAACATAAAATTATTTATGTTTACTTATTTTAGAGAGAGAGACAGAGCATGAGCGGGGGAGGGGCAGAGAGAGAGGGAGACAAAGAATCCGAAGCAGGCCTCAGGCTCTGAGCTGTCAGCACAGAGTCCGACACAGGGCTCAAACTCACAAACCATGAGATGACGACCTGAGCTGAAGTCAGATGCTTAACTGAATGAGCCTCCCAGGCACCCACTTTAATGAAATTTTAAATGACACCGTTCAAAGTGCACTTGCTACCTTGCAAACTCAGAGAGAGAGAAAGAAATGTGAAGAATCAGGAAGTGGTTAAGAGTTGGCTGCTGAGTTTTACCGTAATTTGGCTTTGGAGGGTTTTTGTTCATTGGGTGAAGTGAGCACAGCATATTTGCCTGCCATTTACCACAGTAGACAATGGGCCTCTGGGAGCCAAAACTCTTTCTGACCAATGAGTTGGAATTTCAGTAGGACCGCCAAGATGAGATTTGCTATTTCAAGGACTAGGAGTTATCTTTTATTTTCACAACTAGGTAATTATCACATCATTCAACTTTGCCCTCCAAGATATGTAGAAAATACCCAAATATAGTTGAGAGAGAAAGGGTGATAGCCAAAGTGTATAATCCTTTCCCTTTAAAAAATATGTTTAAATTATGCTTTATGATTTTTTTAAATTTTAGTGAGGGGCATGCAAGTGGGGGAGAGGGGCAGAGGGAAAGAGAGAGAATCTTAAGCAGGATTCACACTCAGTGTGGAGCCCAACACAGGTCTGGGTCACATGATCCTACAATCATGACCTGACCCAAAATCAAGAATCTGATGCTCAACTGACTGAGCCACCCAGGTGCTCAATAGTCTCTTTCTCTCTGAATGCTGAATAGTAAATTTTCAACGTGAATGGGGGATAAACATGCATACATACATACATACATACATACATACATACGTATACCACTAAGAAAGCCATGAGTTGTTAGACATGAACTATTTTCCATCACCTTTGTCTTCTAGTTATATTCATGCCTCAAGGTGTTTTTGATTGCAATGCACGATCTTGCTGTGTGAGGTACAAATTGTTGTGTGATCAGTTTTCCGTGAAAGTCTTTCCTCATATCTGTCTTAACCACAAGATGCAAATGTCGAATTCAAGGATGTAGAGCTAAGAGCCTTCAGGTCCAATAACTGTCAACTAGAAGTTATATTTTCTGTTGGGGAGAAATCCCCATATGATGGCAATGACTTTGCATTGGTAAGGGAAAGAATACTTTCATGCCTTCGTGGTTCTTGCCTTTTTTCTGTCTCACCAAAATCAAGACTCAGGTCATGTGCACGTTTATCAAGAAAACACCTTTTTTTTTTTTTTTCCAGAAAATAAAAACGCCCTGGAAGACAAGTGTGATGCATTGAGGTCTTTGAAAGCCACAAAGGAAGCAAAAGTCAAAAGCTGAAGGAGAAAGCACATAACCTTGAAGAATTCTATGAACAAAGAAAAGTGCCTACAAAAAAGTAACATGGGGGCGCTTGGGTGGCTCAGTCGGTTGAACGTCCAAATTCGGCTCAGGTCATGATCTCACGGTCCATGAGTTCAAGCCCCATGTCGGGCTCTGTGTCGACAGTTCAGAGCCTGGAGCTTGCTTTGGATTCTATATCTTCCTCTGGCCCTACCCAACTCGCACTCTGTCTCTATCAAAAAATGAAAAACGTTAAAAAATTTTAGAAAAGTAAGATGTTCATGTGAGAACTGTCACAAGGACCGGATTGTATGGGAGAACATGGCAGCCAGTAGAGATAATTGTATTTCTTTTGGAACTGGGTCCAGAGTATTTTTGCCCAATGCATTCAGTAGTATTGGACCTTCCCTTCCTACCTTGCTTTCTGTAATGTAACCTGCATTTTCCTTTCTGTCCTAAGTGCTTGCCACACATTGTGTCATGTTTTGGGGGTGGAAGAGGGAAGGTACCATCATTAATAACTTTAATACCTGGATCCACTCTGGATCCACCTACACTGTCCTACAGGTTTCAATCGCATCACACTGTTTTGTCACCCAGCAATTAGGTCATTTTTCTTCAGGACCAGACATGGGTCAAAAATGTGTGGGGAAAAAAATGAATTATCTTGCTGCAGAAACAATGGAAGTTGCTTTCTGGAAAGTGCGTAGGGGTACCAGCAGTACTGGATCCCTGCATCCATTCTGCCAGTGAGATTGCTCACTGCAGGCCCAATCCCTAAGAAAGTCAAGGTGTTTCCTGTCCACTGATTTTTTAAGTGTAACTCTTCTGAGTCTTGGCCAAAGCCCGCAGCTTCACTAGGGCTCACCTTTGCTGGCCGCCCCTGAACTACACTTGTTTACTTCTAAGTCTGTGCCCATAAAGTTGTTCAGCTTCTTTGCCATTCAAATGTATGCCCCCCACCTCAATGATGAGTCCTAGGGACTTTGGGTCCAACTGCCAGGCTGGCTTTGTCCTGGGCTTCCTTCTTCTCCATCTTGGTCTTGTGTGTCTTTGTGGGGTTGTCAGACACTTGGTACATTCGGTAACATGTTTCCTCCTTTGTACAGTATTTCCTTTTGTTCTCAGGAGGAGATGCGGGACTTTAGAGTCCCTCACTCGTGTTGGAAAATGAAGTCTTCTCTTCCCTCAAGACTCACCTTATATTTGTCCTTCCCACAGCTGGGGTTAGGGCTTGCTCTGTCTCACTGGCATCTTGTTTTTGTTAACTCGTAAGCACTTTCTGTGAGTGGGTGCAGCACCCTGACCACCTGTCTATCTTCAACCCCTTACAACAGAGCCACTCCATTACAACCACTCCAGCAAGCATTTCCGAAGGACTGCCTGAGAGGCCAGAAGGAAATGCATGTGCCTTTCTCTGTCTAGTGCTTTTGTGTCATTTTCTAAGAGATTTTCAATTTTGCATGTGATTCTTGAGTACATCAAGTGTCAAGTTGAAACCATCTCAATCAACACCACAAAGAAAATAGTCTGAGGGTAACACAGCAACCCAGCCTTGCCAAGCATTGCCTTTTGCTGCCTTCATTATCAATGGAATGAGTCTTGTTAAAGTAGATTTGGCTCCATGAAGCTGAGAGTTTTCCACCTGAAATCTCTTTCCTGGAAGTAATCCCAGACTGTGTGACAGTTCATATCATGTTGTACGTCAGGAGATGATGTTGTTCTAAGATTGGCCTTTTGAAGGTGGAGGCAGGGGTTGCAGTCCTGAACTCTAGCGATGTCTGGGAGTGAGCTGCAATGTTAGTGAAACCATATTCTGGAAGGTCGTCTTTCAGGTGATTGCCTGTGTCATGGTACAACTTTTGGACTGAGAATCAGGGCTCCCCATGGAGGTGTAAGACTAGTGATGATCCCCTGCTTCATCCTAATGGGTACAGTTGGTCAGATATGGTTTTTCACTCACTGATGAAATGAGTCTTCACCATCTCAAACAAAAGACCAACTCTGGGAAGGCACAAAGTACAATGTTATTTGATGACTTTATGATAAAGGAGAGGAAACGAGAACTAGAAAGACAGTTCCAATAGTAGAGACGCGGCAGCAGACAGAAGTTGAATTTTCTTGAACTTAAATGGGGTGTTCACTTCATTTCTCTGATTGGGTTGTCAGTCTGTGCGTTTATGGGAGAAGTGGGGGAAGGGATATTTGCATAGGACTTCAAGAGTGCTGGGAGGTAAAAAGGGAGAACCTCTGGACCTTGTTCCTGACTGTGTATGTATCTTTCCCATCATAGGAAGCTGAAAATGACACTGTGAACTGGTGGCAAAGAAGAATCAGCTGGCAGCTGCAGGTAAAATTTGAAAATAGCTACTTAAGGGGTGCCTGGGTGGCTCAGTCGTTTAAGCGTCCAACTTCAGCTCAGGTCATAATTTCACAGTCCGGGAGTTCGAGCCCCGTGTCAGGCTCTGTGCTGACAGATCAGAGCCTGGAGCCTGTTTCAGATTCTGTTACATCTCTCTCTGTCCCTCCCCCGCTCATGCATGTGCTCACTCTCTCTCTGTCTCAAAAATAAACATTAGGAAAAAAAAGAAAATAGCTACAGAAGAAATAAACAAGTACAAGTGAGTTCAGCTAGTAATTACCAGCAGCTCATGAAAGCGCTGTTCATTTTTTGGTTTTTAATCTTTGTGCAGTGTTTAAATTCAACATATGCATAGAGTATTGACAGATAAAAAAGGTAAGTTTAGAAAGGATAAAACAATTAAGTTTCTAAACATTTGCAGATCTCAAGTAGTGGCCAGACTGTGTGGAAACTTTGTCCATGCTAACATTCCTCGGAGGTGGTGTCAATTGTCATCATATGTAGGAAAGCAGTGTGTCATACAATGAATCATACCCATCAACGTGGTAGTGCCATTTCATGGCCCTCATCTTTGCAACCCTGGGAAACATGGTGAGGATATAAGTTATAGAAGAATAGATCTTTATGATGAAAGACACTTGTCACACGATGAGTTAGAGAAAGATTGAAAATGGGAAGGAATTCTATGAACTGTGAACCCTACAGGCATGGAATAATGAGTAAGGAAAAGATGTAACAATAGCTTTGATCCTACTGGTCATTGATAATCATGTGCAAAGTGTTTCATGTTTAAGAATAAATTGTATCCTGGGACAAATATGAGGTTGTTGGGAACGTGGACAGCTTATTTAAAATCATACCCAATATCGGGCCTTATCTGACAAGAGCAATTGTAACTCACAGGCAACAAATTGAACAAACACGGGAACAGCTGCAGCAGGCAGAGCTCCCCTTTAGATACCAGGTAACCTGAGTTCTGCCTGACATACTGAACCCTTAGCACCCCACGCGGGTGAGTGTAGTGGCCCTTGGAATCCCTGACCACGGGCTTTTCATTGTTGGCTTTTTCAGCTTGCAGTTCATGAGAAGAATGCTCAGGACAACTAGGTAAGTGTTTTCTTGTTTCCTCCTCTTTCTTTGGTGCACAGTGTGGCACCACCTTCCGACTGAAGGTGGATGTGTTTTTTCTCCCCCAGATCAAGACTCAGATCTGGGACAGGGAGATGGCGGAGCAGGGCAGGGAGGTCGCTTACTTGAAATACAGGTGTGGTCATTTGACTTGCGTTTTTATGGGTGTTTCCAGGGATGACGCCTGCACTGTTTGTTGTCTAGTAGACGACGCGGTGTTGCAACTCTTCTAGAAGTCCATTATTTTTCTGTATCCAAGACTGGACGGGATGGAAGCAAAGAGGCTGCCTGAGGGATACATGAGGCAGAAACCAATCACTGCAAGAACCCTCCACGGAGAGGTAAGGAGCACGTTGTGATGTGCCGCAGTCTAATTTCTGCTGTGCAGCCTGTTCCTGTGTGTGATCATCGTGTGTTCTGGAAAGAATCACAAGCAGTCAGGACGGCAGGTGGTCTGAAGGGGTGACAGAAGGGCGTTCTCCTCTGGTGCCGCAGACAGTGAGGCACTTGTCCCTGTGACTGATGGAGCTCATGCCCCTCCTCTGACGGTGACCCTCCCACCTCCTCTAACATCCCGGTGTCTGAAGAGCCTGGAAACCTTCTTCCCACCCGGACACAATACGAAGACTTTAGTTTATTTGAGGAGAAGGTCATTTATTCACTAGTTTTAACAGTCTTTCTTTTTGTTTGTTTTGGGAACTGTAGCCCTACATCCCTCATTTCAAGTTCCATAAAGCTTAGCTTAGTCCTCTGATGGTATCAGTGCAACTCTGCAGCTTCACTGCTAACTTCTGACAGTTTTCCTTTTCTCGATAGTGTCAAATTAGTCTTTCCTTATATACTAACTGCTCTCATGTGGAAGGCAGCTTGTAGATAAGCTGGGAGATTGAACAATTTGCCTGAAGCCTGAAGAAATGCACCCTTCTTGAGGACTCATTGAGGATATACACCAAACTAGTATTCTCAATGTTATTCTTTTTTGTTAATTTTATTTATTTTGAGAGACGCATAGACAGAATGCCAAGCAGGCGCCACACTGTCAGTGAGGAACCCAATGCTGGGCTTGAATTCACAAGCTGTGAGATCGTGACCTGAGCCAAAATTAAGAGTTGGATGCTGAATCCAAGTATCCTCAGATTAATTCTTGATCTGTAATGGAATCGTGATTTCCCATGATGTATACTGAGAAAACTGTTTTACTGGTGAATTCTAAATTGCTAGTTTGCCTGGCCTGTCCACAGTTATGTGATTAATTATGAAACAACATGAACTAGGGCACCATGAGGCCTTTATCAAGGTGAGGGGACGGTTCTCCCCCTTATCCTTGGGGACCTGACCATAGGGAAAAGTTTAAGATATTTGAGGAATGAGTTGAGGGATTGTTTTCATTCCGCACAGTCCTCTAAAAGCAGAATAAACCTCTGTCCCTTCTAGGGTCTTTAGTAGATCGAGAAACTGCTGAAACCTTTGTGGGTTACAGCGGCTCTGACGGTACCAAGAATGCATACAAGGACAAGGTAAATGCCAGGGCCATTCTCAGTTGTAACTCTTTTGGGAAACCCTCATCTTTATGTACAGCATGCTCCCCCGGCCTTGTCTCATTTTGCGTGTTGTGTGATATGTCTGTTTGTTCTTTCTTTTCCAAATGCACACTCATAACCCAGGAGCCCACAGGCTTCTCAATTTTTAGTCTGTCAGCTTTCTGTGGTAAGTTTAGAAGCCAAAAGCGCTTAGGGACTGAGTACCTTAAGGTTTTTCCATGAGTTTCAGGAAATAATGAGAGGAGGATGACTGCACACTCCAAACAGAGGTCTCCCGGCCTGGGTGATCCCTTCCAGACCTCACCTCTGTGGGAACGGTGTGGCTGCTGTGTCTTCCTTTCTTGATTCTGGCTAGGAGATGAACCGGTTAGAAACGACATCATGACTCCAACTTTTTATTATGTGCCCTGTGCCATTTAGAGTGGTCATAGAGAAAGCCAATGTCATCACCTTTCTGTCTTTGTTGGTAAATGACTTGTCTGGAATCCTCCAGCTATACCTTAGGTAAAAAACAATTTGCACACCGTGTCCTTCAGTTGTGTTTCTATGAGCAGTTTCTGGTTGTGTCCCCAGTCACTGTTAGAGCTGATATAATCTCATGACACATACCAGTTTTATACCAAAACACTTGCATGAAATCTGTTATGTGAATTTCTCCCTCTTTTTTTCCGTTGCACATAACTACTCTGTGTCCTTTAGTATGCTTAAAGTCAGAATTCCCTATGAATTAAGATGAACACATCTGAACTTTGTAGACATTCACCACAAGTAACTCGTTCTTCACAGAAGACTCTCATTCCCCTGCAAGATTCCAGGCATCCTCCACTCCCCAGAGGTCTCCGAGGCCTTTGACAACACTTCAAGAGGGAAGACTCCTTTCTCAGGGAGAGGACCAGAGGAGGCACAGTGAGGGTCCGGCTGCAGAATGTTTTGCCAGGAGTGGCTGTGATTCCATGAGCAGAATATGAGTCGTTTATTCCCAATCATTTTTTTTTTGTGTGTTCTTAATATAGCAAAGGCAGAGCATCTGGAGTCGCCGTAGAGGAGGGATGCAGGGTGAACCTGGACATCGATGGCTGCCTGTCGGGAGAATGCTACTTCATTAATCTGTAATTACTTCTGTTAACCCTCTAGGACAGGACCCTTGCCATTTTACTTCCGCAGACATGGGCAATGATGTGTGGTGGCAATAGGTTAACCTCTTGCATCTACTACCCCAAGCTGTAGGTGGTATCCAGTGGCAGGGACAGACTTTTCAGGTACTGATGCTACTCTCTTGGATCCTGGTGGTAGAGAGGTGGCAGGTGCTGACACCTTCTTCTCTGGGTTACAGCTGCTTTTGGTATTGGTTCTCTTGTCTGGCATATGGATGTAGCTGTCACTTCTGTTCTGCAGGGCAGTCTGGATCCTGGGGACCTCCTCCGTTAACTGGATGATTCTGCATGCCCTACCCTAGACATGCCCCGCCCCCATGGACTATTAGGCACGTCCACCTCCTGAACCTTAGTGGCCCTGAGGCCACCCGGAACCCCTCCACCTGCAACACTTGGTAAGATGATCTAAGCACTAGGATTTGACTCTAAAACACGCTCACCTTATTTTGTTGCTGTTAGGTCTTGGGCCAAGGTGCAGAGGCGGTACCACAGACCATTGTGATGCAAGGGGAATGTGTCTGCTGCCATTACCATATTCCTCAAGTTGCTCAGGATCTCATCTTTGTCCTTTCCCCCACCATGGGTAGGTACAGGCATCTCTTGTGGAAAAGGAATGGGGCCGTATGCAGAAAAGCAGACATAGCGCTTCAGCAGAAATGCCCTGTACACAGTCCACTTGCTGGGATCTGTGAGGCATGAGGCACAATGTAACGTACGTCCATCTAGTTGTGCTCACAGCCATCCATAGTTGTTCTATGAGTGATGAATACATCTGAATCAGGGCTTTTAGGAGTCTTCATCAAGTTATGAGGGATGGTTCTTCAAGTTCTTTTTGGGTATCACCGGAGGCATGTGGGACACCCTGTGCATGTAATTTGGGATCTCACTGGGACAAAGAGTTTAAGTTGACGGAAGTATGAGGGGAGGGTTTTTTGTTTTGTTTTTGACCTCCAAACAGTCTACTCAAGTCAGAATAAACCTCCATCCCTTCTAGAGCTTTTTGCAGGTCCAGAAGTAGGTGTCACAACCAAGAGTGACATCGACACTGGCTCTGCCAAAACTACCAAGAAGCACAAAGTAAATACTGTGGCCATTTTCAGTTCTAAGTCTTTACGGACAGCCACATCTTTCTGTACAGGACACACTCCTGTCATTGTCTCTGGTTTGTGTGGAGTATGGCCTGTCTGCTGTTTTTGTTTTTTTGTTTTTTTTTCCCAAATGCAAAACCTTTATCACCGAGTCTATGGGATTCCCTATTTTCCAGCTGGCATCTCTTTGTGGTAACTTTAGAAGCTAAGCGTGCTTAAGGGTGAGAACCATAGGGCTTTTCCAATGTGTTCCTGGAATAAATCAAGGAGGATGACACCACACTCCACTTGGAAGTCTCCTACCTTGCCTCATTCTTTGTGGATCTCCTCAATGTGGAATCATTGCTCTTGCTGTTTCTTCCTCTCCTGTTTCCTTCTATTGAGGGTTTTAACGTGCTCAGAAAAATCTGTGGGTATCCTTACAATTTGAAAATGCAAACTGCCTTCACTCCAACTTATATTTTTGTATGTGTCATTTACAGTGGTCTTAGACAAAGTAAATTTCATACCCATCAGCATTTCGGTAAACATGCTGTCCAGAGTCCCTTCAGGTGTGCCTTGGGCAAAAATATCTGAACTATAAGAGGTGGCATATTTGCCATAGAAAACATGCACTGAAACTTAAGTTGTGAAGAGAAAAAATCCAAAATTACCTGTGTGTCAAGTCCCCACGGTGTCCTTCACTTGTGTTCACATGAGCACATTCTCTCGTGTCCTGTGTCACAGGTACAGCTAAAACATGGAAACTTACACCAGACACCAAAGTGCATTTGTGTTAATTTGTCTTTTAGAATTTCAGCTCATTTTTCCAGAGGACACAATTACCCTGCAGAGTGTACTGCACTTAAGCTGAGAAGTACCTCTGAATTCAAATAAATTAGCTGAACCCAACTAACATGTATAGGCTACCTGTTTCTCTAAGAGCATGCTTTCCCAGGTCCTCTACAGGCCCTCACTGTGCCCATGGATAGCACTTCCAGAGAGAAGGAGACCCCATTGTCGGGACAGTAGTTTGGACACAGGCAGGGGCTTAGAGGCAGAACTTTGAGCCACGAGGGCTATGATTCCATGTGTGGACACTGGCTTTGTCATTCCTTCTCATTCTGTAGTTCTTCACATACACAATAAACAGCCTCTGTGGTGGAGGGGATGAAGGGTGGAGTGTGATCCTGGACATAGTTGACTTCCTATCTGGAATATGCTACTTTGTTAATTTAGTATTCAGCCTATAAATCTTCTAGGAAAAGGACGCTTGCTGTTTCTATGTTTCCAGACACGTGGGGACATTAGTTTACCCCAATCACATCCTCTTCCCACCCCAAAGCTGTAAGTGGAACCCAAAGTATGGGTAGAGATTTTGGCACTGATGCTGCCCTCTTGGAACCTGGTGGTGGGGAAGCTAGTAGGATAAGAGCACTGCTGCTCTGGGTTTCCGCTTTTTGCTGGTGTTGGTGCTCGGTTCTGTCCTATGAACACACCTCTCATTTCTTTTCCGCAGGCTATTTTGTATGCAAGAGTCCTGGTCCTTTCCCAGGATTGCCTTGCAGGCTGTACCCTGTGGACCACCCTTCACCAGCAGTCATGGGCTATAGGCCACATCCCCCTCCTCCACCTACTCTCTTTGTTAAGATGACCTGAACTTGATGAGTGGCTGGTAAAGTATATTCATCTTCTTCATGATTGACTTTGTGGCAACGATGTAGAGATGGTTGTGAGTCTTGGCAATGCAACTACAAACTGCCTGAGGACACTGTAGCATATCTCAAGTTTCTCAGGACATACATACAATGGGCAGTGTCATGTCCCTGTAATACAGTGAGCTATACGTTTCTCTTGTCAAATGAAAGAGGATTTTTTTTTAACGTTTATTTATTTTTGGGACAGAGAGAGACCGAGCATGAACGGGGGAGGGGCAGAGAGAGAGGGAGACACAGAAGCGGAAACAGGCTCCAGGCTCTGAGCCATCAGCCCAGAGCCTGACGCGGGGCTCGAACTCACGGACCGCGAGATCGTGACCTGGCTGAAGTCGGACGCTTAACCGACTGCGCCACCCAGGCGCCCATGAAAGAGGATTTTTTACACAAAAGCAGACGTATCAGCAGTACTGGGGCGTATGTTGGAGACACAATGTGTTGGGTTCTCTAACTTTTAGAGCATCAGGTGTCCTGTGTGAAAGAGGGACATTCATTAAACGATGCAGACCTTGTGATCACCATGATGGAAACACCAGTGAAGGATCCAGTGCAAAACCGGGGGAGACTTGAATCATACAGGAATAGAAGGGAAGTTGAGCACAATAAGCAGAGTTTGAGGAGGTGCAGAGGGGAGGGTGTTGGGGGTCAGTGAGATGCAGCTGGAGGTCATTCCTGGCCACAGCCTGAGCAGGGAGTGTGAGGTCCATACAGAGCTGCTATGTGGGACCGCTCTCAGTGCACAATGCACTGTTCATCTCCAAAATGTCAGTGTGTTGCCAAAGTGCACGCAGGTAATCACCTAAAAAGATTCTTGTCTCCCTGGATTTTCCTGAAGGTTCTACATATTTGTGTGTGGGTGGGGAAAGAGCCCTGGAGATATGGGGAATTTAACTTGTTCTTATGAAAAATGCTGTATGCCCAAGTTCATATCCCTCAGTGAGACTAAAAGTGGAGACAGGTTCTAGATCAGCTGAGTCATCCTACAATTCAGGGCTGGCCAGATGCCACCCCTGCTGGACCCCTGTCATCACCCTGACTACAGCTTTGCATCTCCTCAAACTTCTCTCACAATATCCTGAGGCTTTGCCTGTGTTCCTGCTGTCTCAGCCCTAATAACAGTTCTCAGTGGGACCTCCACAGAGACTCAGCTGTGTTATCTGTGAAAACAGGGGTAATATTTGTTTCTAAGAACAAGAGAAAAAGAAGACATTCAGTGTATAAAGCATCTGCAAAATCTCTGGGAACACGCTTCTCACAGTTTCAGTTAAGATATCTCCACACAATGATCCTCCAAAAAAGATGGTCACAGGAGTTCATTAAACTAGGACTGTTAACAACTCAGCCCAGGGAGTGGGAATCACGGTTTTAAAAAATAAGACAATGTCCCTCGTTTTTCTATTAGAATTCGGGCCCTGCCACACAGTGAAAGAAAAGCTAATTATGAGAATGTGTGCATTCAGAGACCTAGATCTGAAGACAATCATTTTCTATTACACATAATCTCAAAGATGCAGCCACACACTACAGTGTTCATCTGAGGCCACAGCCACAGATAAACTACAGAAGACAGAATGCATATAGGAAAACATAAGATCACAGGGAAATAAACCAAAATCTCTTTGCCTTGTAGGACAACTCTTTTGAAATTTGAAGAGGACTGTGCATGGTGACAGACTATCATGTTTGTATATACATTTTAAGAATGTGCCAGATCTACCTGAATGCTTTCCATGCCCACCCTGTCCCCTCCACTTTGTCCTTCCTACTGTCCCCTAATCCACCTTTCATCGTTATGTCTCTGTGTCAGCGTCTGCTTCTAGGACCATCTACTCTCACTCCCCATTGGTGCACACAGTGGGGTTCCTGTACACACAGGTAACAAAGTACCGGAAATGGTGGAGGGAGTTTTCTGGGGTGATGGGACCTTCCTATATCTAGGTGCTTATGCTCATTTATTTTGGAAATATTCCCTGAGTCCATGATGCCTTCGGGTCAGATAGGTATCTGTCCTTAGGAAATGGCTGAGATCTAATGGTGGAGAAGGATGAGGGACCAGCAGTGACTGTGGTAGAGGAGTGAGGGTCAGACCCATGCCCAGGATGCCAGGTGTTCACAGACAGCACCACGTGTAGGAGGACTCTGAGGAGCAGAGATTTCTTGATCAGACCCATGGACTACATAATCATCCTGCAGTTTCCTCACTGAGAGATGGCCAGAGCAGAAGGACAGCAGCTGGAGGACACCCTGATCATGGCTGGAGTGGAGCAGTGGGCCTGGGGGATTGAGTCAGGGAAAGGGACAGGCAGAAGGCAGCAACAGGGAGTTTGAGAGACAAAGGAAAGAGAAGAGAAGGGACCCTTCTCTGCTGACTTCACCTACATTTCTGTGTGACCAAAATGAGACGCTTGTCTCCCAGGGAAGGGAAGAGGGCTGGCAAAAAGACAGAATGACATACTCAGCTCAAGTGCCCAGGGTATCTGCCTTGCTCTTGAGTACCTAACACAAGAAGCACGTGCTTTCTGTCATGATTGGAACTGCAGCTCGTACCATTTTGTGAAAATCAATCCAATTATGCATCCCTCAGCATTAAAGTACTGCAAAAAAATTAAGTGAACAGCCTGAAAGATACAACACAGGATAAAGTCCAAAGGTAGAATGACTGCAATACTTTCGGGCATACAGTCTATCAGAAAAGGAGGTAGGTACCCTAGTGCCGGCCTTCAGACACCTGGGCAATATCTGAAAATGTAAAAAAAAAAAAAAGTCCTTACTCCAAAAGCAACATTAGCTCTAGACACAAAGGGATCATGATTTAAGGTTTAGAGAGAAAGCATGTGACTTCATGGTGCTGTATCCAAGAGATCAATTCTCATCAAATTATACCCTTTAACTTGAGGCTCTTTGTTATATGTAAATTATACCTCATTAAAGAGAGTTTCAAAGCACAAAATACTAGAAGCAAATGTGGGAACGTTCCTTTCAAATCCTGAAGTGCATGGGTGAGATGAGTCTGTCTGCCCATGTCTCAAAAACCCAAAATAATAAGACACTTAAGAAATTAATAGCAGACTAAGCAGACCCTGAGCTCACACTGTCCCATGTTTTCAACTGCATAACATCCACATCCAAGTCCATGAACCAGAGAACGATCCAAAGACTGGCAGAACAAACTCCACACCTAAATAGAAGCTGCATCAGAAAGGTGGAGTCTGGCTGCCTGCAGAAGGGGCAGAAAAAGTGAGCCCTCACACCAGGGAAGACTAATCTCCATAACATTGGGCATTAAAACCCAGGGGGGCTGAATTCCCTTGAGTTTAGATCCTGGGCTTTGGAGGTCAGCTGACCCAGCACTGGGTGATCCAGGAGGATGAGTGATAGCCAGGTCCCTGCCTGTGTAGAGAGGCAACGTAAACATGGCATTTCACACAATGCTTAGGCCACAGGAGACACATGTATTCATGCTGATTCTTGATTCTTGACTCAGCTGGCCTGCCTGGGTCCCACTGACACCACTGACAGCAAGCACAGCCCACAGCAGGCACGCATTCAGTGCAGACCTCCGCACTGAAAGGAAAAGTAACCCAGACACAACAGCAGGGAGTGAGCAATACCCATACGATATCCTCCTAAAGGTCCAGGTTCTATAAACGGAGATGTGCACTGCTGAGGACTCCAGGACCTCTTCTTCATAACGGCATTAATTTCAAGATCAGAAGGCACAGCTGACTTTCCTAACACAGAGAAATAGAGCCAGAGAGACAGACAAAATGGACACACACAGATGTTTATCCACAGTGAAAGACCTAGTCAAAGCCACAGCCAGAGATCTAAGCCAAAGACATATAAGTAACATACCTGATACAGAATTTAAAGCAATGATCATAAGGATACTCACTGGAGTTGTGGAATGAGTAGAAGAGTGAGACCCCTGACAGAGGTAAGATATAACATAGTTACACACTGAGGACACAATAAAGGAGAAACATGCTTGCTGGAATGAACAGAGGGATGGAAGAAGCAGCCGAACAAACTAGTGACCTCGAAGACTAAGTGATGGAAATTAATCACACTGAACCAAAGAGAGAGAACAGAATTCTGCCACGTGAGACGAGACTAAGGGAACTCAGTAACTACAGGAAAGATAATAGTATTCATATTGTAGGAGTCCCAGAAGGAAGAGAAAATGGGGAAGAAAATTTATTTGAGAAAACAATAGCTGAAAACTTCCCTAATTGGGGGAGGAAAACAAACATCCACATCCAGGAGACTAGAGAACTCCCATCAAAATCAGGCCAACACACAAACCTATTGTAAGGAAACTTACAAATTAGGGTGAGAGTAAAGAAAAACTCATAAAAGCAGCAAAACAGTCCTTAACTTAGAAGGGAAGACCCATGAGGCTAACTACATATTTCTGAAAAGAAACTTGGCAAGCCAGAGTGACATCACATATTCAAAGTGCTGAATGGAAAAATCAGCAGCCAAGAATACTCTATTCAGCAAGGCTATCTTTCAGGATGAAGGAGACACAGACTTTCACAAAGAAAAACTAAAGGAGTTTGTACCACTAAACCAGTCCTGCAAGAAATATTAAGAGGGATTCTTTGAGTGGAAATGAGAGACCAACAGTGACAGTATAGAGGTAGAAGACAAGTTCAAGTAAAAAATGAACATTTCTGGGAAAAACTCAGTTAAAATACTCAGAGAAATGGATCTGAAATATAATAACATCTGCCAAAAACCTAGGGAGGAGAAAGTAATGGGTTCAAAGGTAAATGACCATCAACTTAATACAAACTGCTAAATGCAGAAGAGGTTATATAAACACCTAACAGTAGCCATATCCTAAAACCAGTCATAAATATGCTAAGAATAAAGAAATCAAAATGTATCACTAAAGAAAATAAGCAATACATGAAACAAAGGCAAGAAAGGATCAGAGAAAATCATTAGAAACCACAACGAAACAGGCAATAAAATGGCAATACATATATACATAGCAATCAATTTTGAAGGGAAATGGAGTGAATGCTCCAGTCTAGAGAGGTAGGGTCTAAGAATGGATGACAAAACAAAACAGATTCTGATGCCTACAAGTGACCCACTTTACACCTCAAGAATGATAGGATAGCGAAACATCACACAAATGAATGTCAAAAGAAAGCTGGGGTGGCAATATTTGTATCAGAAAAAATACACTCAAAAAAGTACATAACAAGAGACAGAGGAGGACAGTATATAACAGTAAATGGTACAATCCCAAAAGAAGATATAACAACTGTAAATATATCCCACAATTAAATGGGATTTATTCCCAAGCTACAAAGGTGGTTCAATATTCGCAAATCAATCAATGTGATACAATACATCAACAGGAGAAAGGATAAGAACCAGATGATCAGGAAATCCGGGTGGCTGATCCTTTAACAGTCTGAAATCAGCTCAGGTCATGACTTCATGATTCCTGAGTTCAAGTCCTGCGTCAGACTCTGTGCTGAAAGCTCAGATCCAAGAGCCTCCTTCGAATTCTATGTCTCCCTCTCTCTGCCCCTCCCTGCTCACGCTCTCTCTCAAAATTAGTAAACGTTAAAAGAAAAGCAGCATACAGTCATTTCAATACATGCAGAAAGGAACATTTTACAAAGTACAACATCCGTTCATGCATGTAACCCCCTAAAGTAGGTTTACAGGAAACATACATTAACATCATAAAGGTTATCTATGAAAACCCTGCAGTTATAATCAAGCTTAATGGGGAAAATCTGAGAGCTTTTCCTGTAAGGTCAGGAAGAAGACAAGGATGTTTACTCATACCACTTTTAGTAAACAAATTACTGGAAGTCCTAGCCACAGCCAGCAGACAAACAAAATGAAACTATTTGCAGATTACATGACACTATATATAGAAAACCCCAAAGAGTCCACCCAATAACTGCTAGAACTGATAAATGAATTCAGCAATGTCACAGGATGCAAAATCATTGTATAGAAATCTGTTGCATTTGTAGACCATACAGAAGCAGTAGAAAGAGACATTAAGAAAACAGTCCCATTTACAGTCATACAACAAAAATAAGGTATCTATAAATCTAACCAAAGTGGTGAGCGACCTATACTCAGAAAAGTATAAAACAGTGATGAAAGAAATTCAAGATGACACAAAGAAATGGAAGGACATTCCATACCCACGGATCAGAAGTACAACTATAGTGAAAATGTCTATGCTTCCCAAAGCAATTGACAGAATTAGTGCAATTTCCATCAAATTACCGACAGCAGTTTTCACAGAACGACAACAGTCCTAAAATTTGTATGGAACCAAAAAAGACCCCAATCTTCAGAATAAACAATCTTTATGTGAAGTGATAATTATGGATGGCACTATGCCTCTGGATCTTCTGCTCCAAAACACAATAACTCTGGCTTAAGCATTTCAACAAACGTTAGACATATCCCAACCAAGGATCATTCTACAAAATACATTCTACAAACGTACCCTCAAAACTTTGCACCTTATGAAAAATATGGAAAAATCTACAAATTGTCATGGCCAAGTGGAGCCGAAGGAGACAGGATGACTGTAATGTGCCAGCTGGGATGAGTCTGGGCTAGGAGAGGTTAAAACCGAAGCAATCTGAATAGAAATATAAACTTTACTTCATACTACCATATCTCTTTGATACATTGATTGTGATCATGTACCAACCATTATGACATCAATAGTGAGAAACAGTCTGATGTATGTGGATACTCAGTATTATGCTCCCAATTTTTTTTGGTAACTAGAAACCCATCATGAAAGAATAGATTATTAGTAATCATGGTTTTTCTACACATAAGATTACATAACCAGTTCCAGTATTAGTTACTAGTGATGTACATGTACCTATTCTTGTTCTTACTATTGTTTAATTTAAATAATAGCATTCATGGTACAGAAAACTGAATGCATGATAAACACTTCATAGAAACATCTACTTTACATATTTTAAGATAGTAACGTATGTATATACGACTCTACTATGTGGTATGTAAATGTTTTTCTGATCTTGAACGAGCATGTCATTGAATGGCTTTCCATAAAGGTGGTTATGCTAGATAATGAATGATACTCAGATTTTACAGGATGTACGTCACATCATGCCTGAACATTGTCAAAAATAAAAACATACACGCGGCCAGATGAAGCATTGTGACTGGCTCACTTATTGTAAAGAACCCTTGCTTTACTATTTTCACATATATTTTTAGCAGGAATACAAGAGAATCAAATATTTCCAAATCGAAGAGATATTCAAAGACTGGAAGAACGATAGGGAGTTCAAAGGGTTTCAGAAGGATAAGATGTGACCATGAAGGGGGAGTCACAGGCAAGCAGCTTTCTCTGGTCCACACTGACATGTTTGCATGAGGATATGTGACTTGCCAAAGGGTAAGTGCCAGAAGTACAAGAGGGAAAGACAACGCTTTAGGGCGGGGTGACTTGGAAAGGGTACTTCTGTGCCTAAGTGATGGGTCAGCAACCTGGCTGGGGGTCCCTGCGTGAAAGACTTCAAAAGGTCAGCAGTAACCTATACTCACAAAGATCTTAGTAACATAGATCAAAGTAACTGAGAGCCACAAAGATCTTAGAACCACAGAGTCGATCTTCACCTATGATTAGGAGATGGTCACAGTTTCACAGGATATGATCTTTGGGCCGGCAGTAGATGCCTAAAATATTATTTAGGGCTATACATTTAATGAAAAAAATGTATGTGTAAAAATTTGGGTTTGGAATGTTAAGAAAAATCACAGGCCCATCATGGAGTTACTTACGTTAAGGCCACATGTCACTAAACCTAATTTCATTCCTGCAGGAATGTAACCTTTAACCAGTCAGCAAAGAATTTCCTAGTCAGTGCTGGAAATTTAACTGATAGATCCCTGCCATTCCCCTCAGAGAGGCAGTCTTGCCTAAATAAGGAATTCCATGCCACTATTTTTTTTAAGTTTATTCAAGTTAGAGACAGGGAGCACATGCAAAAGAGGGGCAAGACAACAGGGAAAGACAGAATCCCACAACCAAGAGGTCATGATCTGAGCCAGGATCAAGAGTCAGACACTTAACCAAGCCATCCAGGCACCCTGAGAATGTGGAGTTTCAAAGGTTAGCAGTCTTGGCTGGGATACAGCCATGAGGGCACTGGCCTACTCCTGAAGAGAAAGCGCAAACAACTTGCAGGCAGATGGCATTGAAACAGTGATCTGTACAACACCTGGTGCACACACTGGGGGAGATTATACACTCATCATGGAGAGCATCCCTGTGAAGCAGTGTTCACAATGAGGGGACAAAGAGCTAGGACAGAGGAGCTTCGTGGCGCCATTACCCTGCTCTGCACACCCCACCAGCAAAAAAAACACAGAGCCATCTGCTGGAACCAAGGCAATCCCCACACTGGGTGCCTAAGCTGCTTACGACAACCCCAACTTCCTGTGTTCTGCCGAGACTGGCCTTCAAGGTCATTCAATCTTGCTTCAGTCCCAATGGAGCTGGCCCCTTCCCCAGAAGACCAGGGGAAGCCCATGACCATATCACCTCTCTTGACCAGACAGTTATGCAGGGCTTCACTTCTAGTGGCAATCATTTCAAGTCTCACTTAACAAGCAGATCGGAGCAGACCTAGATAAGTCTCACAACATTCTGGCCAAGGACCATACATTGCTCATACAACCGGCTTGAAGGATAGTGCAGCCAGAACACAAAACAGTGCGTGCAACACACACCACAGACACTCCGTGATGTGCCAGGCCCTGGACACTAGATGATCTCCTCTTCATAAAGCCATTCATCCCAGAGGCAGGTAACATAATGAGCTTTGGTAACAGAGAAGGTAAATACTCAACCAAAATGCCAAGATAAGAGGAATGCATCCCAAATGAAAGAACAAGATAAGGTCATGGCCAGAGACATGGAAGGAACATTTCCAAACTCATTCTATGAGGCCGGCATGGCCTTGAGTCCAAACTGGACAAAGACCCCACCGGAAAGGAAAACTACAGACCAATTAACCTGATGAACCTGGATGCGAAAATTCTCAACAAAAAGTAGCAAACCGGATCCAACAATACATAAAAAGGATTATTCAGGACAATGAGGTGGATTTTATTCCTGGAATGCACAATAGATTCAATATCTGCAAATCAACTGATGTGATACATCACATTGATAAAAGAAAGGATAATAACCACATGATCCTCTCAATAGATGCAGAATAAACGTTTGACGAAATGCAGCAGCATCCTTTCTTGGTGAAAAAAAAAAACCTCATGAAAGGAGGGATAGAAGTATCATTCCTCAACATGAGAATATCCAGATATGAAAGTCCCACAGCTAATATCATCTTCAGTGGTGAAAAACTGAGCTTTCCCCCTAAGGTCAGGAACACGACGGGGATGTCCACTCTCAGCACTGTTATTCACCATACTGTTGGAAGTCTTAGCCTCAGCAATTAGACATCAAAAAGAATACAAGGTGTCCAAGTTGGCTAGGAGGAATCAATCTTTCCCTGCTCACAGACACGATACTCTCCGTGGAAAATCTGAACGACTCCACCAAAAAACTTCTTGGATTGATACAGGAATTCAGGAAAGTATCAGAATATACAATCAATATGCAGAAGTTGATTGCATTTCTATACGCCAGTAATGAATCAACAGAGAAATCAAGGAATTGATGTCATTTACAACTGCACTGAAAACCATAAAATACCCAGGGATAAACCCAACCAAAGAGGGAAAAGATCAGTACAGTTAAAACAATAGAGGGTCTCCTGGGTGGCTCAGTCGGTTAAGTGCCGTCTTCGGTTCTGGGCATGATCCTGCATTTGTGGGATTGAGTCCCTTGACGGGCTCTGTGCTGACAGCTCAGAGTCTGGAGCCTGCCTCAGAGTCTGTGTCTCCCTCTCTCTCTCTCTGCCCTCCCCCCCACCACCGCTCATGCGCTCTCACTTGCTCGCTCACTCTCTCAAATATAAATAAACATTAAAAAATTAAAAGAACAAACCATACAGCGTCTATAAAAGAAGTTGAAGAAGACACAAAGTAATGAAAAAAAAAATCCCATGTACATGGATTAGAAGAACAAATATTGTTAAAATGTCAATAGTATCCAAAGCAATCGACAAATTCAATGTAATTCCTATCAAAATAACACCAGCATTTTTCACAGAGCTAGAGACAACAATCCTAAAATTGTATGGAACCAGAAAAGATCCCAAAGAGCCAAAGTAATGTTGAAAAAGAAAAACAAAGATGGAGACATTACAACTCTGGACTTTATGGTGCATTAGAAAGCCGCAGTCATCAAGACAGTATGGTACGGGCACAAGAACAGACACATAGATCAAAGGACCAGAATATGGAACCCAGAAATGGAGCCTCAAACATATGGCTGAATAATCTTTCACAAAGCAGAAAGAATATCCAAAGGAAAAAGAAGAGTCTCTTCAGCAAATGGTACTGGGAAACCTGGACAGTGACAAGTATGAACCTGGACTATGTTCTTAAACTCTCTCTCTCTCTCTCTCTCTCTCTCTCTCTCTCTCTCTCTCTCTCTCACACACACACACACACACACACACACACACACACACACACACACACCTAAAAATGGATGAAACATCTAAATGTAAGACAGGAAACCATCAAAATCCTAGAGGAGAAAACAGGCAACCTACCTCTTTGATCCTGACCGCAACAACTTCTTGCTTGTCATTTCTCCAGAAGCAAGGGCAATAAAACCAAAATAAACTATTGGGACCTCAAGATAAAAAGCTTCTGCACAGCAGAGGAAACAATCAGGAAAACTAAAAGGAAACTTAATGGAATGGGAGAAGATATTTACAGGTGACATATCAGATAAAGGGTTAGTATCCAAAATCTATCAAGAAGTTATCACACTCAACACCCAAAAACCAAATAATCCAGAGAAGAAATGGGCAAAAGACATGAAGAGACACTTTAACAGGACATCCAGATTGGTCACATGTGAAAAGATGCTCAACCTCATTCCTCATAAGTGAAATACACATCAAAACCACAATGAGATATCCCCTCACGCCGATCAGAATAGCTAAAATTAACATCTCAGGAAACGACAGATGTTGGCAAGGATGCAAAGGGAAAGCTTTTGCAATGCTGGTGGGAATGCAAAATGGTGTAGCCACTCTGGAAAATAGTATGGAGATTCGCTACAAAAACCAAAACTAGAACTGTACTAGGACCCAGCAATTGCACTACTAGGTTTTTACACAAAGGATACATTAATGCTGACTCCAAGTGGCACATGCACTCTAATGTTTATAGCAGCATTATCAACAATAGCTACATTATGCAAAGAGGCCAAATGACCATTGACAGATGAATGGATAAAGAAGATGTATATTCATACAATGGAATATTACACGGTGATCAAAAGGAGTGAAATCTTGCTATTTTCAACAACGTTTACTGAACTGGACTTTATTATGATAAGCAAAATATGTCAGAGAAAGACACACATCATATTAAATTCCACAGATGAGAGAATTCATAACACTGAAGAACGTAGTGAAAGGAAAGCAAAAATAAGATACAAACAGAGATGGAGTCAAACGATAAGACACCGTTAAATAGAGGGAAGAAGCTCAGGGTTCCTGGAGGGTTACTGAATAGGGGTATGGGCTAAATGGGTGATGGGCATTAGAGACAGCACTTAGGATGAGTACTGGATATATTTTGTAATTGACGGATCACTAAATTCTAATCCTGAAACTGTATTCCACTATAAGGTAACTAACTTGGGCTTAAATTTTAAAACAGAAAAAAATATTAAAAATAAGTAAAGAAATATACTACCAGTCAAAAGTAAAGAATATATAAATCGGGCTCTTTTACTGGAAATGAAAGACCAAAATTGTTACAGACAAGAAAGGATCAGAGAAAAAACATCAAGATACAATGGTAAAACAACTAGTAGGGCACTAAATATATACCTATCAATAATTACTCTAATGTAAATTGATAAATGCCCCAATCAAAAGACATTGGATAGGGAGACAGAATGCACACAAAAAAAAAAAGAAAAGAAAAGAAAAAGAAAAGAAAGAAAGAAACAAACAAAAAAACCAAGGCCTATCTAGGTGCTGCCTACAAAGCCTTATTTGGACTTAAGTCACCTGCAGATTTAAATTGAGGGAATGAAAAAACATTTATCATGCCAATAATATCAAAAGAAACCCAGTACCAATACTTATATCGGGCAAAAAAACTTTAAAATTGAGACTGTAGTTTGGTACCCTTTAGGTCAATACCTAGTAGAAAATTGCATGCACCCAATATTTATAGCAGCTTTATCAACAGTAGCTAAATTATGGAGAAAGCCCAAGTATCCAACAAGTGATGAAGGTATAAAGAAGTTGTGGGGTCTGTGTATGTGTGTGTCTGTGTATTCACGTATATGCACGTGTGTGTGTGTGTGTGTACGTGTATATATTCATACATACATACATACATACATACATACATACATACATACATATGTATATACAATCAAATATGTCTCGGCTTCAAAAAGAATGAAATCCTGTCATTTGCAACGATGTGGATGGATCTAGAATGTGTTATGCTAAGTGAAATATGTCAATCAGAGAAAGACAACTATATCATTTCACTCATGTGTAATTGAAGAAACAAAACAGATGAAAACATGGGAAGGGGGCAGGAAAAGAGAAGAGTGGTAACAAGCCACATGTGTCTCTTAATGATAGAGAAAAAAAAGTGAAGATTCATGGAGGGAGATGGGTCAGCTCTGGGCTAGATGGGGGACCTGTATTAAGAAGAGCACTTGTGGGGCGCCTGGGTGGCGCAGTCGGTTAAGCGGCCGACTTCAGCCAGGTCACGATCTCGCGGTCCGTGAGTTCGAGCCCCGCGTCAGGCTCTGGGCTGATGGCTCAGAGCCTGGAGCCTGTTTCCGATTCTGTGTCTCCCTCTCTCTCTGCTCCTCCCCCGTTCATGCTATGTCTCTCTCTGTCCCAAAAATAAATAAAAAACGTTGAAAAAAAAATTAAAAAAAAAAAAAAAAAAGAAATATTAAAAATAAGTAAAGAAATGTACCACCAGGCAAAAGAAAAGAATATTTAAATCGGGCTCTTGAGTGGAAATGAAAGACTAAAAGTGTTACAAGCAAGAAAGGATCAGAGAAAACATCAAGAAACAATGACAAAACAACTAGTAGAATGGGACCAAATATATACCTATCAATAATCACTCGGAATATAAATGGACTAAATGCTCCAATCAAAAGACATTGGATAGGGCGTCAGAATGAACAAAACCATCAAACAAACAAACAAACAAAAAACAATGTCTATCTAGATGCTGCCTACAAAGCCTTATTTGGACTTAAGTCTCCTGCAGATTTGAAGTGAGGGAATGAAGAAATATTTATCATGCCAATAATGTCAAAAGAAAGCCAGTAGCAATACTTATATCAGGCAAAATAAACTTTAAATCCGAGACTCTACTTTGGTACCCTTTGGGTAAATACCTAATAGTGACATTGCATGCACCCAATATTTATAGCAGAATTATCAACAGTAGCCAAACTATGGAGAAAGCCCAAGTATCCATCAACTGAGGAAGGTGTAAAGAAGTTGTGGTGTGTGTGTGTGTATATATACGTATGTATATGCATATGTACATATGTGCGTGTTCATATATACATACATACGTATATACAACGAAATATAATTCAGCTTCAAGAAGAATGAAATCTTGCCATTTGCAACGATGTGGATGGAGCTCGAATGTATTATGCTAAGTGAAATATGTCAATCAGAGAAAGACACATATATGATTTCACTCATGTGGAATTTAAGAAACAAAACACATGAAAACTAGGGAAGGAGGTAGGAAAAGAGATGCGTGGTAACAAACCACATGAGTCTCTTAATGTTAGAGAAAAAAAGTGAAAGTTGATGGAGGGAGATGGGTCAGCGCAGGGCTAGATGGAGGATGAGTATTAAGGAGAGCACTTGTTGTGATGAGCACTGGATGTTGTATGTAAAGGATGAATCACCGAATTCTACTCCTAAATCTGAGAATGCACTGTATGTCAACTAAGACTTAAATTAGAATAAATAAATAAATACATACATACATACATACATACATACATACATACATACATGAAGCTATAACAAGAGATGAAGACAGAAACGATCTCATACTAAAGGGGACAGCCAAACAAGAAGATCCAATGATTGTAAATTTTGATGCACCCAAGATGCGATCACCAAGTATATAAAACATTTAGCAACAACCATAAAGGAACTCATTTATAATAATATGATGATAGTAGAGGACTTTAACACATCACTCCCATCAATGGACAGAACCTATAAACAGAAAGTTAACAAGGAAACAATGGCTTTGAATGACACACTGGACCAGATGGGTTTAACAGATATATTCAGAACACTCCATACTAAAATGGCAGAGTACACAATCTTTTCAAGCATACATGGGGCGTTCTCCAGAATTGATCACATTCTAGGTCACAAATCAGGCCTCAAGAGGTACCCAACGACAGAGATCAGACCAAGCATCTTTTCTAACCACAAAGCTAGGAAACTTGAAGTCAACCACAAAAAAAGGGCTGGGGGGGGGGGGAAGGCCACGAACAAAGGGAGGTTAAACAACATGCTACTAAATGAATGGGTCAGACAGGAAATCAATGAGAAAATACACTGAAACAAATGAAAATGAAAATGAAAATACACTGGTAAAACCCTTTGGAATGCGGCAAAAGCAGTCCATGATGGAAGTATATAGCAATATAAGCCTACCTTAAAGAGCAAGAAAAATCTCAAACAATCCTAACTTACACCTAAAGGAATGAGAAAAACGAGCAGCAGAAGGAAGGAAATAATAGAGTTTAGGGCAGAAATAAGGAATATAGAAACCAAAAAGACACTAGACCAAATCAATGAAACCAGGGGCTGGTTCTTTGAAAACAGTAATCAACTTGAAAACCTCCTAGGCAGACTCTTCACAAAGAATACAGAAAGGACTCAAATAAATAAAATCACAAATAAGAAAGGAGAAATAACAGTCAACACCACAAAAATACAATTAGAAGATAATATTATGAACAACTACATGCAACATATTGGACACTCTGAGAAAAATAGACAAATTCCTAGAAACACACAAACTACCAAAACTGAAACAGGAAGATATCTAAAATCTGAAAACAGAAAGATACCACATCAGTAATTAAAAAAATCTCCCCCCAACACAAGAGTTCATGGCCAGATGGCTTCATTGATGAATTCTACCATCCATTTAAGGAGAGGTAATATGTATTCTCCTCGAATTATTACAAAAAATAAAAAAAGAAGGAAAACTTACAAATTCATCATATGAGGCCATCATTACCCTGATACGAAAACCAGATGAATCCTCCACTAAAACCGAAAACTGCAGCAGCACCTGTGTGGGTCAGTCGGTTTACTGTCAACTCTTAATTTTGGATTAGGACATTATCTTGCGGTGCGTGGGTTCGAGTCCCACGTTGGGCCCTGCCATGACAGTGTGGGGCATGGCCAGGATTCTCTCTCTCCCTGTCTCTCTGCCCCTCCCTCACTTTTATGTACTCTATCTAAGGAAAGAAATAAACATTTAAAACAATGTTAAAAAATTTTTAAATAAAACTGCAGAGCAATAGCCTGATGACTATGTATGCCGAAATTCTCATTAAAATACCTTCAAATTAAAGTCAACAATACATTAATAGAATCATTTACCATAATCAAGTGGGATATATTCCTGGGCTGCAAGGGTGGTTCCACATTCACAGATCAATCAACATGATGCACCACAGTAATAGAAGAAAGGATAAGAACAATAGGATGCTTTCAACAGATGCAGGAAAACTATTTGATAAAATGCCACATCCATTCATGATAAAAACCCTCAGCAAAGTACACTGAGACTCAACCTACCTGCACATAATAAAGGTCATCTAGGAAAAACCCACAGCTCATCTCATCCTCAATGGGTAAAAATTGAAAGGTTTTCTTCCAAAGTCAGGGACAAGATAGGAATGACCCTCTCACCACTGTTATCCCACATAGTACGGGAAACCCTAACCAGAGCACTCAGACAACAAAAAGAAATAAGAGGCATCCAATTCGGCAAGGAAGAAGTAGCACTTTCGCTATTTGGAACTGACATGATGTGTTCTATAAAAAGCATGAAATATTCCCTTAAAAATTGCTAGAATTGATATATGAATTCCACAAGTCACAATCTACAGAAATCAAGGAACATAGATGTATTGAATTTCTAACACAAATCATGAATTAACACAGAGAGAAAGTAAGGGATCAATCCCATTGACAGGCTCACAAATACCACAAGAAACCAGGAATAAACCTAACCAAAGAGGTGAAAGACCTGTACTCTAAAGGCTATGAAACACTGATGAAATAAATGGAAGAGGACACAAAGAAATGGACATACATTTCATGTTCATGGATGGGAAGCACAAAATACTGTTAAAATGTCTACACTCCTCAAAACAATCTACACATATAATGAAATCCCTATCACACTAACAAAAACATTTGTCACAGAACAAGAACAAATAATCTCAAAATTCGTATGGAATGACAAAAGTCCCCAAACAGCCAAAACAAACTTGTAGAAGAAAAGCAAAGCTGGAGACATCACAATTCCAGACTTTAGGTTACATTACAAAGCTATACTGATCAGAACAGTATGATCAGTATGGCAGTACTGAACAGTACTGACAAAACAACAACAAAAAATAACAACAACAACAAACTCATACGCATAGATCAATAGCATGGAAACCCAGAAATAAACTCACACCTCTATGGTCAACTAATTCTCAACCAAGCAGGAAAGAACATCTAATGGAAAAAAAGATAGTCTTGGACACATGGGTGGCCCAGTCACGAAAGCGTGTGATGGTGGATTCAGCTCAGGTCATGATCTCAGGGCAGTGCAGAGCATGCGTGGGATTCTCTCTCTCCATTTCTCTCTGCCCCTCTTCTGCATGCTCGCTCTCTCTCTCTCTCTCTCTCTCTCTCTCTCAAAAATAAATACATAAATTAAAAAAAAGGCTCCTCAACATATGGTTTTGGAAAAACTGGACAGCAATCTGCAAAACAAAACAAAAACAACGGACCACTTTCTTACAACATACACAAAAATAAATCCAACATGGACAAAGACCTATACGTGAAACCCGAAACCATAAAAATCTCAGAGGATAACACGGGTAGTATCTTATTTGACATTGCCTGTACAAACGTCTTTGTAGATATATCTCTAGAGGTAAGGGAAACACAAGCAAAAATAATGAGACTTTATAAAAATTAAAACCTTCTGTCACCAAGGAAATAATCAACAAAACTAAAACATCAACAGAATGATATTTGCAAACGACATCGGATAAAGGGTTAGTGTCCAAAATATATACAGTTATACAGTACCCAAAAAATGAGAAATCTGATTAAAAATGGGCAGAAGACAAAAATGGACATTTCCCGAAGGAAGACATATACATGGCCAAGAGACACATGAAAAAATGCTCAACAATACTGATCTTCAGGGAAATACAATTCAAAAGTACAATGAGATAACACATCACATCTGTCACAATGATGAAAATCAATGAAGGATGAAACAGCAGGTGTTGCCAAGGATGTGGGGAAAGAATAACCCTCTTGCACTGTGGGTAAGAATGCAAACTGGTGCAGCCACTCTGGAAAACAACATGGAGATGTCAAAAAAAAAAACCTGGAAATAGAAGTACCTTACAATCCAGCGATTTCACTACAAAGTATTTCCACAAAGAATACAAAATCTTCAAAGGGATACATGCACCGTGATGTTTACAGCAGCATTTTTTACAAAAGCCAAATTACGGAAACTATCCAAACATCCATCAACTGATGAATAAATTGAGATGTGGTATATGGAATGTAATATTATTTAGCCATAAAAACATGAAATCTTTTCATTTGCCACGAGGTGGATGGAGAGAGAGAATGTTATGCTGGGTGAAATAAGCCTGTCAGAGACAGACAAATACCCAATGATTTCACTAACACATGGCAAGAAAACAAAACAAAGGTGGGGGGGGAGGAGACAAACGGACTCTTAACTAGGAAACAAACTGAGGAGCTCCACAGCGAGGTGAGGGAATGGGTGAAGCAGCTGATGGGGATTAAGAAGTGCACCTGGGAAGAGCACCGGGTGACCTGTGGAAGTGTTGCTCTATATTGGACACCTGAAACTAATATTACACTATTTCTTCACTCACTGGAATTTAAATTAAAAGATAACATAAGGTTAATGAGACTTACCTACCAGGTTTTCTGTAGTTTTCAATCGCTTCACTAGGTTGGAAAAATAACCATGAAAATTTTTAAAAAGCATGTATGATGTGTGGGACAGTTTGTGCCCTTACCTCCGTCTCTGGTTCCAGCAGGACTCGGAACATGGGTCCCAGCTCATTCTTCTAGAAGGTCGTGAGACGAGCATTTCATGTATCCACGTCCTAATTGAATGCAGCTCCCGTGCTTCTGAATTTCTGTTAGGGTTACTTCCCGGAAACAAGCCTGAATCTGGAACAAACCATCGACTTCATCTATGAGGTGATGTCGTGGGACCCCGCAATCCACAAGTCCTTTAGTAAAATACGTCTTGTTCCAAAACTGTCCGGGAAGGGGTGGAATGAAACACGGGAAGAGCCCAGAAATTGCAAAGGCCTGTGCAGCTCAGCAACCAGCTTGACCAGGGAAGCCACCCGGCGCCCCCTCCTCAGCACTCAGTACAACAAGGCAGCTTCTCTCTGGCGACTCAGGAGATGCCAAGTTGCCATAAAGCTCCCAAGGTCTCCCCTGGGGCGGGTGGCAGAACCTGCTGGAAATGCAGCTCTGCTCTCTGTCCTGAGGCAGCAGCAGAGGCCTGAGTCCTCTGAGAGCAATCTAAGCCCTTCCTGCTCTGAGGTGCCCTGGGTCAGAAAAGCAGATGGTGCGCCCTCTGCTGGCTATCACTGCCCAGCAGAGGAACCCGCCCCTCGGGGGTCTGTGGTTCTTGAGCTCTCTCTGCTGGCCACCATGGGAATTCCTTCAATGTGGAAGGCCCTGGTTGCTCAGCTGAGAGACTGAAGGTGCTCTGGGCAACTAAGCCTGTTCTCCTCGTTGGGAAGGTTTTAGTGACAGGGCCTGGGACACAAAATCTTTTCCTTCTCTTTCTTGTGAGTGAAGAATGAAACCGAATTTATTAACGTAACGACATCATTTGTAATGTTTTAAGCAATATTCACAGAAAAATAGACCACCGATTTACACATGCTGAACAAGAGGTAATTTTGTTTACCACCAAAATACTTAGGTTAGATAAAGAATGGACACCTTTGAGAGAGAGAGATACCGGCGTCCAGCTATGGAGTGAATGAGTCCTAGGGATACAAGGGACAGCCAATGGAATGGAGTCAATCCCGTCATAATATCGTTGCATGCTTTCACATGATAGCTACACTTATGGTTGAGTACAACATAATGTATAGACATATGGAATGACTGAAATGTATGCCTAAAACTAACACAACAAATGTGTGAACAATCTTTCAATTAAAAATAGACATCCTTTACACTATCTTTAATTTCTTCTTCTTTGCCACTAAACTATCCTTCCTGGGGCGCTTGGGTGGCTTAGTCGGTTAAGCGTCCGACTTTGACTCAAGTCATGATTTTTCAGTCCATGAGTTTGAGCCCCACATCAGGCTCTGTTCTGAGAGCTCAGAGCCTCGAGCCTGCCTCATATTCGGTGTCTACCACTCTACCCCCCTCCCCAGCTCGGGTTCTCTCAAAAAAAGAAACATTAAAAACGAAAAATCATTCCTCATTTAGAATCTGCGAATTTCCATTTATACCAGATTCTCTAACATCACCTTCTTGATGTTGAAAGCTTATCTGAAAAGTCACTAATAATATCTTAGATGAAACATATGTGACAAGATCAGAATGCAACTTCCAGGGAGCTACACATCTGTTGTGAATTTACAGTGCGTATCCTTGGCTAATATTTCCAATGAAATGTGCTTTAGGGATACGGATGGATGAAATAACGTCCATCAGTCATATAGGTCAATTTCCTATAGGACTATTATGCCTTCAATTACTAATTGCCATCTCTTCAGAATTAAAAGAAAGCTGGGTCAAGAAAATGTCTTTGAATTTGATGTAAGAGAAGACTATGGTGTTTTAAAGGGTCCACCTACCTTCTCGATTCCTCAGATTGGTTGTGGAGAGAAGGATAGCAACCTATGATTTGGATGCACACCGCTAGTCCCAGAGGGAGGATATGTATCTTATTGACAAATATTTTTTTTTAATCAATATTACTAGTCCACCTCTGCCTGGTCCAGACTTCAGGACCTGGGGGCAACACAATGCCTGATGCCTGGGTTCAGAACTTGAGGAAGGCCAGCTGGTGGGGGAGGGGGGAAATCCAACAGAGCCTGGGGCAGTGAGGGAGATGGCCCTGGGACACCTCCCCACAGGGCAGGCTATGGAGTTTACCTGCCAAAGAGCAGCACACTCTCCCTCAAGACATCCCTCTCCATGACAGAACGTGAGGCTGAACCTCACAATTCCAGAAGAAATGAGGGCTACCCATCTTTTCAATTCCAATGGCCTCTGCAGAACTTGGACCCAGGGATGTTGGAGTCTTGGGGCCACGGAACTCTGATGCCCATGATAGAAGCCCTTTCTGCCCCAGCACTCAGAGCCACTTCATACATCCCCTCTCCCCTGGCCCATCTAACCCTGTCCACATACCCAGACCAGGTCTCTACTTTCCTTCTTGTACTTCCTCTTTGTCTCTGTTTCTCTCTAACCGCATCTCTCTCTATTTCTTCCTTTCACTCTCTAGGGAGCGGTGTATTATACGGTGCCAAACTTTGTTGTTATACATGGGAATATCCAATTTTCCCAGCACCAGTTATTCAAAAGACTACTCTTCTCCACTGTGTATTATTGACTCCCTTGTCGAATGCTAGGTGACTGTGATGCATGGGTTTAGTTTGGGCTCTCAATTTCTGTTGCATTGTCTTGTGTGTGTGCTTATGCCAGTGACATAATTGATTTCTTTGTGTTAGAATGACGCTTGAAAGCAAGAAGTGTGATGCCTCCTGTTTTGTTCTTTGTTGCGTTGGCTACTTGGGGTCTTTTTGTGGTTCCAAATAAATTTTAGGATATGATTTTCTAATTGCATAAAAATTGCATCGGAGTCTTGATAGAGATTGCACTGAATCCCTAGATGGCTTTGGGTAATATGGACATTGTATCTGTATTAATTCCTCCGAAAGTTGGACATGGGATGGCTTTTCACTGACTTGTGTGTTCTCCCCTTTCTTTCACCTTTCAATTCAAGAAATTGAATTTCTTCCATTCCTGCACACAGGTTTTATAGTTTTCTGTAAAGAGAGTTTCATTTCCTTGGCTAAATGTATTGCTATAATTTTTATTGTTTTTGATGCTCTTGTAAATGGGATTGTTTTCTTTACTTCTTCTTAGATAATTGGGTTAGTGTATAGGAATGATACAGAATTTGATATGGTGACTTTCTAGTTTGGAACTTCACTGCATTTCTTGGTTAGATATTAACAGGTTATTTTACATTACATTTTTTATTTCAGTCCTTTACCTTGTTTACAAAAAACATGTTATTTGGAAATAGCTGACACACTATGTTACATTAGTTTCAGATGAACAACATAGTGATTGGACAAATGCATACATTCTGCTACGCTAACACAGGTGTAGCTATCATCTGTCACCATGCATCACTACTCCAGTACCATTCTCTATGTCCCCTATGCTATATCTTCTAGCTGTGATTCATTCATTGCATCACCAGAAGCCTGCATCACGCAATCCCCTTCACATATCTAGGGCATCCTTGTCTTGTGCCTGATCTTAGTGGAAAATCTTTCACAATTTCACTACTGAGTATGATATTAACTGTGGGCTTCACATACATGGCCTTTCTTATGTTGAGATATGTTCCTTCTACACAGAATCTTAAAGAGATTTTTAGCACAAATGGATACCAAATTTTCTCAGAACGGTTTTTCTGTGTCTATTGACATCATCACATGAGTTTTCTTTTTCTTTTTTAACATGTACTTATTTAGTTTAGTTTAAATGTATTTATGTATTTCTTTAGTATTTATTTTTTCAAGTTTTTATTTAAATTCCACTTGGTTAACATGCAGTGTAATGTTAGCGTCAGGTATAGAATGTAGTCATCCATCACTTACATACAACACCCAGTGATCCTCACTACTAGTGCCCTCCTTAGCCCATCACCCATTTAACCCATCCCCTTACCCACCTCCCTTATAGTAACCCTCCGTTTGTTATTTATAATTAAGAATCTTGTTTCTGGTTGATTTTCTTTCATTCAATTATGTGAGGGGTCCTACTGATTGATTTGCATTTCTGAAACATCCTTCCTTTGCAGGGAAAAAAATCCTTCATCACGGTCAATGATCCTTTTAATGTGCTGCTGAATTTGGTTTGCCTGTCCATTATTGGGAATCATTCATCTATATTCATCACGGAGATACTGGCCTATAGGTTTCTGTTCAGGTAATATCCTTCTCTGGCTTTCTACCAGGGTAATTCCAGTGTCATGAAATGAGTTTGGTGGTGTTCATTCCTTTTCAGTCTGAGAGAGGACTGCTGTTAGTTCTTCTACAAACATTTGGTCAAATTCACCAGTGAATCCACCTGGTCCTGGGCTTTTCTTCCCTGGGAGAACTTCGATTACTGATTCAATTTACTTGCATTGGTTATCTTCTTGTATTGATACAGTCTTCCTTTAATGGGTCTGTGCAAACCTTCTATTTCTTCCTGGTACAGTCTTGGTAGGTTGTGTGTTTCTAAGAACCTATCCATTTCTTCTAGACAGGCGGTTTGCTGGCATCTAATTTGGCCATAGTCCCCTCTTTGTCTCCTTTATGTTTCTTCGGTATAAGGCGTAATGTCTTCTCTTTTATTCATAATTATTTTGAACTGCGTACTCTCTGTGTCTTAGCGTAGTCTATGTATAGTCTTGACAATTTTGTTTCACTCTTCTGAAAACCCCTGTTGGTCTTCTTCATATTTTCTCTTGACTTCATGGTCTCAGTTTCATTGGTTTGCACTCTCGTATGGATTACTTTCTCCCTTTTGAGTACACTGTACATAGATTGTTGTTTTTTTCTAGTTCTTTGAAGTTAAAGGTAGGTTGTTCATTTGACTCCCAAATCTATCCTCCACGCATGCAAATCCAGTGGCTCATCAGAGAACCTTCAATAGGTCTTTTCTGTCCTATTTCTCATTTTCAGAACTCCGAGAAATTAGGATCAGAAAATTTATTTGAAGACACAATAGATGAAAACTTCCCTAGTGCGGGGAAGGAGACAGATCCAGAAGCAGGAGGCACAAAGAACCCCCAATATATTCAACGGAAGCAGATCCACACCAAGTCATATAGTAATTAAAACCCAAAATAGCGTGACAAAGAAAAATTTTCAAAGCAGGAAAACAAAAGATGGCATTTACCTACAAGGGAAACCCCATAAGGTTATCACTGGATGTTTTTCAGAAGAAACTTTGAAACTGTAAGTGACCAGCATGGTATGGTAAAGTTGCTGAATGGAAAACATCTGCAGCCAAAGAGAGCCTATCCAGCAAACTATCATTCAAATGGGAGGAGAGATCAAGAGGTTCCCAAATAAACACTCAGCGAGCTCAACACCAACAAACCACCCCTGCAAGAAATGTTAAAGGGGACTCTTTAAGTGGAAAAGAAACACCTAAAGTGACCATATTAAAGTGCGAAATGCAGAAGCAATAAAAAGGTGTATATCTGTAAAACATCAGTCAAGGTATTCATGATATTAAAGGTTTTGAAAGAGGAACACTACATAGCTATAACACGGGGAGGAGAGGAGTAAAGAACCGGTTCAAACTTAAGCAACTATCAACTTAATATAGACTTCTATATGCAGAAGTGGTTAGGTACAAACCTCATAATAACCACAGAACAAACACCACTAATACATATGCAGAGTATAAAGACAAGCAATTTCAACTGTGAAATTGTGATGAAACCCAGCAAACCAAAAAAAGAGAAAGAGAAGAAAGGATCAGAAAAATTCAGAAACAACCAACATCAAGTAGTAATAGGACACATACATGTCTATCAATTACTCGGAATGGTAACAAAACAAATGATCAAATCAAAGGCACTGGGTGCCAGAGAGGGGCAACTGGATGGCTCAATCGCTTGAAATTTAGACTCTTGATTTCGACTTAGGCTATGATTCCAGGATCATGGGATTGAGCCCCAATTGAGCTCTGCACTGAGCATGTAACTTGGGGAGGATTAATTCTCATTCTTATTCTCTTTCTCTCTTTGTCTCTCTCTTCCCCCATTCCCCCCACCCCGCCCTACCATGCCTGTGCTCACTCTCTTCATAATAAAAAGCGCTGGGTGATAGAATGATTACAATATAGGACCCATCTACTTCCTACCTAGAAAAGACTAGTTAAGGAACAAAAGCATCAAAAGAAAACTGCAGTAGCTCTACCTATATCAAACAAAATAGATTTAAAAATAAAACGGTAACAAGAGACAAAGAAGACACTATACTAATAAAAGGTACCATCCAGCAAAAAGATGGAACAATTGTAAACATATAAGCATTCAACCTGAGAGCATCCAAATACACAAAACAGTCCAAAACTAAAGTAAAGAATCGATAGTCATACCATCATAGTAGGGCACTTTAACACCCCAATGACATCAATGGAGAGATCATTCCATCAGAAAATCAACAAGGAAGTAGTGACTTTGAATGATAGAGTAGACCAGATGGACTTAACCGATATATTTTAGACATTCCATCCTAAAACAGCACAATACACATTCTTTTCATGTGCACATGGAACATTCCCACACTCGATAAAAATTTAGGTCATAAAACAAGCCAAAACAAAATCAAATTGATCGACGTCATACCATATGTCTTTTCAGACTATAATGCTATGAAAGTAGAAGACTACAACAAGAAACAAAAATCTGGAAAAGGCACAAAACATGGAAGATAAATAACATGCTACTAAACAATCAATGGTTCAACCAAGAAATCAAAGACAAAATCCAAAATGGCATGGAAACAAAAGACAATGAAAACACAGCAAACCAAACTTCTGTAAAGCAGGAAAACTGGTTCTAACAGGGAATTTTACAGCAATACATGTCTGCCTCAAGAAAAAGAAAACCCTGAAATAAACTCCATGAGCTTATAATTATAAAAGCCAGACAGAGGACAACAAACACAACCCCCAAAGAGAAGAATGATGAAAATAATTAAAGGCAGAGGAGAAATAAATGATATAGAGATTAAAAGGATGCACCCCAAGGACCAAAATTGGATGAGGCAGTAAGTGAAATCCTACCACACCGAGAGAGGGCAGGGTGATGGCGTGAAACACTCCACACCCAAGCTGGAAAGAGGCGAGGCAAAAACAATCTCCAGTGCAGGAAGACAGGGGCAATATAATGAACACAATCCCTCAGGATGGAGGGCGGTGTCCACACATGAACATCCTCCGACTACATTTGGGAGTGCAAACATGACCTATTTCTTGCTGTAGCCCTAACGCTAACACTAACCCAAATCCCACACCTAAACCTAGCAGCTAATGCTAACCATGATACTAATTCTAAACCCTGCCCCTATCCTTAGGTCTAAACCCAACCCTAACCCAACCGAACTGTAAAAGTAAACATATCCCGTACTAACCCTAACCATCTTGCCAGAATCCTACAACTCTAATCCTAAACCCTAACCCTAATGCTCTAACTCTACCTGCTAACACTAAAATTATAAACCCAAACACTAACACTAACCCTAACCATAAAATCCTAACACTAACCCAAACGCTAACCCCTGATCCAATCCCCTAACCCGTAAGCGAACCAAAGTCCTAGACCTAGATCTCACCTTATCCCTAAACCTAAGGCAAACCCTAACACTAACGCTAACACCTAATCTTAACCCTACCATCTAACCCTAACCCTAACTCTCAAACCCAAACAATAACCCTAAACCTAAGCCTAATCCAAGTCCAAAGCTAACACCTAAACCTAACTCTAACTCAAAACCCTAACCCCTAACCATAACCCTAAACACTAACCATAACCCTAAACCCCACCCTAAAGCATAAACCTAATTCTAGCCCCTAACACTAACACCTAACACCAACCCTAACCGTAACCCTGACTCCTAACACCGAACCCAATCCCAAACCCTAAGCCAACACACACGACACACAGGAATGGTGTCACCTCGGCACTGGTGAAGTCCCTGAACAGAACCTTAACCCTAGTTAAGGATCTCTCTGGATGGGGACCCAATACCTATCTCTGAGAACACCACAAACAAATGGCCCAAAGCGGTGCAGACTTACTTGGCATGGAACATCAAACATCATCATGACATTTCCAATGCCCTCATGATGCTGCACAAGGGGGTTGATGAAGCCCAACTGAAGATGCCACACACAGCTGGCCCTGGCTCACAAAGACTAAGCCTGAACAGCCCGCTCCAATGAGGCCTACACTCAATCCCCTGGGAAGACCACTACCCTGCAAGAGTTTCAGCACTTGGAGCTTCGTGGGACCTAACCCTAACCTTAACTGTGACACTCACATACCGCTCAAACTAAACCTCACCCCAACTCAAACCTAACCCTACACATGACCCACACCCGCACATGGACCCTCATCCAGACTTCCAGGGTGACCATGGCAATGGTGTCGCTTCGGCCCTGGCAACGTCCCTGGACCAAAACTTAACCTAGGCTAAAGCTTTCTCCTAATGGGGACCCAATTCCTAAGTCTGAGGACATGACGGACATGGGCCCCAGAAGCGGAAGAGGATTACTCAGCATGGAACCTGGAATATCACAATTTCATTTCCAAAGACTAGAAGGAGCTCCACAGGGGACTTCTTGAGGTCTAACTGAGGAGTGACCTTGGCACCCAAAACTCAGCCTGACTGGGACCCTCCTTAGACCCCTCTACTCAGCCCTGCGGGGGGACAACTGCCCTACTGGGGGTATAGTGCCACGAACCTCCTGTGCCCAAGCCCTAATCTTAACAGTGACCCACAGTATATACATGAACCTAAACCTCACCTCATCTTTAACACTCACCCAAAACCTGACTCGCACCATGCATGTGCCCACACATCATCGATACAGGGAGATCACAGGACTGGTGTCACTTCAGCCCTGGAGATTTCCCTGGCACAAAACCCAAACGGAGCTGAGGCTATCTCCACATGGGGACTGAATACCACAGTATGACAAGAGCACACACACTGGGTTGAGAAGCGGTGCAAGATAATTCTGTGTGAAACGTGGAACATCACCATGTCATTTCCAAAGCATGGCTTCTGATGCACAGGAGGAATCTTGAGGCCTACATCCTGAGTGCAAAAATAGATGTCTGGCCTTGGACGCAAAGACTAATGCTGAGCAGTACCCTTCTGCACACCAGTCAGCCATTCGGGGAGACAACTGCACTACTGTACAATAAGGGCTTGGAAATGCTTGGGCACTAATCTTACCCCTAAACAGAACTGTAAACTTAACCCTAAATCTAAACCTAATACAAACTCTCACACTAACTCTACACCAGACCAACAACCGCCCAAGTGCCCACATTTTAGCCCTCCAAGGAACTCATGTGAATGGTGTTACTTTGGCCCTGGTGATGTACCTAGACTGAACACATACCCTAACTGAGGCTCTCTCCCCATTAGGGACTTAATACCAAAGTCTGAAAACACTACGCGCCTGGGGTCCAGAAGCGGTGCAGGATGCCTCAGCATAGACCAGGAACCTCACCATATCCTTTTACACAACCGGCAACAGCTTGCCGAGAGGATTCCTGAGGCCTACCCGACCAGGGGCCCATAGAGTTGTGTGGCCTTGAAAGCCAAAGACTAGTCCTGAATGGGACCCTCCCGTCTGCAATCAAATCACCATTCGGGGAGACAACTACCCTGCTGTGTGTTCCGCATCTGGAGCCGAACAGGACTTAACAAAAACACTAAAACTACAGAACCCTAACCAGAACCCTAAACCAAATATAACCCTATATAGGACACTAACCCTACATTCCCCAGCCCCCAAGTAACATGGGCCCAGAAATCAGCCCTCCAGGGAGATCACAAGACTGGAATCACTTCGGCCGTGGTGACATCCTTGGACCGAATCCTAACCCTAGCTAAGGCTCTCTCCCCATGGGTACCCAATACCAAAGTCTGACAACACCATGCACCTGGGGTCCAGACGGTACAGGCTCACTCGGCATGGAACCTGGAAGCTCACCATGTCTTTTCCCAGGCCCGGCAGCAGCTGTCCGAGAGGATTCCTGAGACCTCCCCGAACAGGGGCCCAAAGACGTGTGTGACCTTGGCAGCCAAAGACGGATCCTGACCGGCAGCCTCCCTTGTGCCCTCAACTCAGCCTTTCGGGGAGACCACTGCCCTGCTGTGGGTTCAGCGCCTGGAGCCTCCTGGGACCTAACACTAACCCTAAACCTATCCCAAAACGGAACCGTCCACCGAAACGTAAACCGGCCTCGAAACCTAACCCTACACTGGAGCCGCCCCGTCGCAGGAGCCCTCAATTCAGCCCTCAAGGGAGATCACGAGACTGGAGTCACTTCGGCCCTGGCGACGTCCCTGGACCAAACCCTAACCCTAGCTGAGGCACTCTCCCCATGGGGAACCTATATCAAAATCTGACAACACCAGGCGCCTGGGGTACATAAGCGGTGCAGGCTGACTCGGCATGGAAACTGGAAGCTTACCATGTCGTTTCCCAGGCCCGGATGCAGCTGCCCGAGACGATTCCGGAGGCATCCTCGACCAGGGGCGCATCGACGTGTGTGGCCTTGGAAGCAAAAGACGGATCCTGACCGGCACCATCCCTTGTGCCTACAATTCAGCCCTTCGGGGAGAACAATTCCCTGCTGTGGGTTCGTCGCCTAGAACCTCCTGAGACCTAACCCTAACCCTAACCCTACGTCAAACCGGGACACTCCACCGAAACATAACCGGGCCTCGAACCCAAAACGTACACTTGAGCCTCCCCATCACCTAGGCCCTCACTTCACCCCTCGAGGGAGATCACGATACTGGAGTCGCTTCGGACCTGGCGATGTCCCTGGTCCGAATTCTAACCCTAGGTTAGGCTCTCTCCCCATGAGATCCCAATACCAGAGTCTGACAACACCACGCGCCTGGGATCCACAAGCCGTGTAGGCTCACTGGACATGGAACCTGGAAGCTCACCATGTCCTTTCCCAGGTCCGGCTGCAGGTGCCCGAGACAATTTTGAGGCATTCCCGACCAGGTGCCCATCGACGTGTGTGGCCTTGGCAGCCAGAGACCGATCCTGACTGGCACCCTCCCTTGTACCTCAAATCAGCCCTTCGGGGAGACTACAGCCCTATTGTGGGTTTGGTGCCTGGATCCTCCTGGGACCTAACCCTAACACTAACCCTACCCTGAATCGGAAACTTCCACCGAAACCTAGGCGGACCTCGAAACCCAACGCTACACTTGAGTCACGCTTTCGCATGAGCCCTCATGTCTGCCCTCGAGGGAGATCACGAGACCAGAGTCGCTTCAGCCCTGACGACGTCCCAGGACTGAACCATAACTCTAGCTAAGGCACTCTTCCCGGGGGACCCAATACAGAAATCTGATAACACCACGCGCCTGGGATGCACAAGCGGTGCAGGCTCACTTGGTATGGAACATGTAAGCTGACCACGTCATTTACCAGGCCCAGCTGCAGCTGCCTGAGAGGATTCCTGAGACCACTCTGACCAGGGGCCCATCGACAAGTGTGGCCTTGGCAGCCTAAGACGGATCCTGACAGACACCCTCCCTTGTGTCCTCAACTCACCGCTTTGGGGAGACCACGGCCCTGCTGTGGGTTCGGCGCCAGGAGCCTACTGGGACTTAACCCTAACCCTAACCGTAACCAGAACCAGGACCCTCCAACGATATCTAAGCCGGCCTCGAACCGTAAACGTACACTTGAGCCGCCCCATCGCCTGGGCCCTCACTTGCCCCCCCCGAGGGAAATCATTAGACCAGAGTCGCGTCGGCCCTGGCGACGTCCCTGGTCCGAACTGTAACACTAGCTAAGGCTCTCTCCCCATGTGGTCCCAAACCAAAGTCTGACAACACCATGTGCCTGGGGTCCACTAGCAGTGCAGGCTCAGTCGGCATGGAACATGGAAGCTGACAATGTCTTACAACACCACGCACCTGGGGTGCACAAGCAGTGCAGGTTCACTCGACATGGAACCTGGAAGCTAAACTAGTCATTTCCTGGGCCTGGCTGCAACTTCCTGAGAGGATTCCTGAGGCCTCCCCGACCTGGGACCCATCGATGTGTGTGGCCTTGGAAACCAAAGACTGATACTGACCGGCAACCTCCCTTGTGCCCTCAACTTAGCCTTTCGGGGAGACAACTGCCCTGTGTGGTTTCAGAGCTGGGAGCCTCCTGAGACCTAACCCTAACCCTACCCCGAACCGGGTCCCTCCTCCGAAACCTAAGCCAACCTCGATCCCTAACCCTACACTTAAGCCGCCTTGTCGCATGGACCCTCACTTCAGCCCTCGAGGGAGATCAAGAGAACTGAGTCGCTTCGGCCTTGGCGACTTCCATGGACCGAACCCTATCCCTGCCTATGGTCTCTCCCCATGGGGATCCAAAAGCAAAGTCTGACAACACCACGCGCCTGGGGTGCACAAACAGTGCAGTTTCACTCGGCCTGGAACATGGAAGCTCACCATGTCTTTTCCAAGGCCCAGCTGCAGCTACCCGAGAGGAGTCCTGAGGCCTCCCGACCAGGGGCCCATCAACTTGTGTGCCTGTGGCAATCAAAGACTGATCCTGACTGGCACTCTCCCTTGTGCCCTCAACGCAGCCCGTCAGGGAGACCACAACCCTGCTGTGGGAACGGTGCCTGAAGCCTCCTGGTACCTCACCCTAACCCTACCACGAACAGGACCCCCACACCGAAACCTAATCTGGCCTCGAACCCTAACCTACACTTGAGCCACCCCGTCACATGGGCTCTCACTTCAGCCCTCGAGGGAGATCACAAGAACGGACTCGCTTCGGGCCTGGCGACATTCCTGGACCTAACCCTAACCCTATCTAAGGCCCTCTCCCCATGGGGACCCAATACCAAATATGAGAACACCACGTGCCTGGGGTCCAGAAGCAGGGCAGGCTCACTTGGCATGGAACCTGGCATCTCACCATGTCGTTTCCCAGGCCTAGTCACAGCTGCCCAAGGGTATTCCTGAGGCATCTTCGACCAGGGGCCCATCGACTTGTGTGGCCTTGGCAGCCAAAGATTGATCCTGATCGGCACCCTCTGTTGTGCCCTCAACTCAGCCCTTTGGGGAAACCACTGCCCTGCTGTGGCTTCGGCGCCTGGGGGCCCCTGGGAACGAACACTAACACTAACCCAATTCTGAACCGGACCCCTCCACTGAAACCTAAACCGGCCTCAAACCCTAACCCTCAGTTGAGCCGCCCCTTCACATGGGCCCTCATTTCAGCCCTCGAGGGAGATCATGAGACCAGAATCGCATCAGCCCTGGCGACGCCCTGGACAGAACCCTAACCCTAGCTAAGGCTCTCTCCCCATGGGGACCCAATACCAAAGTCTGACAACACCATGCGCCTGGGGTCCACAAACAGTTCAGGCTCACTCGGCAAGGAACCTGGCAGCTCGCAATGTCATTTCCCAGGCCCGGGTGCAGCTGCCCGAGAAGATTCCTGAGGCCTCCCTGACCAGGGGCCCATCGACGTGTGTGGCCTTGGCAGGCAAACACAGATCCTGACCTGCACCCTCCCTTGTTCCCTCAACTCAGCCCTTCGGGGAGACCACTGCCCTGCTGTGGGTTCAGGGCCTGGAGCCTCCTGGGACCTAACACAAACACCAACCCTACTCTGAGACGGACCGTACCAGACTGTGGGTAAGAATGCAAACTGGTGCAGCCACTCTGGAAAACATCATGGAGAATCTCCAAAAAATAAAAAAATAAATAAAAATAAAAATAAAAACTGGAAATAGAAGTACCTTACAATCCAGAAATTTCACTACAAGGTATTTCCACAAAGAATACAAAATCTTCAAAGGGATAAATGCACCGTGATGTTTACAGCAGCATTTTCCACAACAGCCAAATTACGGAAACTTCCCAAGCATCCATCAAGTGATGAATAAATTGAGATGTGGTATACGGAATGTAATATTTAGCCGTAAAACCATGAAATCTTGTCATTTGCCATGAGCTAGATGTAGCGAGAGAATGTTATCCTGGGTGAAATAAGCCTTTCAGACAAAGACAAATACCAGATGATTTCACTAACACATGGAAATAAAAGAAAGCGGGGGTAGGGGAGAGGAAACAGTGACCAACAGACTTTTATCTAGGAAAGAAACTAAGAGTTTCCAGAGAAAGTTGGAGAATTGGTGAAACAGCTGCTGGGGATTAAGAAGTGCACCTGGGATGAGCACCAGGTGATGTGTGGAAGGGTTGTTCTCTATTGTACACCTGAGGGTGATACTACACTGTATCTTTACTCACTGGAATTTAAATTAAAGTCATCGTACATTAATGACTGGTACCTACCAGGTTTGCTGTATTTTGCACTCACTTCACTAAATTGGAAAAACAACCATGAAATTTTTTAAAAAGCATGTATGATGTGGGGGAAAGTTTGTGCCCTTACCTCGGTCTCTGGTTCCAGCAGGCCTCGGAAAGCGGGTCCCAGCTCATTCTTCTAGGAGTTCCCAAGACAAGCATTTCATGTATTCATGTCCTAAAGGAATGCAGCTCCAATTCTTCTGAATTTCTGTCAGGGTTTCTTCCCAGAAACAGCCTGAATCTGGAACAAACCATCGATTTCCTCGAAGAGGTGATGTCGTGGGACCCTGCAATCCACGAGACCTTTAGTAAAATACGTCTTGTTCAAATACTGACCGGGAAGGGGAGGAATGAAACACGGGAACAGCCCAGAAAATGCAAGGGCCTGTGCAGCTCAGCAACCAGCTTGCCCAGGGAAGCCACCGAGCGCCCAGTCCTCAGCACTCAGTACAATAAGGCAAATTCTCTCTGGCGACTCAGGAGATGCCAAGTTGCTATAAAGCTCCCAAGGTCTCCCCTGGGGCGGGCGGCACACCCTGCTGGAAATGCAGCTCTGCTCTCTGTACTGAGGCAGCCGCAGAGGTCCTGAGTCCTCTGGGAGCAATCAACGCCCTTCCTGCTCTCAGGTGCCCTGGGTCAGTAAAGCCGATGTTGCGCCCTCTGCTGGCCATCACTGCCTGGGCACAGGAATCCGCCCCTCCGGGTCTGTGGTGCTCGAGCTCTCTCTGCTAGCCATTATGGGCATTCTTGCAATGTGGAAGGCCCTGGTCGCTCAGCTGAGACACTGAAGGTGCTCAGTGCAACTAAATCTATTCTCCACATTGGGAAAGGTTTTAATGACAGGGCCTGGGACACAAAGAAATCTTTTCCTTCTCCTTCCTTGTGAGTGAAGAATGAAACCGAATTTATTAACGTAATGACATCATTTGTAATGTTTTAAGCAATGTTCACAGAAAAATAGACCGCCAATTTACACTTGCTGAGCAAGAGATAATTGTGTTTACCACCAAAATACTTAGGTTAGATAAACAATGAACACCTTTGAGAGAGATACCGGAGTCAGCTATGGAATGAATGAGTCCTAGGGATACAAGGGACAGCCAATGTAAGGGGTCAACCCTGTAATAATACTGTTGCATGGTTTCACAGGATAGCTACACTTGTGCTTAAGTACAATATAATTTATAGACATATGGAATGACTACAATATATGCCTAAAACTCATACATCAAATGTGTCAACAATATTTCAATTAAAAATAGACATCCTTTACACTATCTTTAATTTATCCTTCTTTGCCAATAAACTATAATTCCTGGGGCGCTTGGGTGGCTTAGTTGGTTACGCGTCTGACTTTGACGCAAGTCGTGATCTTGCAGTCCATGAGTTTGAGCCCTGCGTCAGGCTCTGTTCTGAGAGCTCAGAGCCTCGAGCCTGCCTCAGATTCAGTATCTCCCACTCTGCCCCCACTCCCCAGCCACGGCTCTCTCAAAAAAAAAAAGAAAAAAGAAAAAAGAAACATTTAAAAATGAAAAATCATTCCTAATTTGGAATCTGTGAAATTCCATTTATACCAGATTCTCTAACATCACCATCTTGATGTGGAGGGCTTATCTGAAAAGTCACTAATAATATCTCTGATGACACATATGTGACAAGGTCAGAATGAAACTTACAGGGAGCTATGAATCAGTTGTGAATTTATAGTATGTATCCTTGGATAATATTTCCAATGAAACATGCTTTAGGGACACGGATGGATGAAATAATGTCTACCAGTCATATAGGTAATTACCGTATAGGACCATTATGCCTTCAATTACTAATTGCCATCTCTTCAGAATTAAAGGAAAGCTGGGACAAGAAAATGTCTTTGAATTTGATGTAAGAGAAGACTAGGGTGTTTTAAAGTGTTCACTTACCTTCTGGAATCCTCAGATACTTGTGTGGAAATGAGGATAGCAACCCACGATTGGGATGCAAACCGCTAGTCCCAGAGGGAGGATATGGACTTTATTGTCATTTTTTTTTATCAATATCAGCATTCCACCTCTTCCAGGTACAGACTTCAGGACCTGGGAGCAACATGATGCCTGATGCCTGGGTTCAGAACTTGAGGAAGGCTAGCTGGTGGCGGAGAGTGGAAATCCAACAGGGCCTGGGGCAGTTAGGGAGATGTCCCGAGGACACCCCCCCACAAGGCAGGCTTGGAGTTTACCTGCCAAAGAGCAGCACAATCTCTTTCCTGAGTCACTCCCAGTGACTGAAGTAAAAGTCACACTCAGTGTCTGCAGTTACTCCTAGTGACGGCAGTCGTCATTCCCAGTGACTGAAGTCGGCACTCCCAGTGCTGAAGGAACTGCAAGGGAAGGACGGAGAGACAGGAGACACAGAATCCCAAGGAGCATCCAGGCTCTGTCGCCTCAGCACAGAAATTCCAGGGAAACGTCAGAGAGAGAGGGAGACATAAAATCCCATGCAGCCTCCAGGCTCTGTGCCACGAGCACCATGCCTCCAGGTTCTGTGCCTCGAGCACCAGGCATCCAAGCTCCGTGCCACGAGCACCAGGTTTCCAGGTACGGTGCCGCAAGCACCAGGCCTCCAGGATCTATGCCACGAGCTCAGATCCTCCAGGCTCTGTGCTGCGAGCCCAGAGGCTCCAGGCCCTGAGCCGCTCACCATGGAAGACTGCACTCCCCATGCCTGAAATGCACAGGCACACTCTGAGGATGCATGCTATGCCTGAGAGTAGTCTCTCTGTCTCCTTGAGTTCCCTGTGCATGATGGGCCACCCCTTGTTGAAAGACACATATACTCCCCTTTCCGGAATGGCACAGGAGCTCGCCGTCCTGAAGTGTGCCCCATGCCTCAAAAAGCTCCCAGTGCCTGAAGGCAAGCCCCTTGACTCAAGGCGCTCCCCTTGACTCAAGGGCACAGGCACTCCCTGAAATAGCCCCATGCCTGACTGCGCACCCCTTCCCTGAGGGTGCCCTGAGCCTGATGGCGAGCACAGTGCCTAATGGCGCGCCCCGTGCCTGAAGAGCACAGAGGCTCCCCTTGCCTGAAGTCACGCCCTGTGAATAAAGCAGCTCACTGTACCTGAAGGTGCACCCAGTGCCTGAAGACAAGCCCCATGGTTGAAGGTGTGCCCCATGACTCAAAACGCTCCGTGTACCTAAAGCCGCCCCCTGTACCTGAGAGAAAGGAGTCACAGAATCCTAAACACCCTCCACACCCTGTAGACTCAGCTCAGAAACTCCCGGGGAAGGTCCGAGGAATGGGAGACACAGAATCCCAGGCCCCCTCCAGAGGCTGTGCAGCGAGCACAAAATCCCAAGCGAGACACAAGCGAGAATCCCAAAGAATCTCCAGACCATGTGGTCTCAGGTTAGAACCTGCCAGGATAGGTCCGAGGGATGTGAGACACAGAATCCGAAGCAGGCCCTGCGAGCCCCGAGCCTCCTGGCCCTGTGTCACTTACCATGGCTGACGGCATTCCCCTTTCAGGGAGCTGAAGCCGCCCAATGGACCTGAGAGAAAGGAGTCACAATATCCCAAACAGCCTCCAGACCCTGTGGTCTCAGCTCAGAAAGTCACGGGGAAGGTCCAAGGGATGGGAGACACAGAATCCCAAGCAGCCACTCCAGGGGCTGTGCAGCGAGTGAAAATCCCAAGCGAGACACAAGCTAGAATCCGAAAAAGCCTCCAGACCCTGGGGTCTCAGCTCAGAAACTCCCGGTATAGGTCTGAGGGATGTGAGACACAGAATGGGTTGCGCCCCTATGAGGCCCAGATCTTCAAGCCAGAGTCACTTACCATGGCGTACCATGGCTGAAGCCGCTCCCTGTACCTGAGAGAAAGGAGTCACAGAATCCCAAACAGCCTCCAGAACCTGGGGTCTCAGCTCAGAAATTCCCGGGGAAGGTCCGAGGGATGGGAGACACAGATTCCCAAGCAGCCCCTCCAGGGGCTGTGCAGTGAGCACAAAATCCCAAGTGAGACACAAGCTAGAATCCGAAAAAGCCTCCAGACCCTGGGGTGTCAGCTCCGAAACTCCCAGTATAGGTCCTAGGGATGCGAGACACAGATGGGTAGAGCCCCTGTGAGCCCCGGGCCTCCAGGCCAGAGTCACTTACCATGGCTTACCATGGCTGAAGCCGCTCCCTGTAACTGACAGAAAGGGGCCCAGAATTCCAAACAGCCTCCAGACCCTGGGGTCGCAGTTCAGAAACTGCCAGGGAATGTCCGAGAAATGGGAGACACAGAATCCCAAGCAGCCCCTACAGGGGCTGTTCAGCGACCACAAAATCCCAAGCGAGACACAAGCTACAATCCCAAAAAGCCTCCAGACCCTGAGGTCTCAGCTCAGAAACTCCCGGGATAGGTCTGAGGGATGCGAGACATTGAATCCCAAGCAGCCACTGTGAGCCCTGGGCCTCCAGGTCCTGAGTCACTTACCATAGCTTACCATGGCTGAAGCCGCTCCCTATACCTGAGAGAAAGGGGTCACAGAATCCCAAACAGCCTCCAGACCCTGGGGTCTCAGCTCAGAAACTCCCGGGGAAGGTACGAGGGATGGGAGACACAGAATCCCAAGCAGCCACTCCAAGGGCCGTGCAGCGAGCACAAAATCCCAAGCGAGACACAAGCTAGAATCCGAAAAAGCCTCCAGACCCTGTGGTCTCACCTCAGAAACTCCCAGGATAGGTCCGAGGAATGCGAGACACAGAATGGGTAGCGCCCCTGCAAGCCCTGGGCCTCCAAGCCAGAGTCACTTACCATGGCTTACCATGGCTGAAGCCACTGCCTGTACCTGAGAGAAAAGGGTCACAGAATCCCAAACAGCCTCCAGACCCTGGGGTCGCAGCTCAGAAACTCCCGGGGAAAGACCGAGAAATGAGGGACACAGAATCCCAAGCAGCCCGCCCAGGGGCTGTTCAGTGAGCACAATATCCCAAGACACACACAAGTTACAATCCCAAAAGGCCTCCAGACCCTGTGGTCTCAGCTCAGAAACTCCCAGGGTAGGTCCGTGGGATGCGAGACACAGAATCCCAAGCAGCCACTGCGAGCCCCGGGCCTCCAGGCCCTGAGTCACTTACCATGGCTCACCATGGCTGAAGCCGCTCCCTGTACATGACAGAAAGGAGTCACAGAATCCCAAACAGCCTCCAGACCCTGGTGTCTCAGCTCAGAGTCCCGGGGAAGGTCCAACGGATGGGAGACACAGAATCCCAAGGAGCCCCTCCAGGGGCTGTGCAGCGAGCCCAAAATCCCAAGCGAGACACAAGCGAGAATCCCAAACAGCCTCCAGACCCTGTGGTCTAAGCCAGAAATCCCCGGAATATGTCCGAGGGATGCGAGACACAGAATCCATAGCAGCCCCTGCCAGCCCCGGGCCTCCAGGTCCTGAGTCACTTACCATGGATGACGGCATTCCCTGTCAGGGAGTTGAAGCTGCTTCCTGTACTTGAGAAAAGGGAGTCACAGGATCCCAAACAGCCTCTAGACCCTGTGGTCTCAGTTCAGAATCTCCCGGGGAAGGTCCGAGGCATGGAAGACACAGATTCCCAAGCAGCCCCTCTGGGGGCTGTGCAGCAAGCCCAAAATCCCAAGCGAGACACAAGCGAGAATGCCAAAAAGCCTCCAGACCCTGTGGTCTCAGCTCAGAACCTCCTGGGATTGTTCCGTGGGATGGGAGACCCAGAATCCCAAGCAGCCGCTGCGAGCCCCGGGACTCCAGGTCCTGAGTCACTTACCATGGCTTGCCATGGGTGAAACCGTTCCCTGTACCTGAGAGAAAGGAGTCCCAGAATCCCAAACAGCCTCCAGACCCTGGGGTCTCAGCACAGAAACTGCCAGGGAAGGTCCCAGGGATGGGAGACAAAGAATCCCAAGCAACCCCTCCATGGGCTGTGCAGCGAGCATAAAATCCCAAGCGAGACACAAGCTAGAATCCCAAAAAGCCTCCAGACCCTGTGGTCTCAGCTTAGAAACTCTCGGGATAGGCCCGAGGTATGCGAGACAGAGAATCCGTGGCAGCCGCTGCAAGCCCCGGGCCTCCAGGTCCTGAGTCACCTACCATGGCTTACCATGGCTGAAGCCGCTCCCTGTACCTGAGAGAAAGGAGTCACAGAATCCCAACCAGCCTCGAGAGCCTGTGGTCTCAGCTCAGACACTCCTGGGGTAGGTCCGAGGGATGGGAGACACAGAATCCCAAGCAGCTGCTGCGAGCCCCGGGCCTCCAGGTCATGAGTCACTTACCATGGCTTACCATGGCTGAAGCCTCTCCCTGTACCTGAGGGAAAGGAGACACAGAATCCCAAACAGCCTCCAGACCCTGTGGTCTCAGCTCAGAAACTCCCAGGATAGGTCCGAGGCATGCGAGACACAGAATCCGTAGCAGCCCCTGCGAGCCCTGGGCCTCCAGGTCCTGAGTCAATTCCCAAGGCTGACGGCACATCCCGTCAGGTAGATGAAGCTTCTCCCTGTACCTGAGAGAAAGGAGTCACAGAATCCCAAACAGCCTCCTGACCCTGTGGTCTCACCTCAGAAACTCCCGGGGAATTTCCGAGGGATGGGAGGCACAGAATCCCAAGCAGACCCTCCAGGAGCTGTGCAGTGAGCACAAAATCCCAAGCGAGACACAAGCGAGAATGCCAAAAAGCCTCCAGACCCTGTGGTCTCAGCTCAGAAACTCCTGGGATAGGTCCGAGGGATGCGAGACCCAGAATCCCAAGAAGCCCCTGCTAGCCCAGGGCCTCCCTGCCCTGCTGGGCTGTGAGCCCAGGGCCTCCAGGCGCTGCTGGGCTGAGAGCCCAGTGCCTCCAGTCGTTGCTGGGCTGCTAGCCCAGGGCTCCAGGCGCTGCTGGGCTGCGCGCCCAGGGCCTGCAGGCTCTGCTGGGCTGCTAGCCCAGGGCCTCCAGGTGCTGCTGGTCTGCTAGCCCAGGGCCTCCAGGCACTGATGGTCTGCCAGCCCAGGGCCTGTACGTGCTGCTGGGCTGCGAGCCCAGGGCCTCCATGTGCTGATGTTCTGTGAGCACAGGGGCTCCAGGCGCTGCTGGGCTGTGAGCCCAGGGCTTCCAGGCGCTGCTGGGCTGCGAGCCCAGGGCTTCCAGGTGCTGCTGGGCTGCGAGCCCAGGGCCTCCAGGCTCTGGGCTCGCAGGCCAGAGCCGCTAGGCACAGGGCTCGTAGCCCAGGCCCTCCATGCGCTGGGCTCCTAGCCCAGGCCCTCCATGTGCTGGGCTTGCAGTCCACGGCCTCCATGTGCTGGGCTGAGAGCCCACGGCCTCCAGGAGCTGGGCTGAGAGCCCACGGCCTCCAGGCATTGGGCTGCGAGCCCAGGGCCTCCAGGTCCTGGGTCACTTCCCATGGCTGACTGCACTCCCCTTGCCTGAAATGCACAGGCACACTCTGAGGATGCACGCCATGTCTGAGGGTAGTCTCTCTGTCTCCTTGAGTTCCCTGTGCATGATGGGGCACCCCTTGTTGAAAAACACATGTACTCCACTTTCCTGAATGGCACAGGAGCTCCCCGTCCTGAAGCTGCGCCCCATGCCTGAAAAAGCTCCCAGTGCCTGAAGGCAAGCCTCATGCCTCAAGGGGCTCCCCTTGACTCAAGGGCACAAGTACTCCCTGAAGACTTGCCCCATGCCTGACTGCACACCCCTTGCCTGAGGGCGCCCTGTGCCTGATGGCGAGCACAGTGCCTGATGGCGCACCCTGTGCCTGAAGAGCACAGAGGCTCCCTTTGCCTGAAGTCGCCCACTGTGCGTGAAGCATCTCCCTGTACCTGAAGTTGCTCCAAGTGCCTGAAGACAAGCCCCATGGTTGAAGGTGTGCCCCGTGCCTCAAAATGCTCCGTGTGCCTGAAGCCGCTCCCTGTACCTGAGAGAAAGGGGTCACAGAATCCCAAACAGCCTCCAGAACCTGTGGTCTCAGCTCAGAAACTCCCGTGGAAGGTCCGAGGGATGGGAGACACAGAATCCCAAGCAGCCACTCCAGGGGCTGTGCAGCGAGCACAAAATCCCAAGTGAGACACAAGCAAGAATCCCAAACAGCCTCCAGACCCTGTGGTCTCAGCTCAGTATCTCCCGGGATAGGTCCGAGGGATGCGAGACACAGAATCTGTAGCAGCCCCTGCGAACCCCGGGCCTCCAGGCCTGGAGCTCGCAGCCCAGGGCCTCCAGGTCCTGAGTCCCTTACCATGGCTGACAGCACTCCCTGTGACTGGGTTCACTGCAGGCTGCCGTGTGGCGGGAACTGGGTTCACTGGGTGGTGCAGTGCTGCGGTCACTGCGTGAACAGGAGGGTGCAGTGCACTCTGTACTAGCTGCACTGGAAGCTACATTGCCGCGGGCACTGGGTTCACTGGAGGGTTCAGGGCCTGGCGGTCAGGCTTCACTGGAGTCTGCAGTGCTGCGGGCACTGGGTTCACTGGGGGCTGTAGTACCGCGGGCACTGGGTTCACTGCAGGCTGCAGTGTACCAGTCACTGAGATGAGTGGAGGCTGAAGTGATGCGGACATTGGGTTCACTTGATCTGTAGTGCCGCGGGCACTGGGTTCAAGGCTGGCTGCAGTGCCATGGGCACTGGGGTCACTGGAGGGTGCAGTGCCATGGTCACTGGAGGGTGCAGATCCGCAGGCAGTGGGTTCACAGCAGCCTGCAGTGCCACAGGCACTGTGTTCACTGGAGGGTGCATTGCCGCGGGCCCTTGGTTCACTGGAATGTGCAGTGCCACGGGCTCTAGGTTCACTGCAGGTTAAATGGCCGCGGGCACTTTGTTCACTGGAGGCTGCAGTGCCGCGGGCAGTGGGTTCCCTGTTGGCTGCAGTGCAGTGGGAACTGGGTTCACTGGAGGGTGCAGTGCCATGGGAACTTTATTCACTGGAGGCTGCAGTGTTGTGGGCACCGGTTCACTGCACGGTTCAGTGCCAGGGGAACTGGGTTCACTGGAGGCTGGAGTGCTTAGGGCACTTGGTTCACTGGAGGGTGAAGTGCCCCATGCATTGCGTTCACTGAAGGGTGCAGTGCGGCAGACACTGCCTTCACTGGAGGGTGCAGTGCCGTGGACATTGGGTTCACTGGAGGCTGCTCTGAAGTGGGAACTGGCTTCACCTGAGGGTGCAGTGCACGGGCACTGGGTTCACTGCAGGCTGCATTGCGCCGGTCACTGAGATAACTGGAAGCGGCAGTGCTGCGGGCATGGGGGTCACTGGAGGATGCAGTGCGTCGGGCACTGGCTTCACTGGAGGCTGCAGTGCCGCGGGCACTGGGTTCACTGGAGGCTGCATAGAAGCGAGAACTGGGTTCACAGCATGGTGCAGTGCCGCGGGCACTGGGTTCACTGGAGTGTGCAGTGCAGCAGGCACTGCCTTCACTGGAGGCTGCAGTGTTGCGGGCAGTGGGTTCACTGGAGGCTGCAGTGCCGCGGGCACTGGGTTCACTAGAGGGTGTAGTGTCGCAGGCAGTGGGTTCACTGGCAGCTGCAGTGTCACGGGAAGTGGGTTCACAACAGGCTGCAGTGCCATGGGAACTGGGTTCACTGGAGGCTGCAGTGCCACAGACACTGGGTTCACTGGAGCATGTAGTGCCGCAGGCACTGGGTTCACTGCAGGATGCAGTGCCGTGAGCACTGGGTTCACTGGAGGGAGCAGTGCCACGGGGTCTGGCTTCACTGGAGGCTGCAGTGCTGCGGGCACTGTGTTCACTGCAGGCTGCATTGCCGCGGGCACTGGGTTCACTGCAGGATTTAGTGCCGCTGACACTGTGTTCACTGGATGGTGCAATTTCGCCGGCACTGTGTTCACTGGAGGCTGCAGGTCCGCGGGAACTGTGTTCACTGGTGCCTGCAGTGCCGCCGGATCTTTGTTCACTGGAGGCTGCAGTGCTGCGTGCACTGGGTTCACCGGAGAGTGCAGTGCGGCAGGCACTGCCTTCACTGGAGTGTGCAGTGCCACGGGCAGTGGGTTCACTGGAGGCTACAGTGCAGTGGGAACTGGGTTCACTGCAGGCTGCAGTGCCCCGGCACAGTGTTCACAGCAGGATGCAGTGCTTCGGACACTTTTTCACTGGAGGGTGCAGTGCCGCGTGCACTGGGTTCAGTAGAGCCTGCAGTGCTGCCACCACTGGGTTCAATGATTGGTGCAGTGCTATGGGTACTGTGTTAACTGGCGGGTTCAGTGCACCCAGCATTGGCTTCACTGGAGGGTGCAATGATGCAGGATCTTCGTTCACAGGTGGCTGCAGTGCCGAGGGCACTGGGTTCACTGGAGGGTGCAGCGCCACGGCACTGCATTCACTGGAGGCTACAGTGCCGCGGGCAGTGTGTTCACTGTAGGCTGCAGTGCCGCGGGCACTGAATTCTATAGAGGCTGCAGTGCAGTGGGAACTGGGTTCACTGGAGGGTGCAGTGCCGCGGACACAGGGTTCACTGCATGCTGCAGTGCACCGGTCACTGGGATAAATGGAAGATGCAGTGCTGTGGGCACTGGGTTCACTGGAGGATGCAGTGCAGCGGGCACTGGGTTCAATACAGGCTGCAGTGCCTCGGGCACTGGGTTCACTACAGGCTGCAGTGCCGCAGGCAGTGGGTTCACTTGAGGCTGCAGTGGTGCGCACCCTGGGTTCACTGGAGGGTTCAATGCCCCAGGCACGGGGCACACCGGAGGATGCAGTGCCTAGGGCACTGTGTTAACTGGTGGGTGCAGTGCCTTGGTCACTGCCTTATCGGAGGGTGAAGTGCCGCGGGGACTGGGTTCACTACAGGGTGCAGTGCCGAAGGCAAGCTTTCACTAGAGGGTACAGTGCCACAGGGTCTGACTTCACTGCAGTGTGCAGTACCGCGGGCTCTGGGTTCAGTCGAGGGTGCAGTGCCACGAGCACTGTGTTCACTGGAGCCTACAGTGCCGTGGGCTTTGCGTTCACTGCAGGCTTCAGTGCCGCAGGCACTGGGTTCCCTGCAGGCTGCAGTGCCCCATGCACTGGGTGCACTGCAGGATGCAGTGCCGCGGGCACTTTGGTCACTGCAGGGTGCTGTGCCGTGGGCACTGGATTCAGTCGAGGGTGCAGTGCCGCGGGCCTGGGTTCACTGTAGGCTGCAGTCCAGTGGGAACTGGGTTCAATGGATGGTGCAGTTCTGCTGGCACTGCGTTAACTGAAGGGCGCAGTGAACCCAGCACTGGCTTCACTGGAGGGTGCAGTGCCACGGGCTCTGGGTTCCCTGGAGGCTGGAGTACCATGGGCACTGGGTTCACTGGAGGCTGCTCTGCCTCGGGCACTGGGCTCACTGGAGGCTGCAGTGCAGTGGGAACTGGGTTCACTGGAGGGCGCAGTGCACCCAGCACTGGCTTCACTGGAGGGTGCAGTGCCATGGGCTCTGGGTTCCCTGGAGGCTGGAGTACCATGGGCACTGGGTTCACTGGAGGCTGCTCTGCCTCGGGCACTGGGCTCACTGGAGGCTGCAGTGCAGTGGGAACTAGGTTCACTGGAGGGTGGAGTCCGTGGGCACTGGGTTCAATACACGCTGCTGTGCACTAGTCACAGGGATAACTGGAGGCTGTAGTGCTGCAGGCAGTGGCTTCACTGGAGGCTGCAGTGCTGCAGACACTGTGTTCACTGGAGGCTGCAGTGCCTAGGGCATTTGGTTCAATGGAGGTTGCAGTGTCATGGGCACTGGGTTCACTGGAGGATGCTGTGCCATGGACACTGTGTTCACTGGAGGCTGCAGTGCCGTTGGCACTGGGTTCACTGGAGGCTGCGATGTGGCGGGCCCTGGGTTCTCTGGAGGCTATAGTGCCGTTGGCACTTGGTTCACTGCAAGGTGCAGTGCCGCGGGCACAGGGTTCACTGAAGTGTGCAGTGCCGCGGGCTCAGGGTTCAATGGAGGCTGCAGTGCTGTGGGCACTGAGTTCACTGCATGTGCACTGCCTCGGGAACTGGGTTCACTGCAGGCTGCAGTGCCGTGGACACTGTGTTCACTGGAGGGTGCAGTGCCGCGGGCACTGGGTTCACTGGAGGCTGCAGTGCTGCAGCCACTGAGTTAACTGGAGGGTGCGGTGCACCCAGAACTGGATTCACTGGATGCTGCAGTGCCACGGGCTCTGGGTTCACTGCAGTATGCAGTGCCGCGGGCCCTGGGTTCATTGGGGGCTGCAGTGTCGCGGGCACTGGGTTCACTGGAGGTTGCAGTGACGTGGGCACTGGGTTCCCTGCAATCTGAATTACCGCGGGAACTGGGTTCATTGGAGGGTGCAGTGCTGCAGGCACTCGCGTCACTGGAGGCTGCCCTGCAGTGGGCTGACAGTTCACTCCAGACTGCAGTACCACGGGCAATTGGTTGACTGGAGGTTGCAGTGCCGCGGCACTGGCTTCACTGGAGGGTGCATTGTCACGGGGTCTGGGTTCACTGGAGGCTGCAGTGCCACGGACACTGTGTTCACTGGAGGCTGCAGAGTGGCGGGCACAGGGTTCACTGGAGACTGCAGTGCCGTTGGCACTGTGTTCACTGCAGGATGCAGTGCCGCGGGCAGTGGGTTCACTGGAGTCTGCAGTGCCGCGGGCAGTGGGTTCACTGGAGATTGCATAGAAGCTAGAACTGAGTACACTGCATGGTGCAGTGCCACAGGTCCTGGGTTCACTTGAGGGTGCAGTGCGGCAGGCACTGCCATCACTGGAGGGTGCAGTGCCGCGGGCAGTGGGTTCACTGGAGGGTGTAGTGCAGTGGAACTGGGTTCACTGCAGGCTGCAGTGCCGTGGACACTTTTTTCACCGGAGGGTGCAGTGCCCCGGGCATGGGTTCAGTAGAGTGTGCAGTGCCACGGGCTCTGGGTTCACTGGAGACTACAGTGCCGTGGGCACTGGGTTCACTGCAGGATGCTCTGCCTCGGGCACTGGGTTCACTGCAGGCTGCAGTGCCACGTGCAGTGGGTTCACTGCATGCTGCAGTGCCACTTGCAGTAGGTTCACTGGATCCTGCATTGCTGAGGGCAATGGGTTCATGCAGGCTGCAGTGCACCGGTCACTGGCATAACTGGATGCTGCAGTGCCACGGACACTGTGTTCACTGGAGGCTGCTGTGCCGCGGGCACTGGGTTCACTGGAGGCTGCATTGCCGTGGACACTGGGTTCACTGGAAAGTGTAGTGCCGGGGGCACTGACTTCACTGGAGGCCCAGTGCCGTGGGCACGGTCATCCCTGGAGGCTCCAGTGCCACGGTCACTGAGGTCACTGGAGGCTCCACTGCCGCGGTCACTGGGGCTTCCTGTGCCCCAGTTCCGCTGGCACTGGAGCCTGGATGGGCTGCTTGGGATTCTGTGTCTCCCTCTCTGTTTTTCCCCGGGTGGTCTCTGGTTTGAGCACAGACCTGGAGGCTGCATGGGATTGTGTGTCTCCCTCTGTCTCTGTCCTTCCCCAGGAGTTTCTGTGCTGAGACCACAGAGCCTGGAGGCTACTTGGAATTTTGTGTCTCCCTCTCTCTCTGTCCTTCCCCTCCAGTTCCTTCAGGCACTGGGATTGCCGACTTCAGGCTCTGGGAGTGACTTTGACTTCAGTCACTGGGAGTGACGTCAGGAGTGACTTAAGTCACTGGGAGTGACTTCGGGAGTGTTCCGTCAGTGGGAGTGTCTTCAAGAGGGTCTTCCGTCTCTGTGTGTGACTTCGCGAGGGACTTCCGTCACTGGGAGTGACTTCAGTCATTGGGGGTGACTGACTTCAGTCACTGGGCATGCCCTCAGGCCCTGGGCATGCCTGTGCCCTTCAGGCAGGGGGCTAGACTTCAGGCACAGGGTGAGAATTCAGGCATGGTGCAAGCCTTCATGCAAGGGGCGTGCCTGCAGGCACTGGGCGGGGCTCCATGCTTGTGGCAAGGCTTCAGGCACGGGACTTTCCTTCAGGCACGGGCCTTGCCTGCAGGCAAGGGGCCTGAGTACAGGCACCTGGAGCTGTTTCAGGCAAGAGGCATGCCTTCAGGAACAGGGAGCGGCTTCAGGCACATGGAGCGTTTTGAAGCACGGGGCAAACCTTCAACCATGGAGCTTGTCTTCAGGCCCTGGGAGCACCTTCAGGTACAGTGGGCGGCCTCATGCACAGGGTGCGACTTCAGGCACGGGGAGCCTCTGTGCTCTTCGGGCACAGGGCGCGTCATCAGGCACTGGGCTCGCCCTCAGGCACAGGGCGCCCTCAGGCAAGGGGTGCGCCGTCACCCACGGGGTGCGCCCTCAGAGAGCGCTTGTGCCTTCAGGCAAAGGGAATGCCTTCAGGAACGGGGAGTGCATTCAGGCACGGGGAGTGCCTTCAGGCATGGTGAGTGGCTTCGGGAACAGGAGGCTCTGTGCTGCGAGCACCGGGGCCTGGAGCCTCGGTGCTGCGAGCACAGAGCCTGGAGGGGCTGCTTGGGATTCTGTGCCTCCCTCTCTGTCCTTCCCCAGGAGGCTCTGTGGTGAGAGCACAGAGCCTGGGGGCTGCATGGGATTCTGTGTCTCCCTCTGTCTCTGTCCTTCCCCGGGAGTTTCCGTGCTGAGGCCACAGAGCCTGGAGGCTGCTTGGAATTCTGTGTCTGGCTCTCTCTGTCCTTCCCCTGCAATTCCTTCAGGCACTGGGAGTGCCGACTTCAGGCACTGGCAGTGAAGACTTGAGGCACTGGGAGTGGGAGTGACGACTGCAGTCACTAGGAGTAACTTCAGACACCGAGTGTGACATTTCCTTCAGTCACTGGGAGTCACGATGACATCAGCAGCTGGATCAGCAGCTGGGAGTGGCTTTGACTTCAGTCCCTGGGAATGACTTCGGGAGTGACTTCCATCACTGGGAGAGGGACTTCGAGAGGGACTTCCGTCACTGGTTGTGAATTCGGGAGTGACTTCCGTCACTGGGAGTGACTTCGCGAGTGACTTCCGTCACTGGGAGTGACATCGGGGGTGACTTCTGTCACGGGGAGTGACTTTGGGAGAGACTTCCCTCACTTGGGAGTGACATAGCGAGTGACTTTCGTCACTGGGAGTGACTTTGACTTCAGTCACTTGGAGTGACTTTGGGAGTGACTTCGTTCGCTGGGCATGACTCAGTCATTGGGGGTGACTGACTTCAGTCGCTGGGCATGCCCTCAGGCACTGGGCATGCCCATGCAATTCGGGCACGGGGCGTGCCTTTAGGCGAGGGGCATGCCTTCAGGCACTAGGCGGGGCTTCACGCACGGGGCAAGGCTTCGGGCACGGGGCTCGCCTTCATGCAAGAGGCTTGAGTACAGGCACGTGGAGCTGTTTCAGGCAAGAGGCGTGCCTTCAGGAACAGGGAGTGGCTTCAGGCACTGGGCGCGCCCTCAGGCACTGGGCGCACTCAGCAAAGGGTGTGCCCTCACCCATGGGGTGAGCACTCAGAGAGTGCTTGTGCCTTTCAGGCAAAGGGAGTGCCTTCAGGAACGGGGAGTGCATTCAGGCACGGGGAGTGCCTTCAGGCATGGTGAGTGGCTTCAGCAACTGGAGGCTCTGTGCTGCCAGCACGGGGCCTGGAGGCTCGGTGCTGGGAGCACCGGGGCCTGGAGGGGCTGCTTGGGATTCTGTGCCTCCCTCTCTGTCCTTCCCCAGGAGTCTCTGTGGTGAGACCACAGAGCCTGGGGGCTGCATGGGGTTCTGTGTCTCCTTCTGTCTCTGTCCTTCCCCGGGAGTTTCTGTGCTGAGACCACAGAGCCTGGAGGCTGCTTGGAATTCTGTGTCTCACTCTCTCTGTCCTTCCCCTGCAATTTCTTCAGGCACTAGGAGTAACTTCAGACACTGAGTGTGACTTTGACTTCAGTCACTGTGAGTGACTATGACATCAGCCACTGGGAGTGGCTTTGACTTCAGCCCCTGGGAGTGACTTCAGTCCCTGGGAGTGACTTCCATCACTGGGAGAGGGACTTCGAGAGGGACTTCCATCACTGGGAGGGAATTCGCGAGTGACTTCCATCACTGAGAGTGACATCGGGAGTGACTTCTGTCACGGGGAGTGACTTCGGGAGAGACTTCCCTCACTGGGAGTGACATAGTGAGTGATTTCCGTCACTGGGAGTGACTTCGGGAGAGGCTTCGGTCACTTGGAATGACTTTGGGAGTAACTTCCTTCACTGGGAGTGACTTTGGGAGTGACTTCATGTACTGGGCATGACTCAGTCATTGGGGGTGACTGACTTCAGTCACTGGGCATGCCCTCAGGCACTGGGCATGCCTGTGCCATTCAGGCATGGGGCAAGCCTTCAGGCATGGGGCGTGCCTTCAGGCAAGGGGTGTGCTTTCAGGCACTGGGCGGGGCTTCATGCATGGGGCTTGCCTTCAGGCAAGGGGCTTGATTAGAGGCACATGGAGGTGTTTCAGGCAAGAGGCATGCCTTCAGGCAAAGGGAGTGGCTTCAGGCACACAGAGCTGGGGCTTGTCTTCAGGCACTGGGAGCCCCTTCAGGTACAGTGAACGGCTTCATGCACAGGGCGCGACTTCAGGCACGCGGAGTTCTGTGCTCTTCAGGCACAGGGTGCGCCATCAGGCACTGGACTCGCCATCAGGCACAGGGCGCCCTCAGCACGGGGTGTGCCGTCAGGCATGGGGCACGACTTCAGGGAGTGCCTGTGCCCTTGAGTCAAGTGGAGTGTTTTCTGGCATGGGGCTTGCCTTCAGGCATGTGGAGCATCTTCAGGCATGGGGCCCGTCGTCAGGCACAGGGAGCTCCTGTGCCATTCAGGTAAGGGGAGCACATGTGCCTCTCAACAAGGGATGCCCCATCATGCACAGGACACTCATTGAGACTCACAGCATACCCTCAGGCATGGGGTGCACCCTCAGAGAGTACCTCTGCCTTTCAGGCAAAGAGAGTGCCTTCAGGCGCAGGGAGTGGCTTCAGGAAGTGGAGGCTCTGTGTGGCGAGCACAGGGCCTGGAGGCTTCATGGGATTCTGTCTCCCTCTCTCTCTGTCCTTCCCCAGGAGGCTCTGTGCTGAGACCACAGAGCCTGGAGGCTGCTTGGAATTCTGTGTCTCCTTTTCTCTGTGTCCTTCCCCTGCAGTTCCTTCAGGCACTGGGAGTGCCGACTTCAGTCACTGGGAGTGACGACTGCAGTCACTAGGAGTAACTGCAGACACTGAGTGTGACTTTGACTTCAGTCACTGTGAGTGACTATGACATCAGTCACAGGGAGTGACTTTGACTTCAGTCACTGGGAGTGACGTCAGGAGTGACTTCAGTCACTGGGAGTGACTTCTGGAGTGACTTCTGTCACGGGGAGTGACTTCGAGAGGGACTACCGTCACTGGGTGTGACTTCGCAAGGGACTTCCATTTCTGGGAGTGACTTTTCCAGTGACTTCCGTCACGGGGAGTGACTTCGGGAAAGACTTCCCTCTCTGGGAGTGACTTTGGGAGTAACTTTATTTACTGGGAATGACTTTGACTTTAGTCACTGGGAGTGACTTTGGGAGTGTCTTCATTCATTGGGCAAGACTTCAGTCATTGGGAGTGACTGACTTCAATCACTGGGCATGTCCACAGGCACTGGGCATGCCTGTGCCCTTCAGGCAGGGGCTAGCCTTCAGGCACAGGTGAGAATTCAGGCATGGGGCAAGCATTCAGGCATGGGGCAAGCCTTCAGGCATGGGGCGTGCCTTCAGGCAAGGGGTGTGCCTTCAGGCACTGAGCAGGGCTTCATGCATGGGGCAAGGCTTCAGGCACCAGGCTTGCCTTCAGGCAAGGGGCTTGAGTACAGGCACCTGGAGCTGTTTCAGGCAAGAGGCATGCCTTCAGGAACAGGGAGCAGCTTCAGGCACAGGGAGCGTCTTTAGGCACGTGGCGCACCTTCAACCATGGGGCTTGTCATCAGGCACTGGGAGCACTTTTAGGTACAGCGAGCGGCTTCAGGCACAGGGTGCGACTTAAGGCACGGGGGAGTCTGTGCTCTACAGGCACGGGGCGCCCTCTGGCCAGGGGTGCGCTGTCAGGCATGGTATGCGCCTTCAGGGAGTGCCTGTGCCCTTCATTCAAGGGGAGCGCCTTCAGGCATGGAACATGCCTTCAGGCACATGGTGTGCCTTCAGGCACTGGGCGAGGCATCATTCATGGGGCGCTGCTTCAGTCAAGGGGCTTACTTTCAGGCAGTGGGCTTGCCTACAGGCATGTGGAGCTCTATCAGGCATGGGTCGTGTCTTCTGGAACAGGGAGTGGCCTCAGGCACAGGGAGAATCTTCAGGCAAGGGGTGCACCTTCAGCCATGGGGCTTGTCTTCAGGCACAGGGAGCAGCTTCATGCAAGGGGTGCGCCTTCAGGCAAGGGGAGCATCTGTGCTCTTCAGGCATGGGGCATGCAGTCAGGCATGGGGCGACCCATCAGGCATAGGGAGTGGCTTCAGGCATGGTGCATGGCTTCAGGCATGGGGCGTGGCTTCAGGCAAGAGGAGGTCCTGTGCCATTCAGGCAAGGGGGGCTCCTGTGACTTTCAGGCACAGAATGCCCCATCCTGCACAGGGAGCTCAGTCAGACTCAGGGCATGCCTTCAGGCATGGGGTATGCCTATAGAGAGTGCTGGTGCCTTTCAGGCAAGGGGAGTGCCTTCAGACAAGGGGAGTGCCTTCAGGCATTGGAGGCTCTGTCCTGTGATCACAGAGCATAGAGTTTCTGTGCTGGGAGTACAGAGCCTGGAGGAGCTTCTTGGGATTCTATGTCTCCCTCTTGGGAGTCCCTTGGGACTCTATGTCCTTCCCCAGGAGGCTCTGTGGTGAGAGCACAGAGCCTGGAGCCTGCTTGGGATTCTGTGTCTCCCTCTCACTCTGTCCTTCCCCTGGAGTGTCTTCAGGCACTGGGAGTGCCAATTTCAGGCACTGGGAGTGATGACTGCAGTCCCTGTGAGTGGAGACTGCAGTCACTGGGAGTAACTGCAGACACTGAGAGTGACTTTGACTTCAGTCTCTGGGAGTGACTATGACATCAGTCACTGGGAATGACTTTGACTTCAGTCACTGGGAGTGACTTCAGGAGTGACTTCAGTCACTGGGAGTGACTTCGAGAGGGACTTGCCTCACTGAGAGTGACTTCGGGCGTGACTTCTGTCACTGGGAGTGACATCTGGAGTGACTTCCGTCACTGGCAGTCACTTCGGGAGTGACTTTCATCACTGGGAGTGACTTCGAGAGGGACTTCCCTCACTGGGAGTGACTTTGGGCGTGACTTCTGTCACTGGGAGTGATATCTGGAGTGACTTCCGTCACTGACAGTCACTTCGGGTTGACTTTCATCACTGGGAGTGACTTCGGGAGAGACTTCCGTCACTGGGAGTGACTTTGGGATGACTTTCTTCACTGGGAGTGACTTTGTCTTCAGTCAGTGGGAGTGACTTTGACTTCATTCCCTGGGAGTGACTTTGGGAGTGACTTCATTCAATAGGCATGACTTCAGACATTGGGAGTGAATGACTTCAGTCACTGGGTGTGCCCTCAGGCACTGGGCATGCCTAACCCTTCAGGCAAGGGGCGAGCCTTCAGGCATGGGGCGAGCCTTCAGGCAGGAGGAGCCTTCAGGCAAGGGGCCTTCAGGCAAGGGACAAGCCTTCAGGCAAGGGGTGAGCCTGCAGGCATTGGACCTGCCTTCAGGCATGGGACATGGCTTCATGCTCAGGGCATGGCTTTAGGCAAGGGGCTTGCCTTCAGGTAAGGGGCTTGTCTTTAGGCATGGGGCATGCCTTCAGGCCCTGGGCATGCCTTCAGGCACAGGGAGCGGCTTCAGGCAAGGGGCTTGTCTTCAGGCATGGGGAGCGGCTTCAGGCATGGGGTGTGCCTTCAGGTACTGGGAGCGTCTGTGCCCTTCAGGACACGTTCCGTGGAAAGTAAGGCTGTACCACTTCTGGCCCCACATGTGTGTGGTCATATCAGATTTAGGAATTTTGTCCTCATTGAGAGAGAGAGAGAGAGAGAGAGAGAGACAGACAGAGAGAGAGAGAGAGAGAGAGAGAGAGAGAGAGAGAGAGAGAGAGAGTGAGAGAGAGAGAGAGTGTCTTAGCTAGTGTTTGGGTTTGGGCCAGGGACTTAGATAGGGCTGAATGGACAGGAGACCCATGATCACCCTGGAAGGCTGCAGTGAGGGCCCATGCACTAATGCGTGTAAGGTTTAGGATTATGGTAAGAGTTGGTGTGAACTTTAGGTTGAGGGGTATGGTGCAGGTCAAGGTTACTGTTAGGTTTAGGTCCCAGGAGGTTGTAGGCGGTGAACCCCTAGCAGTGCAGTGGTCTCCACATAGGGTTGAATGGAGACTGCATGAAAGCCTCTAGTTCAGGCTTCGTCTTTCCATGCCAGAGCCGGCCTCCCGTGTGTGCCACTCTTCTGTTGGGCCTCAGCACCCTCCTTGTGAAACTCCATGCCAGCAGTGGAATTGACATGATGATGTTCCAATTCCATACCGAATAATACTTCAGGGGTCTGGGCCCTATGGGCGTGATGTTCTCAGAATTCGGAACTCGATCCCCATTGGGAGAGAGCCATCGCTAGGGTTAGGGTATGTTCCAGCGACATAAGCATGGCTGAAGCGACACCAGTCCCTTGAGCTACATGGAGGGCTGAATAGGGCGCACGCACAGGTGCAGGTCAGATGTAGGGTTACGGTTAGAGTTGGTGAGGTTGGTGTGTATAGTTATGTTCATTGTTTTAGTTCTGTTCATAGTTATGTTCATGGTGAGGTTGGTGTGTATAGTTATGTTCATTATTGGGTTTGGGGTTAAGTCCTAGGTGGCTCCAAGCGATAAATGAACAGCAATGCAGTCAGCTTCCCGGAGGGCTCAGTGGAGGGCATATTGCAGGTTGTCCGTCATGCTTAGTCTTTGTTTGTCAGGGCAAGCCTCCATCGTGGGCCATTCTTTGATTGAGCCTCAGCAACTACTTCTGCAGCAACATCTGGGCTTTGGATATTACATGATGATATTCCACATTCTACGCTGAGTAATACTCCTCCTCCTCTGGACTCCATGTGTGTGGTATCCTCAGACTAAAGAATTGAGTCACCATCAGGAGAGAGCCTTAGTTTGAGTTAGGGTTTGCTTCAGGGCCATAAGCAGCGCTGAAGCAACACTACTCATGTGATCTACATGGGGTGTTGTATGAGGGACCATGCGCACGTGAGGGTCTGGTGTAGGATTAGCGTTAGAGTTGGAGTGAGGTTTAGGTTGAGGAGTACTGCGAGGGTCATGATTAGGGTTAGGGTCCAGGAGGCCCTAGGTGCTGAAACCCAAGCAGTGCAGTGATCTCCCTGGAGGGCTGAGGGAGGTCGCATTGGAGGGTGCCGGCCAGGCTTAGTCTTTCGGGGCTAGGGCCAGCCTCGGATATGGACCACACTTTGGTTGGGCCTCAGCAACCCCCTTGTGCAGCTCCCTCTGGGCTTTGGAAATTACCTGGTCATGTTCCACGTTCCATGCCGAGGAATCCGGCTCCTCTTCTGAACCCCACGTGTGTGGTTTGCACAGAAGTAAGTATTGGGTCACCATGGGGAGACAGCCTAAAATGGAGTTAGGGTTCAGTCCAAGGACATAAGCAGGGCCGAGGCGACAGCAGTCCCGTGATCTCCCTGGAGGGCTGAAGAGAGGGTCCCTGAGAGGGTGCAAGTCAGTTGTAGGTTATGTTTAGAATAGGGGTGATGTTTAGGTTGAGGGGTACTTTGAAGGTCATGGTTATTGTTAGGTCTCACGAGGCTCTAGGTGCAACAACCCCAGGAAGGATGTGGTCTCCCAGAAGGGCTGAGTGGATCCCACATGGGATTGTGCTGATCAGGCTTTGTCTTTGTGTGCCCGATCAAGCCTCTCGTGTGAGTCACTCTTCAGTGTGGCCTCAGGAACCCCCTTGTGCAGCTCCTTATGGGTAATGGAAATGACACGATTTGCTCCAAGATCCATGCCGAGGAATCCTGCAAAGCTTTGGGCCCCATGTGTGTGGTCTCTCAGAGTTAGGCATTGGATCCCCATCGGGATTCAGCCACAACTAGGGTTAGGGTTCGGTCCAGGGAGGTAAGCAAGGCTGAAGCAACAGCAATCCCATTACCTACATGGAGGTTTGAATGAGGGCCCATGAGCGGGTGAGGGTCAGGTGTAGGGTGTCAGGTGAAGCCTTAGAGTTGGGGTAAGGTTGAGGTTGAGGAGTATGTTGATGGTCACGTTTACGGTTTGGGTTAGGTTCCAGGAGGTACGAGGTGCTGTACCCCAAGCAGTCCAGTGGTCTCACTGGAGGAATCAGTGGAGGGCAAATGGTAGGTTGCTGCTCAGGCTTAGTCTTTGGGTGCCGAAGCCAGCATCAGTTGTGGGGCAATCTTCAGATGGGCCTCAGCAAACCCTTTTTGCAGCTTCCTCTGGGCTTTGTAAATTACCTGTCGATGTTCCACGTTCCGTGTGAGTAACACTGCAGCACTTCTGGGCCCCATATGCATGGTGACTGAGACTTAGGAATTTGTTCCTCGATGGGAGAGAGCCATTACTAGGGTTAGGTATTGGCCCAGGGATGTAGATAGGGCCAAATCCACATGAGTCCGTGATCATTCTGGAGGACTCCATAGGGCCCATGCTTGGGTGCGGGTCATGTGTAGGGTTAGCGTTAGAGTTGGTGTGAAGTTTAGGTTGAGGTGTATGGTGAGGGTCAAGTTTAGTGTTAGTGTTAGGTCCCAGGAGGTTCCAGGCAGTGAATGCCTAGCAGTGCAGTGGTCTCCACAGAGGGCTGAGTGGAAGCTGCATGGAAGTCTACAGCTCAGACTAAGTCTTTGCGTCCCAGAGCAGCATCCTATGTGTGACACTCTTCAGTTGGGCCTCAGCAACCTCCTTGTGCAGCTCCATCCCAGCAGTGCAAATGAAATGATGATGTTCCAATTCCATCCTGAAGAATACTGCAGGGGTTTGGACACTATGTGCATGGTGTTCTCAGAGTTAGGAACTGGATCCCCTTTGGGGGAGAGTCATAGCTAGGGTCAGGATTCGGTCCAGGGACATAAGCAGGGCCGAAGCAACGCCAGTCCCATTATCTACATGGAGGGCTGAATGAGCACCCATGCAGGGGTGCAGGTCAGGTGTAGCGTTACCTTTAGAGTTGGGGTGAGGTTGAGGATGATGTGTATGGTTCTTGTCAATATAATGGTTAGGTTTTGTCCCAGGTCCTCCAGAAGCTGAAGCACCAGCAGTGCTGGTCTTCCTGCAGGGTTCAGTGGTGAGCACATAGGAGGGTGTAGGTCATGCTTAGTCTTTGAGAGCCAGGGTGAGCCTCCTTTGTGGGCCACACTTTGGTTGAGCCTCAGGAACCGCTTCTGAAGCAACATCTGGGCTTTGGATATTACATGGTGATATTCCACGTTCCATGCCGAGGAATCCGCCTCTTCTTCTGGAAGGGAGATATCCTCAGACTTAATAATTGGGTCACCATCTGGAGAGAGCTTTAGATAGAGTTGGGTTTCAGACCAGGGCCATAAGGAGGGCCAAAGTTACCCCATTCCACTTACTTCCATGGGGTGATGAATGATAGCCAGTGTGCAGGTGAGGGTCAGTTGTAGGGTTAGTGTTAGTGTAGGAATGAGTTTGAGGTTCAGGGTATGGTGAGGGTCACGGTTAGTGTTAGGGTTAGGGCCCAAGAAATTCCAGGTGGTGAACCCCTAGCATCGCAGTGGTCTCCACGGAAGGCTGAGTGGTGGCTGCATGGGAGCCTTCAGTTCAGACATTCTAGGTGTTTCAAGGCCAGCCTCCCATGTGTGCCACTATTCATTTGGGTCTCAGCAACCTCCTCAGGCAGCTCCATCCCAGAAGTGGAAACGAAATGATGATGCTCCAATTCCATACCGAGTAATACTGTAGGGGTTTTGACCTATATGCGTGGTGTTTCACAATTAGGACCTGGATACCCATTGGGAGAGAACCACGGATAGGGTGAGGTTCTGTCCAGGGACATAAGCAGGGCTGAAGAGACACCGGTCCTGTTATCTCCATGAGGGCCTGTATGAGGGCCAATGCACGGGTAAGGGTCAGGTGTAGGGTTAGCATTAGCGTTGGGGTGAGGTATAGGTTGAGTAGTATGGGGAGGGTCATAGTTGGCATTATGGCTAGGTTCCAGGAGGCCCAAGGTGCTGAATCCAAGGCAGTGCAGTTGTTTCCCTGGGGGACCCAGAGGAGGGCGCATGGGAGGGTGCCGGTCATGCTTATTCTTTGGGTGCCAAGGCCAGCCTCTTGTGTGGGCCACTCTTCGGTTGGTCCTCAGCAACCCCCTTGTGCAGGTCCCTCTGGGCATTGGAAATGGTATGGTGATGTTCCCCGTTCCATGCCAAGTAAGCCTGCACCGCATCTGGGCCCCATGTACGTGATTTTCTCCGAGTTAGGAATTGGGTCCCCATCGGGAATGAGCCATAGCTAGGGCAAGGGTTTGATCCAGGGACGGGACGTAAGCAAGGCTGAAGAAACAACAATCCCTTTACCTCCATGGAGGCCTGAATGAGGGCTCATGCACGGATGCGGGTCATGTGTAGGGTTAGCATTAGACTTAGGGTGAGGTTCCAATTGAGGAGTATGGAGTGGGTCATGAATAGGGTGAGGGATAGCTCCAAGGAGTCCCCAGATGATGAACCCCATGCAGTGCAGTGGTCTGGGAGGGCTCAGTGGAGGGCACATGGGAGGGTGCTGGTCAGGTTTAGTCTTTGGTTACTGGTGCCAGCCTTGCATGTGGGCCACTTTTGGGCCTCAGCAAGCACTTTGGCACCTCCCTCTGGTATTTGGACATGACATGGTGGTGGTGCATGCTCCATGTGGAGTAATCCTGCACCGCTTCTGGGCCACAGGTGCATGATATTCTCTGCATTAGGAATTGGATCCCCATCGGGATAGAGAAATAGGTAGGATTACAGGTAGATCCAGGGACATAAGCAAGGCCGAAGAAACAACAGTCCATTTATCTCCATTGAGTATGAATGAGGGCCATGCGCGGTAGCAGGTCAGGTGTAGGGTTAGTGTTAGAATTGGGGTGAGGTTTTGGTTGAGGAATACAGCGAGGGTTATGGTGAGGGTTAGGGGTAGGTTCCAAGAGGCGCTTAAGTGCAGAAACCTAAGTAGTGCAGTGGTCTCCTAGAGGGTTGAGTGGAGGGTGCAAAGGATGGTGCCATTCCTTCTTAGTCTTAGGGTGTCAAGGCCCTCCTTGGGTGCAGGACACTCCTTAGTTGGGCCTCAGCAGCGCCCTTGTGCAGCTCCCTCTGAGCTTTGGAAATGACATGGTGATGTTCCAGGTTCCAAGCCGAGTGATTTACACCATGAGCGTGCTGTTGTCAGTCATTGGAATTGGGTTGCCATGAGGAAGGAGACTTAGCTAGGGTTAGGGTTCAGTGCAGTGACATCACCAGGGCAGAGTGACTCCAATCTCATGAATTTCATGGAGGGCAGAAGTGAGAAACCTTGCGAGGGTACCGGTCTGGTTTAGAGTTAGTGTGAGAGATAGGTTTAGGTTTAGGTTGAGTGCTAGGGTCAGGGTTCTGGTTAGGGTTGGGGATAAGTCCCAGGAGGCTCCAGATGCTGAACCCACAGCAGTGCAGTGGTCTCCCCGAAGTGTGGACTGGAGTACACAGTGAATGCTGCGGGTCAGGATTAGTCTTTCGGTTGCCAGGCCAGACAACTGTTTCTGGCACTCTTTGGGTAAGCCTCAGGAATGCTCTCAGGCACAACGGAGGCTGCCGGTCCGGATTAGTCTTTGGGTTCCAAGGCTAGACAAGTGTATTGGACACTCTTTGGGGGAGACCTCGGGAATCCTCTTATGCAGCAGCAGCCGGGCTTTGGAAATGACATGGTGATGTTCCACGTTCCACGCCGAGTAATCCTGCACTGCTTCTCAACCCCATGTGCATTCTGTTGTCAGACATTGGAATTGGGTACCCATGGGGAGTGAGTTTTAGCTAGGGTTAGGGTTCAGTGCAGGGATGTGGCCAGGGCCAAAGGACTCCAGTCTCGTGATCTCCCTCGAGGGCTGAAGTGAGGGCACATGTGCTGGTGTGGGTCTGGTGTAGAGGTATTGTGAGATATATGGTCAGGTGAGATTGAGGGTTATGCTCAGGGTTATGGTTAGGGTTAGGGTAGGTCAAAGAAGGATCCAGGCGCTGTACCCACAGCAGTGCAATTGTTTCCCCGAAGGGCAGAGTCAGTGCACAATGGAGGCTGCTCGTCAGAATTAGTCTTTGGGTTCCAAAGACGGACAACTCTATAAGGTCTGGTGTAGATAGGTGGGTCCAGTGTGATAGAAAATGTTAGATTTAAGTTGAGGGTTATGGTTAGGTTTAGAGTTAGGTCCCAGGAGTCTCCAGGCGCTGAACCACAGCAGTGCAGTTGTCTCCCGGAAGGGTTGAGCGGACTGCACAACGGAGGCTGTGGGTCAGGATTAATCTTTGGGTTCTAAGGACAGACAACTGTATCTGGTCTGGAGTAGATAGATGTGTCTAGTGTGAGTGATAGGGTTAGGTTTAGGTTGAGGGTTAGCATATGGTCCTGGTTAGCATTAGGGTTAGGTCCCAGGAGGTTCCACGCACTGAAACCACAGCAGAGCATTTGTCTCCCCGAAGGGCAGAAGGGAGTACACAAAGGAGGGTGCTGGTCAGGATTAGTCTTTTGGTTCCAAGGCCAGACAACTGTATGGGCCACCCATCGGTTAGGCCTCAGGAATCCTCTTGTGCAGCTGCAGCCGCGGTTTGGAAATACATGGTGATGTCCACATTCCATGCTGAGTGTTCATGAACCGTTTCTGGTCCTGGTGTGTGTGCTGTTATCAGTCTTTCGATATGGATCCCCATGGGGAGAGGGCCTTAGGTTTATAGTTTTAGATTTAGCGGGTAGAGTTAGAGCATTAGGATGAGTGTTTTAGGGTTAGAGTTAGAGGCTTAGGGTTAGAGAGTTAGGGTCAGGCTAGGGTTAGTTCGGGTTATGTTTACGTTTACGGTTAGTTAGAGGTAGGGCTATGGTTAGGGGAAGGGTGGCGGCAGGATTTAGCATTAGGGTTATGGTTAGGGTTAGGTGTTAGGTTTAGGTGGTGGGATTTTGTTTAGTGATAGGTTTAGGAGTTGGGCAAGGAGTAGGTCATGCTTGCACCCCTACTTTGAGCGGGAAGGTGTTCATGCGTGGACACCACCCTCCATGTTTGAGGGATTGTGTTCTTCTATCACCCCAGTCTCTCTGCAGTGCAGGTTGTTCTTGCCTCGCCCATTCCAGCTTTGCTCTGGAGTTTTTCACACCATCACCCCACACTCTCTCGGTATGGTAGGATTTCACGTACCACCCAATCCTTTTTGGTGCATGGGTTGTGTTCACACATGCAACCCTCCACACCTTCTGCGTGTGATGGTGTCACCCATGAGCCTCACCACTCCTTAGATTGGGATTACTGATGCCAGTATTAAATCTGATACTGATGCCAGTATTAAATCATGAATATCTATTTTCACTTTCACAACTGAAAAAGTAGGCGTTTCTTAAGGTAAGGTTTATGTTTAGGATTAATGTTAGGTGTCAGTTAAGGTTTAGCGCATGGTGCAATCCCCCTCGGTGTTGGATGGCTTCCCGATTGTGTCCCATCTGATTCCCTTTATCCACGATGTAGCAGTGATAGTCCTTTTAATTCAGATGTTTTCCTTGGCACCTGGATGTCTCTGAGTTAAGCGTCCCACTTCGTCTTGGTTCATGGGCTCTCGGTTTCTGGTTTGAGCCCTGAGTAGCTTCTGTGCTGATGGCTCTGACTCTGGAGCCTGCTTCAGATACTATCTCTCTCTCTCTCTCTCTCTCTCTCTCTCTCTCTCTCTCTCTCTGCCCATGGCCCACTTGTGTTCTTTGTGTCTTTCAAAAATTAATGTACCTAAAATCATTTTCAATCCGATGTGTCCTGGATGGCTCTTTTTACTTTCATTGCTGAAGAAGAAGGCGTCTGTCTCATTCATTGTTCCTTTGTTATCTTTGGCATAGCTGACAACATATACGACATTTCCCCAGCCAGCATCGGGGATGCTCAGCATTTCTTCTACCAGCCGGACACCTCTCATCCACTGTAACACTGCATTCCTCTAGAGCATCCCACATGCTCTCGGAAACTGGACTGTAACTGTGGATGGTAGCACTGTCCCATAGTCTTCTGATGGTATTTCAGGAGGTTCTTCATTCGCACCTTTGGTTACCTGAGTGTCTTCTGACATCTCTCGTATTTCCACTAGGCCGCTGCTATGATGCTCAACAGGGAACCCGAAGCACACAGGGATTCAGGGGCAGACCAACTACCGCTTGGCTCCCACAAATGGTCACCTTGGAACTCTCTATGGAAGAGGAGAAAACACCCACCACCACCATTTCATAACCCTGCACCGAATGTGGAGACAACAATCACCCACCCCCAAAAGGAAACTCTAGCAGGGTACATGTATCAAACCTAAGGTGTTGGTTATGTACTTTGGATCAATAAGGGAGGTTATACTTTTGACTGGTAAGTGTACATCTAAATCCCTCAGAGAGGATATTCTCTGAGGTCACCCCAACCTAAATTGTTGGCCCATGGGGAGATGTGTTGTCCCTATTGACTGTATTGATGTTGTCTCTGTAGGCCAGTGAATTAAAGCTCCATAAGGTCTTATCCTGTTCTTGCCTCTTCACGGGAAGGTCCATTTCACTGATTGAAAGAGACAGCAAGGGAGTAGTGTTGCCACTATTAAATCTGACGTTTCATGAATGAGTCTTTTCACTTTCATGGCTGAAGAAGCAGCATCTCTTATGATGAGGGTTTGGGTTTGGATTACCCTGATGATTAGGGTAAGGGTTAGGTCATGCTTGCACCCCCCGTTTTGGCAAGGGAGGAAGGTCACACCTGACCCCCGCCACCCTCCTTGTGGAAGGGTGTTCAGGCATGCAGCCTGCCTCCCCTCCACAAGGGAGTAGTGATGCCACTACTTAATGTGTTGTTTTATGAATGGCTCTTTTCACTTTCACAGCTGAAGAAGCAGGCATTTCTTAAGGTAAGTGTTATGGTTAGGATTGCCGTTCATGGTTCGGGTAAGGGATAGGCCATGCCTGCACCCTCCCTTGGAGTGGGAGGGCATTAACACATGAGCCACGCCCCCCTCATCTCGGCAGGGTGTTCACCAATAGGAACCAGTCCCCTTCAGCGGGGGGGATGTTGATGTATGCGCCTGCACCCATCTCGTGTGCGAGGGTGTTCATGGGTGGACACCACAACCCTTGGCGAGGGAGGGCATTTGTCCATGCACCATGCCCTCCTTGGCTCAGGAGGTGTTCACGCATGAGCACAGTGCCCCCTTGGCTTGGGAAGGTGTTCAGGTAAGTGCATGAACCTGCCCCCCAGCATGGGAGAGGGTTCACGCATGTGCCCTCCCCCCTCAGGTGCTGGAGGGGGTCACTTGTGCACAGCACCACTAGTCAGCAAGGGAGTAGTGATGCTACTATTAAATCTGACGTTTCATGGACGGCTGTTTTCACTTTTACAGCTGAAGGAGCATGTATCTCTTAAGGTCAGGGGTAGGGTTAGCATTACAGTTAGGGGTTAAGATAAGGGCTAGGTCATGCTTGCTCTCCCCCCTCAGCATGGGAAGACTTCACGCATTACCCCACTATCCTGAGCAAGGGAGAGTGTTCACCCTTTCACCCCAACCCCTGAGAGTGGTAAAATATTGAAGCACGTCCTCCACTCCACTTCTGCTGGGGAGGGCTTTCACACATGCGTAGATCCCCCCTTCGGGACAGATTGTTCACATATGTGCATGACCACCTGTCGGGTCGGGAGGGTGTTCACTCATGGGCACACCCCACCTCTGCATGGGAGATGGTTCATGCGTGTGTCTTGCTCACCTCAGCAGGGAGGGTTTTTACGCATGTGCACAGCCCCACCTTGGTGTGGGAGGAGGTCACCCATGCAGATTGCCACTTTTCAATGAGGGAATAGTGATGCCATTATTAAATGTGACGTTTCATGAATGGTTATTTTCAATTTCACAGCTGAAGTAGCAGACAACTCTTAAGGTAAGTGTTCGGGTTAGCATTACCATTAACGGTTAGGGTAAGGGTTAGGTCATGCTTCCACACCCACCCCCTCGTCCCTAGTGTGTATTCACGCAATAGCACCGCCCCTCAGTGTGGGAGAATATTCGTGCGTGTGTCCCGCCCCCTTCAGCGTGGGAGGGTGTTCACACATATGCCCCATCCTCTTCAGCTTGGAAGTGCGTTCACGCATTCTCACATTTGCACCACCCGTCCCAAGTTGAGGGAGGGTGTTTCCACATGTGCCCTGTCTCCCTCGGCATGGGAGGTGGTTCACACATGCTCTTCATCCCCTCGGTAATGGAGGGTGTCACCCATGAACAGTGCCACCCCTCGGAGAGGGAGTACTGTTGCCACTATTAAATGTCACCTTTCATCAATGATTCTTTTCACTTTCACAGCTGAAGAAGTATGCATCACTTAAGGTAAGGGTTAGGGTTAGCATTACATTTAGGCTTTAGGGTAAGGTTTACGTCATGCTTGCTCCGCCCCTCTGCGAGAGGTGTTTCACTAATACTCCCTGCCCCCTTTGGCACAGATGGGCACAGCCCTCTGTCCGTGTAGAATGGTGTTCTCACGCACAACCCTCCTTGGCGATGGAGGGCTTTTATTCACACACCCTGCCCCATTAGTGCGGGAGTTTGTTCTCACGTGTGTAAGGCCCCCCTCCTGGAGGAAGGGCGTTCACCCATGTGCACCATCCCCCCACTTTGGCATGGGAAGGTGTTGACCTATGTGACGTGACACGTCAGCATGGGGGAGTATTCACGCATCTGCCCCGTCCCCCTCTGCCCGGGAGGGTGTTCATGCATGCGCACAGCCACCAGTCAGTGAGGGACGGTATTCATGCATGCGCACAACAACCCCTCCATGAAAGAGGGCATTCACATATGCGCCATGCATCCCTCAACAAGGGAATGGTTCAAGCATGTGCCCCATACCCATTTTGGCACGGGATGGTGTTGACCTATGCACCTTACCCCCTCAGCGCTGGAGGGTGTTCATAGATGTGCACAGCCCCCGTTATGGCGGAAGTGTGTTCACACTTCTGAACAACCCCGGCTAGGGGAGGGATGCCATTCGCACGTGGGCCCCGCCCCATACCACTGGGTGCTGTTCACACATGTGCACAGCTCTCCCTACTGGCGGAAGAGTGTTCACACATGCACAAAACTCCTGCTCCAAGAGGTAGGGCATTTCCACATGAGCACAATCCCCATCAGTGAGGGAGGGCATGCATGCATGCTCCTTACCCACTACCGCAGGAGGCTGTACAGGCATGCGCACAGCCCCCCCCCCCCACTGGTGTATGTTCATGCATGCACACAGCCACCCTCAATGAGGGAAGGCGTTTGCACATGCGCCCCCCTCCCCTGGGCAAGGAAGGGTGTTCAGGCATGCACAGAACCACCACCTCAGCCAGGGAGGTCGTTGGTGCATGCACCCTGCCCCATTTAGCCCAGGAGGTGGTTCAGGCTTCCGCCTGGCCCCCTGTCAGCATGTGAGTCGGTCACCCATGCACAGCGCCACCCCTCAGGGAGGAAGTACTGATGTCACTATTGAATGTGATGTTTCATGAATGGTTCTTTTCACTTTCACAGCTGAAGAAACACGGCCAGGGAGGGCGTTGACGTATGCTCCCCGCTCCCCTCGCCAGGATGGTGTTCACGCATGTGCAAAGCCCCCCCCCCTCCTTGCCAAAGGGGGTTCAGGCATGCCCATAACCCCCGCTCTGTGAGGCAGACCATTTGTACAGGCACACAACCCTCCCTCAGCAAGGGACAATGTTCATGCTTGGCCCCACTCACCTCAGTGGGAAGGGTGTTCACACATAACACATAACCCCCCTCAGCATTGGAGGGCATTCAAACATGTGCCCCACCCCACTTGACACCAGAGGTGGTTCAGGATTCTGCCTTGCCCCTGGTTGGTGTGTGAGATGGTCACCCATGCACAGTGCCACCTTTTAGGGAGAGAGTAGTGATGTCACTATTAAATGTGATATTTCACGAATGGTTCTTTCACTTTCACAGCTGAAGAAACACACATCTCTTAAGGTAAGTGTTAGGGTTGGCACTGACATAAGGCGTAGGGTAAGGCTTAGGTAGTACTTCCTCCACCCTGGGTATGAGAGGTTTTCAAGCATTAGCGTCCCCCCCCTTTGGACAGGAGGGGGTTAACACATGCGCCCTCTCACATCAAGGGAGGGGGTCACCATTGCGCCACTGTCTCTGCAATGGAGGGGTGTCACTCATGTTCTTTCCCACACCTTGGCACGGGAGGGGATCATGCATGTGCCCCTTCTGCACCCCTTCTTCAGCGATGTAGCCTTGATGTTTCTTTTAGGCCAGACGTATTTTGCACTGCCTCAGCCGCTCAGTGGATTAAGTGTCCCACTTCAGGTCATAGTCTCACAGTTTGTGGTTTCGAACCCTTGCTTCACCTCTATGCTGATGACTCTGAACATGGAGCCTGCTTCAAATACTGTGTCTCACTCTCTGTCTGCCCCTTCCCCACGTGTGTTCTGTCTCTGTCTGTCTGTCTGTCTCTCTCTCTCAAAAAACAGTGAAGCTAAAAACATTTTAAAGCAGCTCCATCAGTCTACTTGTCTTCTTGCTCTATTCCCGCCTCTTCATGGGAAGGTCCATTTCACCGATTGGAAGAGACAGTAAAACCCTCGTGTGGTCATTCAAATGAGTCACTATTTAGGAAACAAGTGATTATGCTACTTTTCCACGGTCAGGATACCATGGCCATTTCATGAATGTCCCTAGGCAGGCGGGGCCTCTAAAACTAGAAATGCTAGAGGTGATTTTACTGGTAAGCAGGTGGGGTTTGTGTTCACTGAGTTACTTTTACTTCCTTTCATCTTTCCTTGATTGCCTATCTGTGTTGGGTCAACAATTGGTTTGGTATTGACTTTACAGTTAGGTTATTTTTATCTCATGGTTAACTCTCCATGGTTATCCGCTCTGATAGAGCTTAAGCAAGTACAAATATTTCGTGTTGCACATACTAGCATTATTGTTTCCTGTGCACCTGCAGCTGTTTCTCCCGGCCCACGGGGAGCAATCACTTCCCATCCAGCACCACCTGCTTTGTCTTCCTATGCCTAGCAGCGCACGTGCTGGTGCCTGCAGAACTTCCCTTGTTTGTCTGTCAGCTGAGTCTGAATGGGCTTCCTCTCCCACTCATCCCTATTTCTCATCTCTTTAATGGATGACACACATCGCTGAAGGTCACAGTGAAGTCTCAAACTTCAGTATGTGGATTACGTGGCACCATTTTACAGTCTCACTTGATTACCCGCTTTCTTTAAAAATTACTTCCTTCCTCCTCCCACCGTCTGGGCCGCTGCTCACCAGTGTCTGTGTTGGTAGGTCCTCATCTTCCTCCTGACCCCCATCTGCTTTCCATCCGCCCTTACTCTGGGGTGATCTCAGCCAGCCTCAGGCTTCTATATGCCAGCATCTGGGGCCTCTAAGTCTTTATGCGCTGCCCACAGCTGTTCATGACTCCAGACACCTGACTCCAGCTGTGCACCACACAGGTGCTACCCTCCCCAGACTCTGCTACCTCCTTGTAGGCCTCTCCTATTCCCCTCCCCTTTTTTACTGGGCTTCTGACACACTGGCCCCTCCCTGTTCCCTGAGCTTGTCAGGCACATACTCCTGCATCAGGTCTTTGCACTCACTTTGCCTCGCTCTGTCGGGGATATACTTCCACGTGTCAACAAGACATACTCCCTCATTTCCGTCATAACCTTGCTCTGACATCACCTGCTCAGTGGAGTCTCTGCTAGCTCTCTATATAAAACTGAAAACTGTTCCTTCTCCGACCTGAACACCCGATATCCCTTCCCTGCATTCTTTATCTTCCTGGCCCTTGGCACCATCTGTTTTTCTTTCTTGCTTGCTGGATGTCACCTACTGCAGTCCCTGCCAGATTGTTGGCTCCATGGGGCCCAAAGACCAAACTCTCTTTGTTTAAGGCTGGTTCCTTAGGGCCCTCGAACAGTGCCTAACTCCTTCAAAGGCTCACACACCATTTGCTGAGCAAGTAAATATTAGGATTTCGTATTATTCTGCTGGGCCCGCCATCACAATGTACCACAGACTGGGTGGCTTAAGCAACAGAAATTGATTTATTTATTTTCTCACACTTCAGATCAAGGTGTGGCCAGGGTGGGTGTCCTCTCTCCATGACTGGTGGATGTCCTCCTTCCCACTGTCTTCACGTGGTCTTCCTTCTGTGTGTGTAGTTGCCCACTCTCTTCCTATAGGACACCGGTTATCAGACTAGAGTCCCTCCCCGCAAATGAGCTCATTCGACCTCCACTTTACCTTTCAAGATCTGGTATCCAAGTACAGTCCCATGGGTAGTTAGGACTTCAATGTATGGATTTTTGGGGCAAATCCATTCCATAACAGGTTTCTGTCTGTTGTACCTAGTCACTACCTACACGGGTTTTTTTTTTTCTCTATGCCCTTGTGCCCATTATTTGCTCACACAGTGCTAATCCCAGTTTGCCCTTAGCCCAAGTTATAACTCTGTTTGTTAATTTATTTGTATAGGCTTGCATCTTTCCCTTTATCAAATGGAAAACTGTTGCCAAAGCAGTTATTTTATGTTTTATAGGAAAACTATCTTTTATGTCCTTACTGCATTTATGTTATATCCTATTCACTTTTGTTTAATGCTATTTGTGTGTGTGTGTGTGTGTGTGTTTGCAACTAAGTGAAATGTGCAATATTTGGTCATTTAAATAGATTCACTAATTTAGGCAAAGTCAGCTATAAACAAATGCAATACATTATGTCCAAAGTAGTCAAGCAGATTTTGCATCATGAGTAAAAGTTGCTTTATCTTAAATGAATTTGCTTTTCTCTTTTATTTTTAACAAGCCAAGTCCAAGGTGAATATATTCTTTCTGCTCACCTTGAGGCAGGGCAAGAGCAGATTTGTGTCAGAGCGCACTGTCCGTATTTATGAGAAACTAGGGAAATTAAGAAAGCCACTTAGGTACAAATCTTAGTGGGGACTCATGACTGACAGCTTTTCAACAATATTCTGTTGGGATGTCTTTTATTTACTGGGTTAATTTTTTTTAATTTTTAGTTAATTTATTTTTTAAATTTACATCCAAGTTAGCATAATGTGGAACAATGATCTCAGTAGTAGATTACTTAAAGTCCCTTATCCATTTAGCACATCAGCCCTCCCACAGTCCCTCCAGTAACCCTGTTTATTCTTCACATTTAAGAGGGTTTTTTTTATGTTTTTGTCCCCGTCCATGTTTTTATATTATTTTGCTTTCCATCCCTTATATTCATCTGTTTTGTATCTTAAAGTCCTCATATGAGTGAGGTCCTATAATATTTGTCTTTCTCTGACTAAATTCCCTTAACATAATACCCTCTAGTTCCATCCATGCAGGTTAAATGGCAACATTTTATTTTTTTTGGATTGCTAAGCAATACCCTATTGTGTGTGTGTGTGTGTCTGTGTGTGTACACCACATCTTCTTTATCCATTCATCCATCAATGAACATTTGGGTTTTTTCTATACTTTAGCTGTTGTTGATGGTGCTTCTGTAACTTTGGGGTTCACTTTTCCCTTCAAAATAGCACATCTGTATCATTTGGATAAATACCTAGTAGTGCAACTGCTGGGTTGTAGGGTAGTCCTCTTTTTCATTTTGTGAGGAACCTACCTACTGGTTTCCAGAGTGACTGTGCCAGTTTGCATTCCCGCCAGCAGTGCAAGAGTTCCTCTTTCTCCGCTTCCTCACCAACATCTGTTGTTGCCTGAGTTGTTAGTGTTAGCCATTCTCACGGGTGAGGTGTTATCTCATTGTGTTTATGATTTGTACTTCCATGATGATCAGTGATGTTGAGCATTTTTTCATGTTTCATTTGGCCATCTGAATGTCATCCTTGGAAAGTGTTTGCTCATGTCTTTGCTCATTTCTTCACTGGATGACTTGTTTTTTGGGTATTGAGTTCGATATGTTCTTTATAGATTTTGTATACTAATCCTTTATCTCATATGTCGTTTGCAAATATCTTCTCCCATTCTGTTGGTTGCCTTTTAGTTTTGCTGATTGTTTCCTTCACTGTGCAGAAGCTTTTTATTTTGATGAGGTCCTAATCGTTCATTTTTGCTTTTGTTTCCCTTGCCTCTGGAGACTTGTTGACTAAGAAGTTGTGGAAGCAAACATCAAAGAGGTTTCTGACAGCTTTCTCCTCGAGGGTTTTGATGGCTTCCTATGATACATTTAGGTCTTTCATCCATTTTTGAGTGTCTTTCATCCATGTTGAGTGTGAGAAAGTGGTCCAGACTCATTCTTCTGTATGTCGCTGTCCAGTTTTCCCAGCACTCTTTCTGAGGAGACTGTATTTATTCCATTGGATATTCTATCCTTTTTGTCAAAGATTAGTTGGCCATAGGTTTCTGGGTCCATTTCTGTGTTCGTATTCTCTTCCACTCATCTGAGTGTCTGTTCTTGTGCCAAGAGCATACTGTCTTGGTGATTACTGCTTTGAATACAGCTTGAAGTCCAGGATTGTGATGCCTCCTACTTTGGTTTTCTTTTTCAAGATAGCCTTGGCTATTCGGGGTCTTTTCTGGTTCCATACAAATTGTAGGATTCTTTGTTGTAGCTCTGTGAAGAATGATGGTATTATTTTGATAAGTATTGTGTTGACTATGTAGATTGTTCTGGGTACTATTGACATTTTAACAATATTTGTTCTTCCTATCCAGGAGCATGCAATATTTGTCTTTTCTGTGTGTTTACCATCTGCAATTTCTTTCATAAGCTTTCTGTAGTTTTCAGTGTATAGATTTTTCACCTATTTGGTTAGATATTGCTAGGTATCGTATGGGTTTTGGTGCAATTTTAAATGGGATCGATTCCCTGATCCCTCTTTCTCTTGCTTCATTGTTGGTGCATAGGAATGCAACTGATTTCTGTGCATTGATTTTGTATCCTGCCACTTTGCTGAATTCCTGTATTATTTCTAGCAGTTTTTTGTTGACTATTGTGGGTTTTCCACATAGCGTTTCATGCCATCTATGAAGAGTGAAAGGTTGAGCTCCTCCTGGACGATTTGGATGCCTTTTATTTCTTTGTGTTGTTTGATTGCTGAGGCTAATACTTCCAATATTATGTTGAATACCAGTGGCGAGAGTGGACATCCTTGTCTTGTTCCTGACCTTAGGAGGAAAGCTCTCAGTGTTGCCCCTTTGAGGATGATATTAGCGTCGGGTCTTTCTTTCATATATGCCTTTTATGATCTCGAGGTGTGATCCTTCTATCCCTACGTTCTTGAGGGATTTTATCAAGAAAGGATGCTGTATTTTGTCAAATGCTTTCTCTGCATCTATTGAGAGGATCATGTGGTTCTTGTCCTTTCTTTTATCGATGTGATAAGTCACATTGATTGTTTTGTGGATATTGAACCCGATTTGCATTCCAGGTATAAATCCCACTTGGTCGTGGTGAGTAACGTTTAAATGTATTGTTGGATCTGGTTGGTTCATATCTTGTGGAAGATTTTTGTATCCATGTTCATCATGAAAATTTGTATATACTTCTCCTTTTTAGTGGGTCTTTTTCTGGTTTTGAAATCAAGGTAATGCTGGTTTCAGAGAAAATGTTTGGAAGTTTTCCTTCCATTTCTTTTTTTGGGACAGCTTCAAGAGCATAGGTGTTAACTCTTCCTTAAATGTTTGGTAGAATTCCCCTGGAAAGCCATCTGGCCCTAGGCTCTTTTTCTTGGGAAATTTTTGATTAGTAATTCAATGTCTTTACTGGTTATGGGTCTGTTCAAATTTTCTATTTCTTCCCGTTTCAGTTTTGTTAGTTTATATATTTCTAGGAATTTGTCTGTTTCTTCCAGATTGTCCATTTTATTGGCATATATTTGCTGATAATATTCTCTTATTATTTGTATTTCTGCTGTGTTGGTTGTGACCTCTCCTCTTTCTTTTGTGATTTTATTTCTTTGGGTCCTTTCCTTTTTCTTTTTGATCCAACTGGCTAGTGGTTTATCAATGTTATTAATTATTTCAAAGAACAAGCTTCTGGTTTCATTGATCTGTTCTACTGTTTTGTGTGTGGGTGGAGGGGGGTTATTTGTTGTTGTTTTTTTCTGTGTGTGTTTTTGTTTTTGTTTTCAGTTTCGATAGAATTGATTTTTGCTGTAATCTTTATCATTTCTTGTCTTCTGCTGGTTTTGGTTTTATTTGTTGTTCTTTTTCCAGCTCTTTAAGGTATAAAGTTGGGCTGTGTATCTGAGACCTTCGTACCTCTTTTGGAAGGCCTGGATTGCTGTAAACTTCCTCTTATGACTACCTTTGCTGAATCCCAGAGGTTTAGGGGTGTGGTGTTATCCGTTTCGTTGGCTTCCATGTACTTTTTTTTTTTTTTAACATTTATTTATTTTTGAGACAGAGAGAGATAGAGCATGAAGGGGGGAGGGTCAGAGAGAGAGGGAGACACAGAATCTGAAACAGGCTCCAGGCTCCGAGCCATCAGCCCAGAGCCTGACGCGGGGCTCGAACTCACATACCGCGAGATCGTGACCTGAGCCGAAGTCGGACGCTTAACCGACTGAGCCACCCAGGCGCCCCTTCCATGTACTTTTTAATTTTCTCTTTAACTTCTTGGTTCACCCATTCTTTCCTTTTTTTAAATTTTATTTATGTTTTAAAATGTACATCCAAATTAGTTAGCATATAGTGCAACAATGATTTCATGAGTATATTCCTTATGCCCCTTACCCATTTAGCCAAACCCCCTCCCACATCCCATCCAGTAACACTCTGTCCTACATAGTTATGAGTCCATTCTGTTTTGTCCCACTCACTATTTTTATTTTATTTTTGTTTCCCTTCCCTTATGTTCATATGTTTTGTCTCTTAAAGTCCTCATGTGAGTGAAGTCATGTGATTTTTGTCTTTCTCTAATTTCACTTAACATAATACCCTACAGTTCTAACCACGTAGTTGCAAATGGCAAGATTTCATCATATATATAAGTGATATATATATCACTTATATTTATCACCATATGTATGTATGTATATATATATATACATGTATGTATATGTACATATATGTATGTATATGTACATGTATGTATGTATATATATATATATATATATATATATCACTTCTTTATCCATTCTTCCATTGGTGGACATTTGGGCTCTTTCCATACTTTGGCTATTGTTGATAATGCTTCTATAATCATGGGGGTGGTGCATGTGTCCCTTCAAAACAGCACACCTGTATCCCTTCGATAAATGCCTAGCAGTGCAATTGTCGGGTTGTAGGATAATTCTGTTTTTAGTTTTTTGAGGAACCTCCATACTGTTTACAGAGTGGCTGCACCAGCTTGTATTCCACCATTCATTCTTTAGTAGTATGTTCTTTAGTCTCCAAGTGTTTGTTATCTTTCCAAATTTTTTCTTGTGGATGATTTTGAGTTTTATAGCATTGTGGTCTGATAATATGCACGGTGTGATCTCGAACTTTTTGTACTTGTTGAGGGCTGATTTGTTTTCCAGTATGATATCTATTCTGCAGACGTTCCATGTGTCCTGGAGAAGAATGTACATTCTGCTGCTTTAGGATGAAATGTTCTGAATATAACTGTTAAGTCCATCTGGTCCAGTGTCTCACTCAAATCCATTGTTTGTTTGTTGATTTTCTGTTTAAATAATCTTTCTGTTGTCATAATGGGGTGTTGAAGTCCCATACTATTATGGTTTTATTATCAATGAGCTTCTTTATACTTGTGATTAATTGATTTATATCTTTGGGTGCTTTCACATTGGGAGCATAAATGTTTACAATTGTTAAGTCTTCTTGGTGGATAGACCCCCTCAATATGATACAACACACTTATTCATCTCTTGTTACAGTCTTTATTTTGACGTCTAGATTGTCTGATATGAGTAAGGCTACTCCGTCTTTCTTTGGCGATCATTAGTATGATAGATGGTTCTGCAGCCCCTCACTTTCAATCTGAAGGTGTCTTTAGGTCTAATATGCGTCTCTTGTAAACAGAATATAGATGGATCTTGTTTTTTTTCCCCACCCTGTTACCTTGTGTCTTTCGATTGGAGCATCTATGCCGTTGACGTTTAGAGTGAGTACTCACAGATATGAGATTATTGCCATTATGTGTCTTGTAGCGTTGGATTTTGTGGTGGTGTTTTTTTGTGCTATCCAGTCTTTGGTACTTTTGGTGTTTTTTTATTCTTTTTATTTTATCTTTTCTCCCCTCAGGGAGCCCCCCTGAAAATTCCTTGAGGAATTGCTTAGTGGTCACGAACTCCTTTAAGCTTTATTTGTCTGGGAAACTTTTAATCTGTCCTTCTATTTTGAACGACAGACTTGCTGGATAAGGAATTCTTGGCTGCATAGTTTTCTGATTCAGCACATTGAGTATATCTTGCCACTCCTTTCTGGCCTGCCAAGCCTCTGTGTGTAGGTCTGCTGCAAACCTGATCTTTGTTGTCTTCCCTTGTTGGTTAAGGACTTTTTTCCCTGGCTGCTTTCATGATTCTTTCCTTGCCTGAGTATTTTGTGAATTTGAATATGATATTCCTTTTACTGGTGGATTTTTGTGGAATCTTATGAGAGTCCTCTGTGCTTCCTGGACTTTAATGTCTGTGCCTTTTCCTAGGTAAAAAAAATATATATATATATCCGCTATGATTTGCTGACTTAACACTTCTATCGCTTTGTCTCTCTCTTCATCTTCTGGGAGCCCTCTGATTCTGATGTTGTCCTTTTTAATGAGACAGGGTTAGGTGTAGGTTGAGGGTTAGGGTTAGGGTTAAGGTTAGGGTTAGACTTAGGACCCAGGATGCTCCAGGCACTGAAACCCCAGCAGTGCACTTGTCTCCACGAAGGGCTGAGTGGAGTACACAAGGGAGTGTACCAGTCAGGATTAGTGTTTGGGTTCCAAGACCAGACAACTCTATGGGACGTTCTTCAGGTAGGCCTAAGAAATACTCTCTTGTAGGCACACTCGCGCTTTGGAAATCACATGGTGATGTTTCAGGTTCCATGCCAAGTGTTTCTGCACCTATTTTCGAACCCGTGTGCGTGTTGTAGTCAGACTTTGGAATTGGGTCCCATGGGGAGAGAGCCATAGCTATGGTTAGGGTTCGGACCAGGGACATCGACAGGGCTGAGACGACACCAGTATCATGAATTCCATGGAGGACTGAGGTGACGGCACATGCACAGCTGTGGGCCTGCTGTCGAGTTAGTGTGATAGATAGGGTTAGGAGCAGGTTGAGGGCTAGGGTTAAGATTACGGTTAGGGTTAGGGTATGTCCCAGGAGACTCCAGGCACTGACCCCACATCAGAGCAACTGTCTCCCCGAAGGGCCGAGTGGAGTACACAAGGGAGGATGCAGGTCAGGATTAGTCTTTGTGTTCCAAGTCCAGACAAATGTATGGGCCACCCTTCAGGGAGGCCTCAGGAATTCTCTTGGGCAGCTGCAGCCAGGCCTTTGAAAGGACATGGTGATGTTCCAGGTTTTTTGCCGAGTGATTCTGTACCGCTTCATGCACCCAGACTCGTGGTGTTTTCAGACTTTGGTATTGGGTCCCCATGGGGGGAGACCTTAGCTAAATTTAGGGTTCGATTGAGTGACATCACCAGTGCCAAAGCGAATCCAGTCTTGTGATCTCCATGGAGGGTTGAAGTGAGGGCCCATGTGAAGGTGCAGGTCATGAGTAGGCTTTGAATTGAGATAGGGTTAGGGTTTGTTGAGAGTTCTGGCTAGTGTTAGGGTTAGGGTTAGTTTCCAGGGGGATCCAAGTGCTGACCCCACAGCAGTGCAGTTGTCTCCCTGAAGGGCTGAGTGAGGGTACAGTGGATCGTGCTCGTCAGGATTAATTTTTGGGCTCAAAGGCCAGACAACTGTATGGGCCACTGGTCGGGTAGGCCTCAGGAATTCTCAGGGGCAGCTACAGTGGGGCTTGGAAACAACATAGTGATGTTCCAGGTTCTATGCCAGGTGATCTTGCACCGCTTCAGGACCCCAAGTGTTGGGGTTGTCAGACTTTGGTATTGGGTACCCATGGGGAGAGAGCCTTAGCTAGGGTTAGGGTTTGATCCAGGGACATCGCCAGTGTTGATGAGACCAGTCTCGTGACCTACCTCGAGGGCTGAAGTGGGGGCCCATGTGACGGTGCGCTTCAAGTATAGGGTTAGAGTTCGAGATAGTGTCTGGGTTCGCCTGAGGGTTCTGGTTAGGGTTTCTGTTAGGTTTAGGTCTCAGGAGCCTCTAGACACTGACCCCAAGGCAGTGCAGATGTTTCCCCGAAGGACTGAGGTGAAGACACAAGGGAGGGTGCCGGTCAACATTAGGCTTTGGGTTCCAAGGCCAGAAAAATGTATTGGCCACCCCACAGGTAGGCCTCAGGAATCCTCTCATGAAGCTGCAGTCGCGGTTTGCAAATGACATGGTGAATTTCCATGTTCCATGCCGAGTATTTCTGCACTGATTGTTTATCTCATGTGCGTGCTGTTGTCAGACTTGAAATTTATTCCACATGGGGAGAGAGCCTTAGCTAGGGTTAGGGGTCCGTCCTGGGAAGTCACCAGAGCTGAAGCTACTCCAGTTTCATGATCTTCCTAGAGGGCTGAGTGAGGGCCCATGCGAAGTTTCAGGTGAAGTACAGGGTTAGAGTTAGAGATAGGGTTAAGTGTAGGTTGAGGGATATGGTTTGGGTTTCGGTTTCAGTTAGGGTTAGGTCCCAGGAGGCTCCAAGCACTGATTCCACAACAGTATTGTTGTCTACCTGAGGGGCCGAGTGGTGTCCCCAGGGAGGGTTCAGTCAGGATAAGTCTTTGGGTTCCAATTCCAGACAAATGTATGGGAGACACTTCGGATAGGCCTCAGGAATCCTCTCGTGCAGCTCCAGTCGTGCTTTGGAAATGACGTGGTGATGTTCTACATTCCGTGTAGAGTATTTCTACACTGATCTCGAAACCGTGTGTTTGCTGTTGTCAGTTTTGGAATTGGTTCCCACGGGGTTAGCGCCTTAACCAGGGTTAGGGTTAGGTCCAGGGAAGTCGGCAGGGCTGAAGCGACTCCAGGTTCGTGATCTCCCTCGTGGGCTGAATTGAGGGCCCAGCAATGATGCGGGTCAAGTGTAGGGTTAGAGTTCAAGATAGGATTAGGTTTCGGTTGAGGGTTCTGTTTAAGATTACGTTTAGGGTTAGGGTTAGAATTAGGTCCCAGGAGGCTCCAGGCAATGAAAGCACAGCAGTGCAGTTGTCTCCCCACTGGGCTGAGTGTACAAGGGAGGGTGCTAGTCAGGATTATTCTTTTGGTTCCAAGGCCTGACAACTCTATGGGTCACTGGTGTAGTAGGCATCAGGAATCCTGTCAGGCAGCTATAGCCAGGCCTTCGAAAGCACATGGGGACCTTCCAGGTTCTGTCCTGAGTGATCCCGCACCACTTCTGGAGCCCAGGCATGTGGTGTTGTCAGACTTTGGTATTGGGTCCACATGGGGAGAGAGCCATAGCTATGGTTAAGGTTCTGTCCCTGGACGTCGCCAGGTCTGAAGCGACTCTGGTCTCGTGATGTCCCTCCAGGGATGAAGTGAGAGCCCATGCGACGGTAATGGTCAAGTGGAGCGTTAGTGTTTGAGATAGGATTAAGTTTCGGTTGAGGGTTCTGGTTAGGCTTAGGTTTAGGGTAGTGTTAGGCCCCAGGATGCTCCAGTCGCTGAACCCACAGCAGTGCAGTTGTCTTCCCGAAGTAATAAGGTGAGGGCACATGGTAGGGTGCTGGTCAGGATTAGTCTTGGGCTTCCAAGACCACACAACTCTTTGGGCCACTGGTCAGTGAGGCCTCTGGAATCCTCTCGGGATGCCGCAGCCGGGTCTTTGAAAGGACGTGGTGTTGTTCCAGGTTCTATGCCGAGTGATCCTGCACCGCTTCTGGACCCCAGGTGCATGGTGTTGTCACACTTGGTTTTGGGTCCCCATGGGGAGAGAGGCTTAGCTAGGGTTAGCTAGGGTTAGGGTTTGGTCCAGTGACATCGCCAGGGCTGAAGCAACTCCAGTCTTGTGATCTCCCTCGAGGGCTGAAGTGAGGGCCCATGCGACGGTGCGGGTCAAGTGTAGGGTTAGGGTTACAGATAGGGTTAGGAGTAGTGTGAGGGTTATGTTTAAGGTTATGTTTAGGGTTAGGGTTAGGTCCCAGGAGTCTCTAGACACCCCACAGCAGAGCAGTGTCTCCCCAAAGGTCTGAGTGGAGTACACAATGGAAGGTGCCTGTCAGGATTAGTTTTTTGGTTCCAAGGCCAGACAATTATATGGGCCACCCTTCGGTTAGGCCTAAGAAGTCCTCTAGTGCAGCTGTCATAGCTCTTTGGAAATGACGTTGTGATGTTACACGTTCCATGGCGAGTATTTCTCCACCGATTCTTGAACGTGTGCGTGTTGTTGTCAGACTTTGGAATTGGATCCCCATGGGAAGAAAGCCTTACCTAGGGTTAGGGTTCGGTCCAGGGACATTGCCAGGGCCAAAGTGACACCAGTGTTGTGAATCCATGGAGGGTGACATGAGGGCACATTCATGGCTGTGGGTCTGGTATAGAGTTAGTGTGATAGATCGGGTCAGGTGTAGGGTGGGTTATGGTTAGGGTTATGGTTAGGGTCAGGGTTATGTCCCAGGAGCCTCCAGGTACTGAACCCACAGCAGAGGAGTTGTCTCCCTGAAGGTTTCAGTGGAGTACACAAGGTAGGGTGCCAGTCAGGATTAGTCTTTGGGTTCCATGGCCAGTCAAATGTATGGCCCACCCTTCTGGTGGGGCTCAGGAATCCTCTCGTACAGCTGTCTCCCCGAAGGGCTGAGTGGAGTACACAAGAGAGGTTTCCAGTAAGGATTTGTCTTGGGTACAAAGTCCAGACAAGTGTATGGAATGCTCTTCTTGTAGTACTCATAAATCCTCTGTTGTAGCTGCAGTCGTGCTTCAGATATGACATGGTGATGTTCCATGTTATGTTGAGTATTTCTGCACCGATTCTGGAACCCATGTACGTGCTGTTATCAGACTTTGGAATTGGGTCTCCATGGGGAGAGAGCCTTAGCTAGGGTTAGGGTTCAGTACAGGGACGTCGCCAGGGCCGAAACGATACCATTCTCGTGAATTCCATGGAGGGCTGAAATGTGGGCACATGGGCGGGTGGGTGTGGGTCTGGTTTAGAGTTAGTGTGAGAGTTCGTGTTAGGTTTAGGTGTAGCGTTAGGGTTACGTTTCTGTTTATGGTTGAGATTAGTTCCCAGGAGGTTCTAGACCCTGAACCTACAGCAGTGCAGTTGTTTCCCGGAATGGCTGACTGGAGTGCAGAAGGAAGGGTGCCGGTCAGCATTAGTCTTTGCGTTCCACGGCCCCACACCTATATCCGCACTCTTCGGTAGGAATCCTCCTGTGCATCTGAAGCCCTGCTTTGGAAATGACATGGTGATGTTCCACGCTTCACACATAATTATCCTGCACCGCTTCTCAAGCAATTGTGCCTGCTCTTGTCAGACTGTGGAAATTTGGTCTCCATATGCAGAAAGCCTTAGCTACAGTTAGGGATTTGGCCAGGGAAATCTCCAGGGCTGAAGTGACACAAGTTCTGTGATCTCCCTGAATCGATGATATGAGGGCACACGCATGGTGCGAGTCAGGTGTAGGGTGAGTGTTAAAGATGAGGTGAGGTTTAGGTTCACGTGTATACTGTGGGTCACTGTTAAGATTAGGGCTTGGTCACAGGAGGCTCCTGGCACTATACCCCCAGTAGGGCCATTGTCACCCCACAAGGCTGAGTAGAGGGGTCTAAGGAGGTTCCCAGTCAGGCTGAGTTTTGGGTGCCAGTGCCACTCCTCGGTTAGACCTCAAGAAGTCCCCTGTGGAGCTCCTTCTGGTCTTTGGAAATGACATTGTGATATTCCAGGTTCCATGCTGAGTAATCCTCCTCCGCTTCTGGGCCCCAAGTCCGTCATGTCCTCAGACTTGGGAATTGGGTCCCCATTAGGAGAAAGCTCTTGCCAAGGTTAAGGTTCGTTCCATGGATGTTGCCAGGGCCAAAGCGACACCAGTGCCATGATCACCCTGAGGGCTGAATGAGGGTCCATGCACGGGTGCGGGTCATGTGTAGGGTTAGGTTTAGAGTTGGGTTGAGGTTTAGTTTGAGCGGTATGTGAGTGTCACAGTTAAGGTTAGGGTTAGGTCCCAGGAAGCTCCAAGCGCTGAACCTCCGCTGGGTAGTGGTCTCCCCAGAGGATTTTGTGTGGGCCTCATCAGAACGGGCTGTTCAGACTTAGTCTTTGTGTTCCAGGAGCAGCCTCGTGTGTGTGCCATCTTCAGTTGGGCCTCATCAGCCCCCTTGTGCTGCTCCATGCGGGCATTGGAAATTTCATGATGATGTTCGATGTTCCATTTCGAGTAATTCTGTACCGCTTTGGGCCATTTGTTTGTGGTGTTCTCAGAGATAGGAATTGGGTCCCCATCTAGAAAGATTCTTAACTAGGGTTAATGTTCTGACCAGGACTTCACCAGTGTGTATGTGACACCATTCCTGTGTGTCGTGTGCGTTGGGTTAGGGTTTGGGATTGGGTTTGGTGTTAGGTGTTAGGGTTATGGTTAGGGTTGTTGTTAGGGCTTACTGTTAGGGGTTAGAGTTAGGTTTATGCATTAGGGTTATGTTTAGGGTTATGGTTAGTGTTTAGTGTTATGGTTAAGTGTTAGGTTTAGGCATTAGGTTTGGGCTTGGGTTAGGCTTAGGTTTAGGGTTATGGTTTGGGTTTGAGAGTTAGGGTAATGGTTAGATGGTGGGCTTAGGGTAAGTTGATAGCATTAGTGTTAGGGTTTGCGTTAGGTTTAGGGATAAAGTGAGGTCTAGGTCTAGGACTTGGGTTCGGGTTATGGGTGTGGAGATTCGATTAGCGGTTAGCGTTAGGGTTAGTGTTCGAGTTTTATGGTTAGGGTTAGGGTTAGTGTTAGGTGTTATAATTTTAGGGTTAACGGGTAAAGTAGAGCATTAGGGTTATGGTTTTAGGGTTAGAGTTATATGGTTAGGGTTAGAGGTTTAGGCACAAGGTCACAGTTAGTTCAGGGATTGTTTACTTTCTCAGTTCGGTAGAGTTAGGTTTGGGTTTAGGTGTAGGGATAGGGACAGGGTTTAGTATTAGGGTTATGGTTAGGTTTAGCTGTTATGTTTAGGTGTTGGGATTTGGGTTAGTGTTAGGGTTAGGTCAAGAACAAGAATTAAGTTATGTTTGCACTCCCACTTGGAACGGGGAGATGTTTATGCGTAGACATCGACCTGGATCTGGGAGGGAGTGAGTTCAATCTTTTCGCCCCTGTCTCTCTGCACCGGAGGTTTTTTTGCCTTGCCCCATTCTTGCTTGGCTCTGGACTGTTTCACATCGCCACCCTGCCTCTCTAGGTATGATAGGATTTCTCGTACTGCCTCATCCGTTTTTGATGCATCGGGTGCATAGTTTTAATCTCTATATCATTTGTTTCTTTTTTGATTTTAATTATTTTCTTCATTCTGTCCTTTGTGAGTTTTGTTTGTTGTCCTTTGTCTGGTTTTTATTTTATAAAGTTATGCAGTTTACTTCAGTGTTGTTTTTTTTTTGTTTCTTTTTGCCTGAGGCAGACTTGTATTGTTATAAACTTCCCTGTTAGAACCAGTTTTCCTGCTTTACAGAAGTTTGGATTCTTCTGTTTTCATTTTCATTTGTTTCCATGTTTTTTTTTTTATTTTCTCTTTGATTTGTTGGTTGAGCCATTGTTTGCTTAGTGGCATGTTAACTTCCATGATTGTGTGCCTTTTCCAGAGTTTTTTTTCTTGTTGTAGAGTTCTAGTTTCATAGCTTTGTGGTCTGAAAAGACACATGGTATGGTGTCAATCGGTTTGATTTTGTTTTGGCTTGTTTTATGACCTAATATCGAGTGTGGGGAATGTTATGTGCACGTGAAAAGAATGTGTATTGTGCTGTTTTAGGATGGAATGTCTAAAATATGTCGGTTAAGTCCATCTGGTCTACTCTATCATTCAAAATCTCTACTTCTTTGCTGATTTTCTGATGGAAATATCTCTCCATTGATGTAATTGGGGTGTTAAAGTGCCCTACTATTATTGGATGACTATCAATTCTTTAGTTTTGGACTGTTTTGTGTATTTGGATGCTCTCAGGTTGAGCGCACATATGTTTACAATTGAAATTTATTTTTTATTTTCTAATATATGAAATTTACTGTCAAATTGGTTTCCATACAACACCCAGTGCTCATCCCAAAAGGTGCCCTCCTCAATACCCATCACCCACCCTGCCCTCCCTCCCACCCCCCATCAACCCTCAGTTTGTTCTCAGTTTTTAACAGTCTCTTATGCTTTGGCTCTCTCCCACTCTAACCTCTTTTTTTTCCCTCTTCCCCTCCCCCATGGGTTTCTGTTAAGTTTCTCAGGATCCACATAAGCGTGAAACCATATGGTATCTGTCTTTCTCTGTATGGCTTATTTCACTTAGCATAACACTCTCCAGTTCCATCCGTGTTGCTACAAAGGGCCATATTTCATTCTTTCTCATTGCCATGTAGTACTCCATTGTGTATAGAAACCACCGTTTCTTTATCCATTCATCAGTTGATGGACATTTAGGCTCTTTCCATAATTTGGCTATTGTTGAGAGTGCTGCTATAAACATTGGGGTACAAGTGCCCCTATGCATCAGTACTCCTGTATCCCTTGGGTAAATTCCTAGCAGTGCTATTGCTGGGTCATAGGGTAGGCCTATTTTTAATTTTTTGAGGAACCTCCACACTGTTTTCCAGAGCGGCTGCACCAATTTGCATTCCCACCAAGCGTGCAAGAAGGTTCCCGTTTCTCCACATTCTCGCCAGCATCTATAGTCTCCTGATTTGTTCATTTTGGCCACTCTGACTGGCGTCAGGTGATATCTGAATGTGTATTTCCCTGATGAGGAGCGACATTGAGCATCTTTTCATGTGCCTGTTGGCCATCTGGATGTCTTCTTTAGAAAAGTGTCTATTCATGTTTTCTGCCCATTTCTTCACTGGATTACTTGTTTTTCGGGTGTGGAGTTTGGTGAGCTCTTTATAGATTTTGGATACTAGCCCTGTGTCCGATATGTCATTTGCAAATATCTTTTCCCATTCCATTGGATGCCTTTTAGTTTTGTTGGTTGTTTCCTTTGCTGTGGAGAAGCTTTTTATCTTCATAAGGTCCCAGTAGTTCATTTTGCTTTTAATTCCCTTGCCTTTGGGGATGTGTCAAGTAAGAAATTGTTACGGCTGAGGTCAGAGAGGTCTTTTCCTGCTTTCTCCTCTAGGGTTTAGATGGTTTCCTGTCTCACATTCAGATCCTTTATCCATTTTGAGTTTATTTTTGTGAATGGTGTGAGAAAGTGGTCTAGTTTCAATCTTCTGCATGTTGCTGTCCAGTTCTCCCAGCACCATTTGTTAAGGAGACTGTCTTTTTTCCATTGGATAATCTTTCCTGCTTTGTCAAAGATTAGTTGGCCATACGTTTACAATAGCATCCAAAACAATAAAATTTATTGGAATAAATTTAGCCAAGGAGGTGAAAGATCTCTACAGATAACTACAAAACCTGTGTGCAGAAATGGAAGAAATTCAATTTGCATGGAAGAAACAGAACACACAAGTCAGTGAAAAGCCACCCCATGTCCATCTGTAGGAGGAATTAATACAGATACAGCGTCCATACTACTCAAAGCCCTCTAGAGATTCAGTGCTATCTCTATCAAGACTCCGATGCAATTTTTATGCAATTAGAAACACATACCCTCAAATGTATTTGGAACCACAAAAAGACCCTAAGTAGCCAATGAAAGAAAGGACAAAATAGGAGGCATCACACTTCTCGATTTCAAGCTTCATTCTAACACAAAGAAGTCAGTTATGTTACTGGCATAAGCACACACATAAGACAATGGAATGGAAATTGAGAGCCCAATCTAAACCCGTGTGTGCACAGTCAACTAGTATTTGACAAGGGAGTCAAAAATACACAGTGGAGAAGAATAGTCTCTTGAATAACTGGTGCTGGGAAAATTGGATATTCACATGTACAAGAATAAAGGTTAGCACTGTATGTTACACCACTCCCTAAAGAGTGAAAGGAAGAAACATAGATGTGGTTAGAGAGAAACAGTGACAAAGAGGAAGTACAAAGAGGAAGGTAGACACCTGCTCGAGGTATGTGGATGGCATTAGATGCGTCAGGGGAGAGGGGATGTATGAGATGGCTCTGCGTGCTGGGGCAGAAAGGGATTGTATCGTGGGCATCAGAGTTCCATGACCCCAAGACTCCAACATCCCTGGGTCCAAGCTCTGCAGAAGCCATTGGAATTGAACAGAAGAGTATCCCTTATTTCTTCTGGAATTGTGAGGCTCAGCCTCATGTTCTGTCATGGAGAGGGATGTCTTGAGGGAGATTGTGCTGCTCTTTGGCAGGTATACTCCAAGTCTGCCTTGTGGGGAGGTGTCCTGGGGCCATCTCTCTCACTGCCCCAGGCCCTGTTGGATATCCCCTCTCCCCCACCAGCTGGCCTTCCTCAAGTTCTGAACCCAGGCATCAGGCATCATGTTGTCCCCAGGTCCTGAAGTCTGTACCTGGCAGAGGTGGACTGCTGATATTGATTTTTAAAAATTGACAATAAGGTCCATATCCTCCCTCTGGGACTAGCGGTGTGCATCCCAATCGTGGGTTGCTATCCTCCTGTCCACAACTAATCGGAGGATTCCAGAAGGTAGGTGAACACTTTAAAACACTCTAGTCTTCTCTTAAATCAAATTCAAAGACACTTTCTTGTCCCAGATTTTTTTAATGCTGAAGAGATGGCAATTAGTAATTGAAGGCATAACGGTCCTATAGGATATTTACCTATATGACTGGTGGACATTATTTCATCCATCCATGTCCCTAAAGCACATTTCATTGGAAATATTATCCAAGGATACATACTGTAAATTCACAACTGATTCATAGCTCCCTGTAAGTTTCATTCTGACCTTGTCACATATGTGTCATCAAAGATATTGTTAGTGACTTTTCAGATAAGCTCTTCACATCAAGATGGTGATGTGAGAAAATCTGGTATAAATGGAATTTCACAAATTCCAAATTAGGAATTATTTTTCATTTTTAATGTTTCTTTTTTCTTTTTTTGAGAGAGCCCGAGCTGGGGAGGGGGGAGAGAGTGGGAGATACTGAAACTAAGGCAGGCTCGAGGCTCTGAGCTCTCAGGACAGAGCCTGACGCAGGGCTCAAACTCATGGACTGCAAGATCACGACTTGCGTCAAAGTCGGACGCTTAACCGACTAAGCCACCCAAACGCCCCAGGAATTATAGTTGATTGGCAAAGAAGGAGAAATTAAAAATAGTGTAAAGGATGTCTATTTTTAATTGAAATATTGTTCACACATTAGTTGTATGAGTTTTAGGCATACATTGTAGTCATTCCATATGTCTATAAATTATATTGTACTTAAGCACAAGTGTAGCTATCCTGTGAAAGCATGCAACAGTATTATTACAGGATTGACTCCATTGCATTGGCTGTCCCTTGTATCCCTAGGACTCATTCATTCCATAGCTGATGCCGGTATCTCTCTCAAAGGTGTTCATTCTTTATCTAACCTAAGTATTTTGGTGGTAAACACAATTACCACTTGCTCAGCAAGTGTAAATTGGCGGTCTATTTTTCTGTGAACATTGCTTAAAACACTACAAATGATGTCATTACGTTAATAAATTCGGTTTCATTCTTCACTCACAAGAAAGGAGAAGGAAAAGATTTCTTTGTGTCCCAGGCCCTGTCATTAAAACCTTTCCCAATGTGGAGAACAGGTTTAGTTGCCCAGGCACCTTCAGTGTCTCAGCTGAGTGACCAGGGCCTTCCACATTGCAAAAATGCCCATGATGGCCAACAGAGAGAGCTCGAGCACCGCAGACCCGGAGAGGCGGGTTTCTCTGCCCAGGCAGTGACGGCCAGCAGAGGGCGCAACATCGGCTTTTCTGACCCAGAGCACCTCAGAGCAGGAAGGGCGTTGATTGCTCCCAGAGTACTCAGGGCCTCTGCCGCTGCCTCAGTACAGAGAGCAGAGCTGCATTTCCACCAGGTTGTGCCACCCGCCCCAGGGGAGATCTTAGGAGATTTGTAGCAACTTGGCATCTCCTGAGTCGCCAGAGAGAATTTGCCTTATTGTACTGAGTGCTGAGGAGTGGGCGCTGGGTGGCTTCCCTGGGCAAGCTGGTTGCTGAGCTGCACAGGCCCTTGCATTTTCTGGGCTGTTCCCGAGTTTCATTCCTCTCCTTCCCGGTCAGTATTTGAACAAGACATATTTCACTAAAGGTCTCGTGGATTGCGGAGTCCCACGACATCACCTCATCGATGCAGTCGATGGTTTGTTCCAGATTCAGGCTTGTTTCCGGGAAGAAACCCTGACAGAAATTCAGAAGAATGGGAGCTGCATTCCGTTAGGACATGAATACATGAAATGCTCGTCTTGGGAACTCCTAGAAGGATGAGCTGGGACCCACTTTCCGAGTCCTGCTAGAACCAGTGACCGAGGTAAGGGCACAAACTGTCCCCCACATCATACATGCCTTTTAAAAAGTTTCATGGTTATTTTTCCAACCTAATTAAGTGATTGCAAACTACAGAAAACCTGGTAGGTACCTGTCATTAACGTACGTTATCTTTAATTTAAATTGCAGTGAGTAAAGTTACAGTGTAGTATTAGTTTCAGGTGTAAAATATAGAGCAACCCTTCCACACGTCATCCGGTGCTCATCCCAGGTGTACTTCTTAATCCCCAGCAGCTGTTTCACCCATTCCCCACCTTGCTCTGGAAGCCCTGTTTGTTTCCTAGTTAAGAGTCTGTTTGTCACTGTCTCCTCCCCGCCCCCCCCCCCCCGCGCTTTGTTTTGTTTTATTTCCATGTGTTAGTGAAATCATCTGGTATTTGTCTTTGTCTGAAAGGCTCATTTCACTCAGGGTAACATTCTCTTGCTCCATCCAGCTCATGGCAAATGGCAAGATTTCATGTTTTTACGGCCTAGTAATATTACATTCCATATACCACATCTCAATTTATTCATCAATTGATAGATACTTGGATAGTTTCTGTAATTTGGCTGTTGTAGGAAATGCTGCTGTAAACATCATGGTGCGTGTATCCCTTTGAAGATTTTGTATTCTTTGTGGAAATACCTTGTAGTGAAATTGCTGGATTGTAAGGTACTTCCTTTTCCAGTTTTTTTTTTTTGAGAAATCTCCATAATGTTTTCCATACTGGCTGCACCAGTTTGCATTCTTACCCACAGTGCAAGAGCGTTATTCTTTCCCCACATCCTTGGCAACACCTGCTGTTTCATCCTTCATTGATTTTCATCATTGTGACAGATGTGATGTGTTATCTCATTGTACTTTTGAATTGTATTTCCCTGAAGATCAGTATTGTTGAGTATTTTTTCATGTGTCTCTTGGCCATGTATATGTCTTCCTTCGGGAAATGTCCATTTTTGTCTTCTGCCCATTTTTAATCAGATTTCTCATTTTTTGGGTGCTGTATAACTGTATATATTTTGGGCACTAACCCTTTATCTGATGTCGTTTGCAAATATCATTCTGTAGGTGTTTTAGTTTTGTTGCTTATTTCCTAGGTGACGGAAGGTTTTAATTTTTATGAAGTCTCATTATTTTTGCTTGTGTTTCCCTTACCTCTAGAGATATATCTACAAAGACGTTTGTACAGGCAATGTCAAATAAGATACTACCCGTGTTATCCTCTGGGATTTTTATGGTTTCGAGTTTCACATATAGGTCTTTATCCATGTTGGATTTATTTTTGTGTATGTTGTAAGAAAGTGGTCCATTGTTGTTTTTGTTTTGTTTTGCAGGATGCTGTCCAGTTTTTCCAAAACCATATGTTGAGGAGCCCTTTTTTAAGTTTATTTACTTATTTTTGATAGAGAGAGAGAGCATGAAGAAGAGGGGCAGAGAGAAATGGAGACAGAGAATCCCACGCATGCTCTGCACTGCCCTGAGATCATAACCTGAGCTGAATTCACAATCACACGCTTTGTTGACTGAGCCACCCCTGTGCCCAAGACTATCTTTTTTTCCATTGGATGTTCTTTCCTGCTTTGTTGAGAATTAATTGACCATATAGGTGTGAGTTCATTTCTGCATTTCTATTCTATTGATCTATGCCTCTGTGTGGTGTTGTTGTGGTTGTTGTTGTTGTTGTTGTTTTGCCAGTTCCATACTGTTTTGATCAGTATAGCTTTGTAATAGAACCTAAAGTCTGGAATTGTGATGTCTCCAGCTTTGCTTTTCTTCTTCAAGTTTGTTTTGGCTGTATGGGGACTTTTGTTATTCCATACAAATTTTGAGATTATTTGTTCTTGTTCTGTCACAAATGTTTTTGTTACTGTGATAGGGATTTCATTATATGTGTAGATTGTTTTGAGGAGTGTAGACATTTTAACAGTATTTTGTGCTTCCCATCCATGAACATGAAATGTATGTCCATTTCTTTGTGTCTTCTTCCATTTATTTCATCAATGTTTCATAGACTTTAGAGTACAGGTCTTTCAACTCTTTGGTTAGGTTTATTCCTGGTTTCTTGTGGCATTTGTGAGCCTGTCAATGGGATTGATCCCTTACTTTCTCTCTGTGTTAATTCATGATTTTTGTTAGAAATGCAATACATTTATGTAGCTTGATTTCTGTACATTGTGACTTGTGGAATTCATATATCAATTCTAGCAAGTTTTAAGGGAATCTTTCATGTTTTTTATAGAACACATCATGTCAGTTCCAAATAGCGAAAGTGCTACATCTTCCTTGCCGATTTGGATGGCTCTTATTTCTTTTTGTTGTCTGAGTGCTGTGGTTAGGGTTTCCCGTACTATGTGGAATAACAGTGGTGAGAGGGGTCATCCCTGTTTTGTCCCTGACCTTGGAGGAAAAATTTTCAATTTTTCCCCATTGAGGTGAGATGAGCTGTGGGTTTTTCCTAGATGACCTTTATTATGTGCAGGTAGGTTGAGTCTCAATGTACTTTGCTGAGGGGTTTTATCATGAATGGATGTGACATTTTGTCAAATAGTTTTCCTGCATCTGTTGAAAGCATCGTATTGTTCTTATCCTTTCTTCTATTACTGTGGTGCATCATGTTGATTGATCTGTGAATGTGGAACCACCCTTGCAGCCCAGGAATATATCCCACTTGATTATGGTAAATGATTCTATTAATGTATTGGTGACTTTAATTTGAAGGTATTTTTTTTTATTTTTTTTTCAACGTTTTTTATTTATTTTTGGGACAGAGAGAGACAGAGCATGAACGGGCGAGGGGCAGAGAGAGAGGGAGACACAGAATCGGAAACAGGCTCCAGGCTCCGAGCCATCAGCCCAGAGCCTGACGCGGGGCTCAAACTCACGGACCGCGAGATCGTGACCTGGCTGAAGTCGGACGCTTAACCGACTGCGCCACCCAGGCGCCCCAATTTGAAGGTATTTTAATAAGAATTTCTGCATACATAGTCATCAGGCTATCGGGCTGCAGTTTTATTTAAAAAAATTTTTAACATTTTTTAAATGTTTATTTCTTTCCTTTGAGTACATAAAAGTGAGGGAGGGGCTCAGAGATAGGGAGAGAGAGAATCCTGGCCATGCCCTACACTGTCATGGCAGGGTCCAACATGGGACTCAAACCCACGCACCGCAAGATAATGTCCTAATCCGAAATTAAGAGTTGAACAGTAAACAGCCCGAGTCACACAGGCGCCCCACCAGTTTTCAGTTTTAGTGGAGGCTTTATCTGGTTTTGGTATCAGGGTAATGATGGCCTCTTAAGATGAAATTAGAAGTTTTCCTTCTTTTTTATTTTTCGTAATAATTCGAGGAGAATACATATTACCTCTTTCTTAAATGGATGGTAGAATTCATCACTTAAACCATCTGGCCCAGAACTCTTGTGTTGGGGGGAGATTTTTTTATTACTGATTTGATTTCTTTCTGTTTTCAGATTTTATGTATCTTCCTGTTTCAGTTTTGGTAGTTTGTGTGTTTATAGGAATTTGTCCATTTTTCTCAGAGTTTCCAATTTGTTGCATATAGTTGTTCATAATATTAACTTCTAACTGTATTTTTGTGGTGTGGACTGTTATTTCTCCTTTCTTATTTGTGATTTTATTTATTTGAGTCCTTTCTCTCTTCTTACTCAAAAGTCTGCCTAGAAGTTTTCATGTTGATTACTGTTTTCAAAGAACCAGCCCCTGGTTTCATTGATTTTGACTAGTGTCTTTTTGGTTTGAATATCCCTTATTTCCCTGTGAATCTCTATTACTTCCTTCCTTCTGCTGTTCTTCTTCTGATATGTGACCTAGAATATGATCAATTCTGGAGAATGTCCCATGTGCGCTTGAAAAGAATATGTACTCTGCCATTTTAGTATGGAGTGTTCTAAATATATCTGTTAAACCCATCAGGTCCAGTGTGTCATTCAAAGCCATTGTTTCCTTGTTGATTTTCTGTTTACAGCTTCTGTCCATTGATGTGAGTTATGTGCTAAAGTCCTCTACTATCGTTATATTATAAAAAATGAGTTCCTTTATGGTGGTTGTTAAATATTTTATATACTTAGTGATCGCATGTTGGGTGCATCAAAATTTACAATCATTGGATCTTCTTGTTTCATTGTCCCCTTTAGTATGAGATAGCGTCCGTCTTCATCTCTTGTTATGGCTTTATTTATTTATTTATTTATTTACTTATTCATTTATTTATTTATTTATTTTAATTTAAGTCATAGTTGACATACAGTGCATTCTCGGATTCGGGAGCAGAATTTGGTGATTCATCCCTTACATACAATACCCAGTGCTCATCACAACAAGTGCTCTCCTTAATACTCATCTGACATCTAGCCCAGCGCTGACCCATTTCCCTCCATCAACCTTCGTTTTTTTTCTCTAACATTAAGAGACTCATGTGGTTTGTTACCACTCTTCTCGTTTCCTTCCCCCTTCCCATGTTTTCATCTGTTTTGTTTCTTCAATTCCACATGAGTGAAATCCTATATTTGTCTTTCTCTGATTGACATATTTCACTTAGCATAATACATTCTAGCTCCATCCACATCATTGCAAATGGCAAGATTTCATTCTTCTTGAAGCTGAGTTATATTTCTTTGTATATACATATGTTTGTATATATGAACGTACACATATGTACATATATATGTATATGCGTATACACACACACACACACACACACACACACACACAAACCACTTCTTTATACCTTCATCAGTTGATGGATACTTGGGCTTTCTCTGTAGTTTGGCTACTGTTGATAATGCTGCTATAAATACTGGGTTCATGAAATGTCACTATTAGGTATTTACCCAAAGTGTACCAAAATAGAGTCTCGGTTTTAAAGGTTATTTTGCCTAATATAAGTATTGCTACTGGCTTTCTTTTGACATTATTGGCATAATAAATGTTTCTTTATTCCCTCACTTTAAATCTGAAGGTGGCTTAAGTCCAAATAAATCTTTGTAGACAGCATCTAGATAGGTGTTGTTTTTGTTTGTTTGTTTGTTTTGTCCATTCTGACGCCCTATCCAATGTCTTATGATTGGAGCATTTAGTCCATGTACATTTAGAGTGGTTATCAATAGGTATATATTTAGTGCCATTCTTCTAGTTGTTTTGCCATTGTTTCTTGGTGTTTTCTCTGATCCTTTCTTGTCTGTAACACTTTTAGTCCTAGATTTCCACTCAAAGAGCCCGATTTAAATATTCTTTTCTTTTGACTGGTAGTACATTTCTTTACTTCTTTTTAATATCTCTCTCTTTTTTAATTTAAGCTCAAGTTAGTTACTTTATAGTGGAATACTGTTTCAGCAGTAGAATTTAGTGATCCATCAAGTACAAAATATACCCAATACTCATCCCAAGTGCGCCCGTAATGCCCATCACCCATTTAGCCCATACCCGTATTCAATAACCCTCCTGGAACCCTGAGTTTCTTCTCTGTATTTAAGAGTCTCTTATCGTTTGACTCCCTCTCTGTTTGTATCTTATTTTTGCTTTCCTTTCACTACGTTCATCAGTTGTATTAAATTCCACAGATGAGAGAAATCATATGATGTGTGTCTTTCTCTGACATATTTTGCTTAGCATAATCAAGTCAGGTTCCATCCATGTTGTTTCAAAGAGCAAGATTTCATTCTTTTTGATCGCCGAGTAATATTCCATTGTATGAATATACCACATCTTCTTTATCCATTCATCTGTCAATGGTCATTTGGGCTCTTTGCATAGTTTAGCTATTGTTGATAATGTTGCTATAAACATTGCAGTGCATGTGCCACTTCGACTCAGCGTTAGTGTATCCTTTGGATAAACACGTGGTAGTGCAATTGCTGGGGCCTGGCGTAGTTCTATTTTTAGTTTTTCTGACAAATCTCCATACTATTTCCAGAGTGGCTACACCACTTTGCATTTCCACCAGCATTTCAAAAGCGTTCCCTTTCTCTGCATCCTTGCCAAATCTGTCTTTTTCGGAGATGTTAATTTTAGCCATTCTGATAGGTGTGAGGGGATATCTCATTGTGGTTTCGATTTGTATTTCAGTGATGACGAGTGAGATTGAGCATCTTTTCATGTGTGACCAATCTGAATGTCATCTTTCTTAAAGTGTCTCTTCACGTCTTTTGCCCATTTCTTCACCGGATTATTTGGTTTTTGGGCGTTGAGTGTGATGATTTTTTATAGATTTTGGATACTAATCCTTTATCTGATATGTCACCTGCAAATATCTTCTCCCATTTCATTCAGTGGCCTTTCAGTTTTGCTGATTGTGTCCTCTGCTGTGCAGATGCTTTTTATCTTGAGGTCCCAATAGTTCATTTTGGTTTTTATTGCCCTTGCTTTGGAGACATGACAAGCAAGAAGTTGTTGTGGCCAGTATCAAGGAGGTAGATTGCCTGTTTTCTCCTCTAGGATTTTGATGGTCCCTTTCTTACATTTATATCTTTCATCCATTTTGAGGTGTGTGTGTGGGGGGGGTGGTTAAGAACATAGTCCAGGTCCAATCTTCTCACTGTCCAGTTTTCCCAGTACCATTTGCTGAAGAGACTTTTGTTTTTCCATTGGATACTCTTTCCAGTGTTATCAAAGATTACTCGGCCATATGTTTGTGGGTCTATTTATGGGTTCCCTATTCCATTCCATTGATGTCTGTGTCCGTTTTTGTGCCCGTACCATACTGTCTTGATGATTGCGGTTTTCTAATACACCATAAAGTCCAGATTTTAACGTCTCCAGCTTTGTTTTCTTTTTCAACATGACTTTGGCGATCTGGGGTCTTTTCTGGCTCCCTACAAATTTTAGGGTTGTTTGTTCTAGTTCTGTGAGAAATGCTGTTGTTATTTTGATAGGGATTGCATTGAATGTGTCGATTGCTTTGGGTGGTATTGACATTTTAATAATATTTGTTCTTCTCATCCATGAGCATGGAATGTTTTTCCATTTCTTTGTGTTTCTTCCATTTCTTTCATAGATGTTGTATAGTTTGTTCCTTTATTTTTTTAATGTTTGTTTATTTTTGAGAGAGAGAGAAAGTGAGAGCACATGAGCAGGGGAGGGGCAGAAAGAGAGAGAGAGAGGGAGACACAGACTCTGAAGCAGGCTCCAGACTCCGAGCGGTCAGCACAGTGCCCATCACAGGACTCAGACCCACAAATGAGGGATCATGTCCTGAACCGAAGTTGGCACTTAACCGACTGAGCCACCCAGGCGCCCCTCTATTGTTTTAAGTGTACTGATCTTTTACCTCTTTGGTTATGTTTACCCCTGGGTATTTGATGGTTTTCAGTGCAGTTGTAAAGTACATCAATCCTTGATTTCTCTCTGCTGACTCATTATTGGTGTATAGAAATGCAGTCAACTTCTGTATATTGATTTTATATCCTGAGACTTTCCTGAATTCCAGTATCAGTCCTAACAGTTTTTCCATGGAGTCTTTTGGATTTCCTTGGAAAGTATCATGTCTGTGAAGAGGGAAAGTTTGACCCTCCTTGCCAATTTGGACGCCTTGTATTTCTTTTTGTTGTCTGCTTGCTGAGGTTAGGACTTCCAACAGTTTGTGGAATAACAGTGGTGAGAGTGGACATCCCAGTCATGTTCCTGACCTTAGGGGGAAAGCTCTCAGTTTTTCCTCAATGAAGATGATATTAGCTGTGGGACTTTTGTATCTGGACATACTGATATTCAGACAAGATCTTTCTATCCTTCCTTTCATGAGTACTTTTTTTTTGCATCAAGAAAGGAAGCTGCATTGTGTCAAATGCTCTTTCTGCATCTATTGAGAGGATCATATGGTTGTTATCCTTTCTTTTATCAATGTGATGTATCACATCAGTTGATTTGCAGATATTGAATTCGTGGTGCATCCCAGGAATAAATCCAATTCATTGTGGTGAATAATTATTTGTATGTATTGTTGGATCCGGTTCACTCCTTTTTGTTGAGAATTTTTGCATCCAGGTTCATCAGGGAAATTGGTCTGTAGTTTTCTTTTCTGGTGGGGTCTTTGTCCAGTTTGGACTCAAGGCCAAGCTGGCCTCATAGAATGAGTTTGGAAGTGTTCCTTCCATTTCTCTGGCCATGACCTTATCTTTTTCTTTCATTTGGGATGCATTCCTCCTGTCTTGGCATTTTGGCTGAGTATTTGCCTTCTCTGTGTTACAAAAGCTCATTATGTTAGCTGCCTGTGAGATGAATGGCTTTATGAAAAGGAGGTCATCTAGTGTCCAGGGCCTGACCATCAGGGAGTGTCCGTGGTGTGTGTTGCATACACTGTTTTGTGTTCTGGCTGCACTGTCCTTCAGGCCAGTTGTATGGACAATGTATGGTCCTTGGCCAGAATGTGCTGAGTTTTATCTAGGTCAGCTCCGATCTGCTTCTTAAGTGACACTTGAAATGACTGCCACTTGAAGTGAAGCTCTGCAGAACTGTCTGGTCAAGAGAGGTGATGTGGTCATGGGCTTCCGCTGGTCTCCTGGGGGAAGGGGACACCTCCATTGGGACTGAAGCAAGCCTGATTGACCTAGAAGGCCAGTCTCACCAGAGCACAGGAATGTGGGGTTGATGTAAGCATGTTAGGCAGCCAGTGTGGGGATGACATTGTTTCCAGCAGATGGCTCTGTGTTTATGCTGTGGGGAAGAGGAGGAAAATGGTCCCACACACCTCCTCTGTCCTAGCTCCTTTGTCCCCTTGTTGTGAACACTGCCTCTCAGGGATGCTCTCCATGATGAGTGTATAATCGCCCCACTGCGTGCACCAGGCGATGTACAGGTCACTGTTTCCATACCATCTGCCTGTAAGTAGTTTGCTGCCTTCTCTCAAGGATTAGGCCAGTGCCCTCAGGGCTGTATCCCAGCCAAGCCTGCTAACCTTTGAAACTCCACATTCTCGGGGTCTGGATCGCTTGGTTAAGTGTCCGAGTCTTGATCCTGGCTCAGATCATGACCTCGTGGTCATGGGCTTCTCTCTCTCCCTCTATTCCTGCCCCTCCCTTGCATGTGCTCGCTCTCTCTCTCTCTCTCAAAATAAATAAACTTAAAACAAATTTAGTGGCATGGAATACCTTATTTAGGCGAGATTTCCTCCCTGAGGGAATGGCGGGGGTCTGTCAGTTAAATTTCCAGCAATGACTAGGAATTTCATTGCTGACTGGTTAAAGGTTACATTCCTACAGGAATGAATTTAGGGATAGTGACATGAGGCCTTAACGTAAGTAACTCCATGATGGTCCTGTGAGTTTTCTTTACATTCCAAACCCATATTTTTGCACATCAATTTTTTTTATTAAAAACATAACCCTAAATAATATTTTAGCCATCTACTGCCAGCCCGATGATCATATCCTGCAAAACTGTGACCATCTCCTAATCATAGATGAAGATCAACTCTGTGGCTCTAAGATTTTTGTGACTCTAAATTACATTGATGTATGTTACTTAGATCTTTGTGAGTCTAGGTTACTGCTGGCCTCCTGAAATCTTTGACCCAGGGACACCCAGCCAGGTTTCTGAGCCATCACTTAGGCACAGAAGCACCCTTTCCAAGTCACCTCTTCCTAAAGTGTGTCTTTCCCTCTGGTACTTCTGGGTCTTACCCTTTTGCAGATCACATGCTGTGATGGACATCCCCTCATGAAAACCTGTCAAAGTGGGTGAGAAAAACCTGCTTGCCTGTGACTGCCACTTCATGGTCACATCTTTTCCTTCTGAAACCCCTTGAACACCCTATCATTCTTCCAGACTTTGAACATCTCTTTGATTTGGAAATATTTCATTCTCTTGTATTCCTGCTAAAAATATGCGTGAAAATATTAAAGCAAGGATTCTTTACAATAAGTGAGCCAGTCACAATGATCCATCTGGCCGTGTGTACGTATGTTTTCTTTTTTGGACACTCTTCAGACATGATGTGAAGTACATCCTGTAAAATCTGAGTATCATTCATTATCTAGGATAACCGCCTTTATGGAAAGCCATTTAATGACATGTTCATTCAAGATCCGAAAAACACTTAATTTACATACCACATAATACAGTGGTGTCTACATACGTTATTATCTTAAAATATGTAAAGTGGATGTTTCTATGAAGCGTATATCATGCATTCAGTTTTCTGTACCATGAATGCTATTATTTAAATTACACAATAGTAAGAACAACAAGACTAGGTACATGGCCATCACTAGTAACTAATACTAGAACTAGTCATATAATATTAGGTGTTGAAAACATAAAACCATGATTACTAATAGTATTTTCAATCGTGGTGGGCTTCTAGTTACCAGAAAAATTGGGAAGATATTATTGAGTCTCCACATACATCAGAGTGTTTTCTGACTATTGATGTCCTCTAAGTCGATACATGATCACAATCAATATCCCAAAGAGATATGGTAGTATTAACTAACTTTATATTTGTATTCAGATTGCTTCAGTTTTAACCTCTTCTGTCCCAGACTCATCCCAGCTGGCACATTACAGTCATCCTGTCTCCTTCGGCTCCACTTGGCCATGACAATTTTTAGATTTTTCCATATTTTTCATGATCTGCAAAGTTTTGAGGGTACGTTTGTAGAATGTATTTTGTAGAATGATCTTTGGTTGGGATATGTCTAATGTTTGTTCAAATGCTTAGGCTGACTACTGTGTTTTGGAGCAGAAGATCCAGAGGCACAGTTCCATCCATAATTATCACTTCACATAAAGGTTGTTTACTCTGAAGATTTGGGTCTTTTGTGGTTCTGTACAAATTTTAGGACTGTTCTAGTTCTATGAAAAATGTTGTTGCTATTTTGATGGCGATTGCATTAATTGTGTCAGTTGCTTTGGGAAGTATAGACATTTCCATGAAATTTGTACTTCCGATCCATGAGTATGGAATATCCTTCCACTTTTTTGTGTCATCTTGTATTTCTTTCATCACTTTTTTATAATTTTCAGAGTATAGGTCTCTCACCACCTTGGATAGATTTATTCATAGATACCTTATTATTTGGTGTACAACTGTAAATGGGACTGTTTTCTTAATTTCTCTCTCTACTGATTCGTTACTGTCTAGAAATGCAACAGATTTCTGTACAATGATTTTGTATCCGGTGACATTGCTGTATTCATTTATCACTTCTAGCAGTTATTGGGTGGACTCTTTGGGGTTTTCTATATATAGTGTCATGTACTCGGCAAAGTGTGAAAGATTCACTTCTTCCAGATTTGGATTAGTTTTTCTTTTCTTTTCTTTTCTTTTCTTTTCTTTTCTTTTCTTTTCTTTTGTCTTTTCTTTTCTTTTTTTCTTTTCTTTTCTTTTCTTTTACTTTAATTTACGTTGTTTTGTTTCGTTTCGTTTTGTTTAGTTTCATTTCATTTGCTTTATCTGCTGGCTGTAGCTTGGACTTCCAGTGCTATGTTTATTAAAAGTGGTAAGAGTAAACATCCTTGTGTTTTCCCTGACCTTATAGGAAAAGCTCTCAGATTTTCTCCATTAAGGTTGATTATAGCTTCAGGGTTTTCATAGAAAACATTTATTGCATTGATGTATGTTCCCTGTAAACCTACTTTAGGGGGTTATAATCATGAATGGATGTTGTAGTATGTCAAATGCTTTTTCTTCATGTATTGAAATGACCGTATGGTTCTTTTCTTTTAACGTTTATTAATTTTGAGAGAGACAGAGTGTGAGCAGGGAAGGGGCAGGAAGAGAGTGGGAGACATAGAGTTCGATGGAGGCTCTTGGCTCTGAGCTTTCAGCACAGAGTCTGATGTGGGACTTGAACTCCCGAATCATGGGGTCATGACCTGAGCTGATGTCAGACTGCTAAAGGATTGAGCCACCCAGGTGCCCCGATCATATGGTTCTTATCCTTTCTCCTGTTGATATATTGTATCACATTGATTTGCAAATACTGAACCACCCTTGCAGCTTGGGAATAAATCCCACTTAATTGTGGGATATATTTACAGTTGTTATATCTCCTTTTGGACTGTACCCTTTACTGTTATATAACGTCCTCCTCTGTCTCTTGTTATGTACTTTGTTTTAAGTGTATTTTTTCTGATACAAGTATTGCTACTCTAATTTTTTTTTTCATCCGTTCTTACACCCTATGTCTCTAGATTGGAGCATTCATTCCATTTACCTTCAAAGAAATGATTGCTATGTATGTATGTATGTATTGCCATTATATTACCTGTTTTCTTGTGGTTTCTAATGATTTTCTCCGATCCTTTCTTGTCTGTCTTTCATGTTTTGCTTATTTTCTTTAGTGAAGTATTTTAATTTATTTATCTTTATTCTTAGCATATTTGTGACTGGTTTTTGATATATGGTTACTGCTGGGTTATTTACATAACCTCTTCTGCGTTTAGCAGTTTGTACTAAGCTGATGGTCATTTACCTTGGAACCCATTATGTTCTTCTCCCTAGGTTTTTGGTAGATGTTATTATATTTCAAATCCATATCTCTGAGTTCCTTAACAATTTTTTACAAAAATATTCATGTTTTACTTGATTTGTGTCTTTTACCTCTATAGTGTCACTTTTGGTCTCTCCTTTCCACTCAAAGAGTCCCTCTTTATATTTCTTGCAGGACTGATTTAGTGGTACAAACACCTTTAGTTTTTGTTTGGGAAAGTCTGTGTCTCCTTCCATTCTGAATGATAGACTTGCTGGATAGAGTATTCTTGGCTGCTGATTTTTCCATTCAGCACTTTGAATATGTGATGTCACTTGCTTCTCGCTTGCCAAGTATCTGTTCAGAAATCTGGTAGCTAGCCTTCTAAGTGAAGGTCTCTTTGTGTTGCTGCATTTAAGAGTTTTTCTTTATTGTCACTGTAATTTGCAAGTTTGCTTACAATATGTCTGGATGTTGGCCTGATTTTGTTCGTTTCGATGTGAATTCTCTAGCCTCCCGCATGGGGATGTTTGTTTCCTCCCCCAATTAGGGCATTTTTCAGCTATTGTTTCCACAAATAAATTTTCTGCCGCCTTTTCTCTTTCTTCTGAGACTCCTACAATATCAATATTGTTATCTTTGCTGTAGTCACTGAGGTCCCTTAGTCTCATCTCACGTTGCAGAATTCTGTTCTCTCTCTTTGGTTCTATGTGATTAATTTCCATTACTCAGTCTTCGAGGACACTGGTTTGCTCCTCTGCTTCTTCCATCCCTTTGTTAGTTCCAGCAAGCATGTCTCTCCTTTATCGTGTCCTCAATGTCTACTGTACTATTTCTTATCTCTAGTCAGTCTCACTCTTCTACTCATTTCACAACTCTGATGAGTACCCTTATGATCATTGCTTTCAAATCTGTATCAGGTATGTTACCTACATCTCTTTGGCTTAGATCTCTGGCTGTGACTTTGACTAGGTCTTTCATTGTGGATAAACATCTCTGTGTGTCCATTTTGTCTGTCTCTCTGTCTCTATTTGTCTGTGTTAAGAAAGTCAGCTGTACCTTCTGCTCTTGAAACTAATAACGTTATGAAGAAGAGGTCCTGGAGAATTCAGCAGTGCACATCTCCGTTTACAGGACCTGGACCTTCAGGAGGCTATCGTATAGGTACTGTTCACAGCCTGCTGCTGTGTCTGGGTTACTTTTCCTGTTAGTGCAGGTGTCTGCACTGACTGCGTGCTGTTTTGGGCTGTGCTTGCTGTCAGTGGTGTCAGTGGGACCCAGGCAGGCCAGCTGTGGGGTGGTATGTCCGCTGGATAACTTGGGCACAGGGCAGGAGTGTTAGCAAAATTTCACAGGGCTACAAGTCCTATGCCAGATTTCCCGATGTCCATTGGTGGCTGGGGGCTGTGGCCCAGCGGTGGAAGTTAGGGGCTTGAGGATATGCACAGAGCATGTCTGTGCCTGGGGACATGTGGCTTAGTGAGACAGATGAGGGTGCCTGGATATGTACAGCTGGGTGAGGTGCAGATGCGCACAGCATGTTGTGGCAGCTATGCATGCAGCTTGTCAGACAGGGTCCCCTTGTGGTTTGAAAAATGTTTGCCCTGAGACCAGCAGGCTTGGTTTGGTGAGTCCCCTAGTGAACCCTTGGGCCTGGTGCACTGCTAATGGGTTAGTTAGCAAGTGTCTGTGCAGCCTCACCCTCTTGTGGGTGCTTCTATGCTTATTCTGGGAGGCTGGGGGAGAAGAGTGGTGCCTGTGAGCTCCTTCATTGTTGGAGAAGTCCTCCAACACACTCCAGAATCAGCATGAATACATCTGTCTCCTGTTTCCTCGGCATTGTGTAAAATGCCATGTTTACATTGCCTCTCTACACATGCAGGGATATGGCTATCACTCATCCTCCTGGATCTCCAAGTGCTGGGTCAGCTGACCTCCAAACCTCCTGTATCTGAACACAAAGGCATTCAGCCCCTCTAAGTTTTAATGCCCAATGTTATGGAGATTAGTCTTCCCTGTATGACCTCCCTGGTGTGAGGGCTCACTTTTTCTGCCCCTTCTGCAGGCAGACAGCCTCCACCTTTCTGACATTCCTAACCTTTCTGATGGAGCTTCTCTCTACTTCGGTGTGGAGTTTGTTCTGCCAGTCTTTGGGTCGCTCTTTGGTTCATGGACTTGAATGTGGATGTTATGCAGTTGAAAATATGGGACAGGGTGAGCTCAGGGTCCTCTTACTTTGCTATTATTAATTTTTTAAATGTCTTATTATTTTGGATTTTTGAGACATGGGAAGACAAACTCATATCACACATGCACTTCAGGATTGGAAAGGAACTTTCCCACATTTGCTTCTATTATTTTATGTTTTGAAACTCTCTTTAATGAGATATGATTACATATAACGAACCTCAAGTTAAAGGGTATACTTTGATGAGATTGAGGGTACAGGACCATGGGTACAGCACCATGAAATCATATGGTTTCTCCCTAAACCTTCCATCATGATCCCTTTGTGTCTAATGCTAATGTTGCTTTTGAAGTAAGGACTACTTTTTTTTCCACGTTTTCACATATTGCCCAGGTGTCTGAAAGCTGGCATTGGGGTATCTCCTTTTCCGATAGTCTATATTCCCATAAGTTTTGAAGTCGGTTTACCTTTGGACTTTTGCTTCTATTGTATCTCTCTGTATGTTCACATGCTCTCGTTGCAATACTTTAATGATGAGGTCTTCATCATCGCTTTAATTTTCACTAAATGGTATGAGCTGCAGTTCCACTTATGACAGAAGGCACAGGCTTCCTGTGATATGTATTCAAGAGCAAGGCAGATATCCTGAGCACTTGAGCTGAGAATGTCACCCTGTCTTTTTGCCAGCCCTCTTCCCTTCCCTGCGAGACAAGAATCTCCTTTTGTTCACACAGAAATGTGGGTGAAGTCAGTAGAAAACGTTGCCTTCTCTCCTCTTCCCTTTATATCTCAAAATCCTTGCCACTATCTTCTGCCTTTCCCTTTCTCTGACTCATTCTCTCAGGCCCACTGTTCCACTCCAGCCATGATCAGGGTGTCCTCCAGCTGCTGGCCTCTGCCCTGTCCATCCCTCAGTGAGAAATCTGGAGTAGGATTATGCATTTCACAGGACTGATCAAGAAATATGTGATCCTCAGAGCCCTCCTGCACAAGGTTGCTGTCGTGGAGACATGGCATCCTGGGTGAGGATCTGACGCCATGTGTGGCCCCCTCACTCATCTCCCACAGTCACTGCTGGTCCCTGATCCTTACCCACCATTAGAAATCAGCCATATGCTAGGGTCAGGTACCTGTCTATCTGACCCCAAGCACCAGGAGTCAGTGAATATTTCTAAAATAAATGAGCACAAGCACCCCATGCATCTAGATATAGGAAGTTACCATCACCCCAGAAAACTCTCTCGGGCTCCTCTGCAAAAAGGGCGATCTTGCTACTATCCTCCATCACTGCAATTTCTGCTAGTTTGTTACCTGTGTGTATAGGAACCGCACTGTGTGCATTCGAAGGGGGGTGAGAGTAGGTCCTCCTAGAAGCAAACACTGAAACAGAGACAGAACAGTAAAAGTACTATTAAGGGATACTAAGAAAAACAAAGTGGAGAGCGCAGGGTGAGCAAAGAAAGCATGCGGGCAGATCTGACACATTTTTAAGATATATAATCACCATACTCTGTCACCTCACACAGTCCTCTTCAAATTTCAAAATAGTTGTCGTATAAGACAGTGAGATTTATGAGATTTGGGGTTATTTCCCTATGGTCTTATGTTTTCCTATATGCATTCCCTCTTCGGTACTTAATCTGTGGCCTCAGATGAACACTTTAGTGTGTGGATGCATCTGCAAGTCTATATGTAATGGAATATGATTGTCTTCAGATCTCAGATGTAGAACTCTGATATACACATTCTCGTAATTATCTTTTTCTTTCTTTGCCTGGTAAGGCCTGAATCTTAATAGAATAAGTGTGCCGTTGTCTTCTTTAAAGTGGCGATCCCCAATCCCTGGGCTGAGGCATTAACCGTCTTAGTTTAATGAACTTCTGTGACCATCTTTTTTTGATGATCATTTGTGTGGAGATATCTTAATTGAAACTGTGAGAAGGGTGAGTGGACATTTCCCAGACATTTTGCAGATGCATTCTGTATTCAATGTCTTCTTTTCATTATGTCCTTAGAAACAAATATTACCCCTCTTTCACAGATAACCCATCTCAGGCTCTGTGTAGGTCCCACTGAGAATTGGTGTTCTGGCTGAGATAACAGGAACACAAGGAAACCCTCGGGATATTGTGAAAGAAGCTTAAGCAGATAGATGCAAAGCTGTAGTCAGGTTATGTCAGGGGTCCAGCAGGGGTGGCATCTGGGCATCCCTGAATTGTAGGTTTACCCAGGCTAAAGGCCAATGCAGGCACTCAGCTGATTTAGATCCTGTCTTCACTTTTAGTCTCACTGAAGGATATGAACTTAGGCAGACAAGCATTTCCTTAAGACCAAGTTAAATTTCCCTTATATCCAGGGCATTTTTTCACCCATAAATATCCAGAACCTTCAGACAACGCAGGGAGACAACAACCTTTTTAGATGATCACCTGGGTGCACTTTGACAAATATGACATTTTGGAGAGGAACCTTGCATTGTGCACTGAGAGTGATCCCACATAGTAGCTCCGTGTGGAACTCATGCTCCCTGCTCAGGCTGTGGTCAGGAATGGCCTGCAACTGCATCTCACTGAACCCAGTACCCTCCCCTCTGCACTTCCTCAAACTCTGCTTACTGTCGTCTAATTTCTCAAATTTCTATTCCTGTGTGATTCAAGTTTCTCCCACTCCTTCACTGGTGCTTCCATTATGGTGACCGCAAGGTCTGTGTCATATAATGCATGTGCCCCATTTCACACAGGACACCTAAGGCACCTACACTTAGTGGTGCATCTCATTCTTCACAGAACTCAAAACATTGTGTCTGTAAAATATGCACCAGTACGCCCGATACATCTGTCTTTGTGTAAAAATCCTCTTTCTTTTTGACAGGAGAAACCTAAAGCTGACCTCGTTACGGGGAAATAATACAGTCCATTGAACATATGTCCTGAGAAACTTGAGATATGTTACAAAGTCCTCAGGCAGTTTTGCAGTTGAATTGCCAAGCCCTAACAACCATCTCCACATTTTTCCCACAAAGTGTTTCACGAAGTAGATGAATATGCTTTAGAAATCCCTAACCACTTCAGTTTATCTACCCAAATAGAGGAGGCATAGGATGGGGAGGGGGGGTAGTTCATAGTCCATGACTGGTGATGAAGGACTTTCCATGAGGTTAGGGTTAGGGGTTAGGGTTAGCGGTTCGGGGTTAGGGTGAGGATTAGGATTAGATGGTTAGATTTAAATGTTAGGATTAGGGTGAAGGTTAGGTTTAGGGTTTAGGGGCTAGGGTTGGGGTGATGGTTAGTGTTAGGGTAGGGCTTAGGTGTTAGTGTTAGTATCAGCATTAGCTTCAGTGTTAGGGTCACGGTCAGGGTAGTGTCAGGGTCAGGGGATAGGGGTTAGGATTTAGGTTTTATTGTTTAGAGTTTAGGTTTTAGGTTTTGGGGTAGGTTTTAGGTTTTCGTGGTTACGTGTTAGTGGTTAGGTTTTAGGGTTATGGTCAGGGTCAGTGTTTGGTTTAGGGTTAGTGTTTAGGATTTATGGTTTACGGATTAGGGTTAGAGTTTAGTGTTCAGGTCTAGGGTTTAAGTTTATGGTTACAGTTAGGATTTGGATTAGGATTTGGGGTTTAGGGTTCAGCGTTTCGGTGTAGGGTTTAGGGTTAGTATCATTGTTGCGGTTCGGGTTAGGGTAGTTCAGTGCCATGGTTTGTGTTAGGGATAGGATTTAGGGCTATGATTCAGGTTAGGGTTTGTGTTTGGGTTAGGGTTAGGAATAGTAGTTAGGATTAGGTCCTAGCACATTGCAGGGACTGATCCCACAGCATTGGAGTTGTCTCCCCAAAGGGCTGAGTAGAGGTTCCAAGGTCAGTTTCCTGTCAGGATTAGTCTTTTGGTTCCAATCCAGACAACTGTATGGGAGAATGTTCTATCAGGCCTCAGGAATATTCTCGGGCAGCTGCAGCCAGCCTTTGGAAACGACATGGTGATGTTCCAGGTTCTAAGCCAAGTGATCCTGCACCAATCCTGTACTTAGGGCGTGGTTTTGTCATACTTTGTTATTGGGTCTGCATGGGTAGAGAGCCTTAACTAGGGTTATGGTTTGTTACACGGACGCTGCCAGGGCGTAAGCGACTCTAGTGTCGTGATCTGCCTCTAGGGCTGAATTGCGGACCCATGTGACGTTGCTTCTCCACTGTAGGGTTAGGGTTGAGATAGTGTTACGATTCGGTTGAGGGTTCTGTTAGGTTTAGGCATAGGTTTAGGGATATGTTCCAGGAGATCTAGTCGCTGAAACCAGAGCAGTGCAGTTGTTTTCCTGAAAGTCTAATTTGAAGGAACAATGGAGGGTGCCGATTAGGATTATTCTTTGAGTTCCAAGGCGAGACAACTGTATGGGCCACCAGTCAGGTAGGCCTCTGGAAATCTCTCTGGAGCTCCAACTGGTCCTTCAAAAGGACATAGTATATTATGTGTCCTATGAGGAGTTATGCTGCACCGCTTGTGTTCCCCAGGCATGTGGTGTTTTCATATGTTGTTATTGGGTCCAATAGCGAGAGAGCCTTATCTAGGGTTAGGGTTCGGTCCAGTGACATTTCCAGCTCCAAGTGAAACCAGTCTTGTCATCTCCCTCGAGGTCTGAAGTGAGGGCCAATATGACGATGCGGAGCAATTGTAGGGTTTGGGTTCGAGTTAGGTTCGGTTTCAGTTGAGGTTTCCGATTAGGGTTAGAAGTAGGGTTCGGGGTTTGTTCCCAGGAGGTTCAAGGCGCTAAACACATAGCAGTGCACTTGTCTCCCTGAAGGGCTGAGTTGAGGGCACAAGGGAGGGTGCCGGTCAGGATTTGTCTTTGGGTTCCAAGGCCAGACAATTCTATGGGCCACTGGTCGGTTAGGCCTCAGGAATACTTTCGAGCACCTGAATCCCAGCCTTGGAAATGACATGGTGATGTTCCAGGTTCTATGTGGAGTGATCCTGCACCGCTTCTGGACCCCAGGCGCGTGGTGTTGTCAGATTTTGGTATTCGGTCCCCATGGGAAGAGAGCCTTAGCTAGGGTTAGGGTTTGGTCCAGGGACGTCACCAGAGCTGAAGCAACTCCCGTCTCGTGATCTTCCTCGAGGGCTGAAGTGAGGGCCTAGGTGATGGTATGGGTCAAGTGTACTGTTAGGGTTCGAGACTAGGTTAGGTTTTGGTTGGCGGTTCTGGTTGGGGTTAGGGTTAGGGTTATGGTTAGGTCCCAAGAGGCTCCAGGCACTGAACATACAGCAGTGTGGTTGTCTACCCAATGGGCTGAGTTGAGGGCTCAAGGGAGGGTGCTGGTCAGGATTAGTCTTTGGGTTCCTATTCCAGATATCTCTATGGGCCACTTGTTGGGTAGGCGTCAGGATTCCTCTCAGATAGCTGCAGCCGGGTTTTGGAAACGACATGGTGATGATCCAGAGTATATGTTGAGTGATCCTGCACCATTGCTGCACCCCAGGCGCTTGGTGTTGTCAGACTTTGGTATGAGGTCCCCACTGGGAAAGAATCTTAGCTTGTGATAGGTTTCGGTCTAGGGACATCACCAGGGCCAAAGCCACTCCAGTCTTGTGATCTCCCTCGAGGGCTGAAGTGAGAGCCCATGTGACGGTGTGCTCAATGTAGGGTTAGTTTTCGAGTTAGGGTTAGGTTTTGCTTGAGAGTTCTGGTTAGCGTTAGGTCCCAACAGGCTCCAGGCGCTGAAGCCACAGCAGTGCAATTGACTCCCCGAAGGGCTGAATTGAGTGCACAAGGGAGGGTGCCCTCAGGATGAGTCTTTGGATTCCAAGGCCAGACAACACTGTGGGCCAGTGTTCTGGTAGGCCTCAGGAATACTCTTGGATAGCTGCCACCGGGCCTTGGAAATGACATGGTGATGTTCCAGATTCTATGCTGAGTGATCCTGCACCGCTTCTGGACCATAGGCGCGTGGTGTTGTCACTTTGGTATTGGGTCCTTATGGGGAGAGAGCCTTAACTAGTGTTAAGGTTCGGTCCAGAGACAACACCAGGGCCGAAGCGACTCCAGACTCGTGATCTCCCTCAATGGCTGAATTGAGGGTCCATGCAATGGTGTGAGTCATGGGTTTGGGTTCGAGATACCGTTAGGTTTCTGTTGAGGGTTCTGGTTAGGGTTAGGGTTAGGTCCCAGGATTCTCCCTACACTGAACCCACAGCAGAGCAGTTGTCTCCTTGAAAGGCTGAGTTGAGGGCACAAGGGAGGGTGCCGCTCAGGATTAGTCTTTGGGTCCCAGACCATACAATTCTATGGACCACTCATCAGTTAGGACTCAGGAATTCTCTTGTGCACCTGTACTCAGGCCTTGGAAATGACTCGGTGATGTTCCAGTTTCTATGCCGAATGATCCTACATCGCTTCTGGCCCCCAAGCACATGCTGTTGCGAGACGTTGGTGGGTCCCCATGGGGAGAGAGCCCTAGCTAGGGTTAGGGTTCAGTCCAGGGATGTCCCCAGATGCAAAGCGACTCAAGTCTCGTGATCTTCCTCGAGGGCTGAAGTGAGGGCCCATGTGACAGTGCGGGTCAAGTGTAGCATTAGGTTTTGGTTGAGGGTTCTGGTTAGGAATAGTGTTAGGTCCCAGGAAGCCTCTGGCACTGAGTCCACAGCAGTGCAGTTGTCTCCCCGAAGGGCTGGGTTGAGGGCACATGGCAGGATGCTGGTCATTTTTAGTATTTCCGTTCCAATTCCAGACAACTGTATGGACCATTGGTCGTGTAGGCCTCAGCAATCCTTTCGGAAAGCTGCAGCCGGGCCTGAGAAACAACATACTGAGGTTCCAGGTTCTATCCGGAATGATCCTGCACTGCTTCTGGACCCCAGGCGTGTGGTGTTGTCAGACTTTGGTTTTGGGTGCCCATGGGTAAGAACCTTAGCTAGGGTATGGTTCCATCCAGGGTTGTCGCCAGGCTGAAACAACACCACTGTTGTGAATTCAATGGAGGGCTGATGTGTGGCTGTGAGTCTGCTGCAGAGTTAGTGTGCTAGATACAGTTAGGTTTAGGGTGAGGGTTATGTTTCGGTTCACCGTTAGGGTTAGGTCCCAGGTGAGTGAAGGCAGTGACTCTACAGCAAAGCAGTTGTATTCCTGAAGGCCTGAGTGCAGTACAGAAGGGAGGGTTTTCGTTAGCATTAATCTTTGGGTTCCAAATCAGACAAACATATGGCCCACCCTTCGGTTAGGCCTCAGGATTCTTCTCGTGCAGCTGCTGTCGTGCTTTGCATATGACATGGTGATGTTCCACGTTTCATGTCTAGTGTTTATGCACCGATTCTCGATCCCATGTATGTGCTGATGTCAGACTTTGTAAATGAGTCCCCATGGGGATAGACACTTAGCTAGGGTCAGGGTTCAGTATAGGGAAGTCGCCAAGTCCGAAGCGACACCAGTGTTTTGAATTCCATGGAGGGCTGAAGTGAGGGCACATACGCGGCTGTGAATCTGGTTTAGAGTTAGTGTGCTAGATAGGGTTAGGTGTAGGGTGAAGGTTGTGTTTAGGGTTATGATTAGGGTTAGGGTTAGGTCTCAGGAGGCTCTAGGCACTGAACCCACAACAGTGGTGTTGTCTCCACGAAGGGGTGAGTGGTGTCCCCAAGGGAGGGTGTCAGTCAGGACTAGTCTTTGGGTTCCAAGGCCAGACAAATGTAAGGGTCACCCTTCAGGTAGGCCTCAGGATTCGTCTCGTGCAGCTGCAGTCGCGCTTGAAATGAGATAGTGATGTTCCACATTCCATGTCGAGTATTTGTGTACAGATTCTCGAAACCGTGTGCATACTGTTGTCAGACTTAATTGGGTTCTGACGGGGAGAGAGCCTTACCGAGGGTTTGTGTTAGGTCCAGGGAAGTCAGCAGGAGTGAATCGACTCCAGTTTCGTGATCTTCCTCGAGGACTGAATTGAGGGCCCATGCGACAGTTCGGGTCAAGTGTAGGATTTGGGTTAATGTTAGGGTTAGGTGTAGGGTGAAGTTTATGGTTAGGGTTACGTTAGGGCTAGGGTTAGGTCCCAGGAGTCTCTAGGCACTGTCCCCACCGCAGAGCAGTTGTCTCCCCGATGGGCTGAGTGGAGTACACAAAGGAAGGTGTCAGTCAGGATTAGTCTTTGGTTTCTAATGCCAAACAAATATTGGGCAAGCTTCATATAGGCCTCAGGAATCCTCTCGTTCAGCTGCAGTTCCGCCTTGAAAATGACATAGTGATGTTCCACGTTCCATGTCAAGTATTTCTGCACTGATACTCGAACCTATGTGCGTGCTCTTGTCAGACTTTGGAATTGGGTCCCCATGGGGACAGAGCCTCAGTTAGGGTTAGGTTTCGGTCCAGGGGCGTCAGCATGGCAGAAGCCATAGCAGTTTTGTCAATTCCATGGGGGGCTGAAGTGAGGGTACGTGCGTGGCTATGGGTCTGGTGTAGCTTATTGAGGTTGATAGGGTTAGGTGTAGGGTAAGGATTATGTTTAGGATTAGGGTTAGTTTTAGGTCTCAGAAGACACCAGACACTGATCCCATAGCAGAGCTGGTGTTAACCCGAGGGGCTGAGTGGAGTACACAAGGGAGGGTGCTGGTCAGGATTAGCCTTTGTCTTCCAAAGCCAGAGAAATGTATGTGTCACCCTTCGTGTAGGACTCAGGAAGCTTCTCGTGCAGCTGCAGTCGCGCTTTGGAAATGACATGGTGATGTTCCACGTTCCATGCCAAGGATTTCTGCACTGATTCTCGAGCCCATTTGTGTACTGTTGTCAGACTTTGGAATTGGGTCCCCGAGCCTTAGCTAGCATTAGGGTTTGGTCCAGGGAAGTTGCCAGTCCTGAAGCAACTCCATGTTCGTGATCTCCCGCGAGGGCTGAATTGAGGGCGCATGCGAGGGTGTGGTTCAATGTAGGGTAGGGTTAGATATAGGGGTAGGTGTAGGGTGAGGGTAATTGTTAGGGGTACAGTTAGGGTTACAGTTAGGGTTATGGTTTGGAAATAACATGGTGATGATATATATTCCATGCCAAGTATTTCTACACCTGTTTTCGAACCTTGTGTGTGCTATTGTCAGATTTTGGACTTGTTTCCCCATGGGAGAGACACTTATATAGGTTTAGTGTTTGGTCCAGGAATGTCACCAGGGCCAAAGCAACTCCAGTGTTGTGAATTCCATGGAGCTCTGAAGTCAGGGCACATGCGCAGCTGTGGGTCTGGTGTAGACTTAATGAGATAGATAGGGTTCGGTGTAGGGTGATATTTATGGTTAGGGGTACTGTTAGGTTTAAGTTTAGGTCCCACGAGACTCCAGACACTGACCCCAAACAGAGCAGGTGTCAACCTGAAGAGCTGAGTGTAGTACACAAGGGAGGGTGCCCGTCAGTCTTCGTATTTGGGTTCCTAGACCAAACAAATGTATGGGCCACCCTTTGGGTAGGCCTCAGGATTCCTCCCGTGCAGCTGCAGTTGCACTTTGGAAGTGACATGGTGATGTTCCAAGTTCCATGCCAACTATTTCTGGACGAGTTCTTGAACCAGTGTGAGAGCTGTTGTCAGACATTGGAATTGGGTCCCAATGCATACAGAGCCAGAGCTAGGGTTAGAGTTCGTTCCAGCGGTGTGGCCATGGCCGAAGAGACTCCAGTGTCGTGATCTCGCTGGAGGGCTGAATTGAGTGTCCATGCGAGTGTGCAGGTCAAGTGTAGTGTTTGGGTTAGAGATAGGGTTGGGTGTAGGTTGAAGTTTGCGATTAGGGTTATGATTAGGGTTAGGGTTAGGTCCTAACCCAGCAAGCTCCAGGCACTGAACGCACAGCAGAACAATTGTATCCCCGAAGGGCTGAGTGTAGGACACAAGGGAGGGTGCCTGTCAGGATTAGTCTTTGGGTTCCAAGGCCAGGCATATGTATGGGCCACCCTTCGGGTAGGCCTCAGGAATCCTCTTGTGCAACTGCAGTCGTGCTTTTTAAATGACATGGTTATGTTCCATGTTCCATGCTGAGTATTTTTGCACCGATTCTCGAATCCTTGTGGGTGCTGTTGTCAGATTTTAGAATTGCGTCCCCATGGGGAGAAAGCCTTAGCTAGGGTTAGGGTTCAGTCCAAGGAAGTCGACAGGGCTGAAGCGACTCCAGTCTAATGATCTCCCTCGAGGGCTGTGTTGAGGGCCCTAGAGCAGGTGGGGGTCAAGTATAGGGTTCAATTAGAGATAGGGTTAGGTGTAAGTTGAGGGTTATGTTTAGGGTTATGGGTAGGGTTAGTTTTAGGTCCCAGGAGGCTCCAGGCACTGAACCCACAACAGTGCAGTTGTCTCCCCGAAGGGCTGAGTGGAGTACATAAGGGAGCCTGCCGGTCAGTATCAGTTCATAAGATTCAAGACCAGAGAGATGTTTGGGCCACCCTTGGAATAGGCCTCAGGAATCCTGTCGTGCAGCTGCAATCACACCTTGCAAAAGAAATGGTGGTGATGTTCCATGTTCAATTCCGGGTATTGTTGCACCGATTCTCGAACCCGTGTGCGTGCTGTTGTCAGACTTTGGAATTGGGTCTCCATGGGGATAGACACTTAGCTAGGGTAAGTGTTCGGCACAGGGAAGTTGCTAAGGCTGAAGCGACACCAATGTTGTTAATTCCATGGAGGTCTGAAATGAGGGCACATGTGCGGCTGTGGATCCGGTTTACTTTTCATGTGCTAGATAGGGTTAAGTGTAGGGTGAGGGTTATGGTTAGGGTTATGTTTACGGTTAGTGTTAGGTCCCAGGAGGCTCTCCACCCATGTAGTTTCAAATGGCAAGATTTTATTCTTTTTGATGGCTAAGTAATATTCCAGGGTGTGTGTATGTATGTATGTGTATACACACACACACGCACGCACACACACATATACATACCGTGTGTGTGTGTGTGTATGTACGTCTATATCCATTCATCCATCGATGGACATTTGGGCTTTTTCCATACTTTGGCTATTGTTGATAGTGGTGCTATAATCATGGGGGTGCATGTGTCCCTTCAAAACAGCACACCTGTGTCCCTTAGATAAATGCCTAGTATTGCAATTGCTGTGTCGTAGGATAGTTCTCTTTTTAGGTTTTTGAGGAGCCTCCGTACTGTTTTCCAGAGTGGCTGCAGCAGCTTGCATTCCACTATTCATTGTTCAGTGGGATGTTCTTTATTCTACAAGTATTTGTTATCTTTCCAAATTTTTTCTGGTGGTTGATTTCGAGTTTCATAGCATTGGGGTCTGAAACTGTGCACGGTATGATCTCTATCTTTTTGTACTTGTTGAGTACAAGTAAACATAAAATTATTTATGTTTACTTATTTTAGAGAGAGAGACAGAGCATGAGCGGGGGAGGGGCAGAGAGAGAGGGAGACAAAGAATCCGAAGCAGGCCTCAGGCTCTGAGCTGTCAGCACAGAGTCCGACACAGGGCTCAAACTCACAAACCATGAGATGACGACCTGAGCTGAAGTCAGATGCTTAACTGAATGAGCCTCCCAGGCACCCACTTTAATGAAATTTTAAATGACACCGTTCAAAGTGCACTTGCTACCTTGCAAACTCAGAGAGAGAGAAAGAAATGTGAAGAATCAGGAAGTGGTTAAGAGTTGGCTGCTGAGTTTTACCGTAATTTGGCTTTGGAGGGTTTTTGTTCATTGGGTGAAGTGAGCACAGCATATTTGCCTGCCATTTACCACAGTAGACAATGGGCCTCTGGGAGCCAAAACTCTTTCTGACCAATGAGTTGGAATTTCAGTAGGACCGCCAAGATGAGATTTGCTATTTCAAGGACTAGGAGTTATCTTTTATTTTCACAACTAGGTAATTATCACATCATTCAACTTTGCCCTCCAAGATATGTAGAAAATACCCAAATATAGTTGAGAGAGAAAGGGTGATAGCCAAAGTGTATAATCCTTTCCCTTTAAAAAATATGTTTAAATTATGCTTTATGATTTTTTTAAATTTTAGTGAGGGGCATGCAAGTGGGGGAGAGGGGCAGAGGGAAAGAGAGAGAATCTTAAGCAGGATTCACACTCAGTGTGGAGCCCAACACAGGTCTGGGTCACATGATCCTACAATCATGACCTGACCCAAAATCAAGAATCTGATGCTCAACTGACTGAGCCACCCAGGTGCTCAATAGTCTCTTTCTCTCTGAATGCTGAATAGTAAATTTTCAACGTGAATGGGGGATAAACATGCATACATACATACATACATACATACATACATACGTATACCACTAAGAAAGCCATGAGTTGTTAGACATGAACTATTTTCCATCACCTTTGTCTTCTAGTTATATTCATGCCTCAAGGTGTTTTTGATTGCAATGCACGATCTTGCTGTGTGAGGTACAAATTGTTGTGTGATCAGTTTTCCGTGAAAGTCTTTCCTCATATCTGTCTTAACCACAAGATGCAAATGTCGAATTCAAGGATGTAGAGCTAAGAGCCTTCAGGTCCAATAACTGTCAACTAGAAGTTATATTTTCTGTTGGGGAGAAATCCCCATATGATGGCAATGACTTTGCATTGGTAAGGGAAAGAATACTTTCATGCCTTCGTGGTTCTTGCCTTTTTTCTGTCTCACCAAAATCAAGACTCAGGTCATGTGCACGTTTATCAAGAAAACACCTTTTTTTTTTTTTTCCAGAAAATAAAAACGCCCTGGAAGACAAGTGTGATGCATTGAGGTCTTTGAAAGCCACAAAGGAAGCAAAAGTCAAAAGCTGAAGGAGAAAGCACATAACCTTGAAGAATTCTATGAACAAAGAAAAGTGCCTACAAAAAAGTAACATGGGGGCGCTTGGGTGGCTCAGTCGGTTGAACGTCCAAATTCGGCTCAGGTCATGATCTCACGGTCCATGAGTTCAAGCCCCATGTCGGGCTCTGTGTCGACAGTTCAGAGCCTGGAGCTTGCTTTGGATTCTATATCTTCCTCTGGCCCTACCCAACTCGCACTCTGTCTCTATCAAAAAATGAAAAACGTTAAAAAATTTTAGAAAAGTAAGATGTTCATGTGAGAACTGTCACAAGGACCGGATTGTATGGGAGAACATGGCAGCCAGTAGAGATAATTGTATTTCTTTTGGAACTGGGTCCAGAGTATTTTTGCCCAATGCATTCAGTAGTATTGGACCTTCCCTTCCTACCTTGCTTTCTGTAATGTAACCTGCATTTTCCTTTCTGTCCTAAGTGCTTGCCACACATTGTGTCATGTTTTGGGGGTGGAAGAGGGAAGGTACCATCATTAATAACTTTAATACCTGGATCCACTCTGGATCCACCTACACTGTCCTACAGGTTTCAATCGCATCACACTGTTTTGTCACCCAGCAATTAGGTCATTTTTCTTCAGGACCAGACATGGGTCAAAAACGTGTGGGGAAAAAAAATGAATTATCTTGCTGCAGAAACAATGGAAGTTGCTTTCTGGAAAGTGCGTAGGGGTACCAGCAGTACTGGATCCCTGCATCCATTCTGCCAGTGAGATTGCTCACTGCAGGCCCAATCCCTAAGAAAGTCAAGTTGTTTCCTGTCCCCTGATTTTTTAAGTGTAACTCTTCTGAGTCTTGGCCAAAGCCCGCAGCCTCACTAGGGCTCATCTTTGCTGACCGCCCCTGAACTACACTTGTTTACTTCTAAGTCTGTGCCCATAATGTTGTTCAGCTTCTTTGCCATTCAAATGTATGCCCCCCACCTCAATGATGAGTCCTAGGGAGTTTGGGTCCAACTGCCAGGCTGGCTTTGTCCTGGGCTTCCTTCTTCTCCATCTTGGTCTTGTGTGTCTTTGTGGGGTTGTCAGACACTTGGTGCATTCGGTAACATGTTTCCTCCTTTGTACAGTATTTCCTTTTGTTCTCAGGAGGAGATGCGGGACTTTAGAGTCCCTCACTCGTGTTGGAAAATGAAGTCTTCTCTTCCCTGGAGACTCACCTTATATTTGTCCTTCCCACAGCTGGGGTTAGGGCTTGCTCTGTCTCACTGGCATCTTGTTTTTGTTAACTCGTAAGCACTTTCTGTGAGTGGGTGCAGCACCCTGACCACCTGTCTATCTTCAACCCCTTACAACAGAGCCACTACATTACAACCACTCCAGCAAGCATTTGCCGAAGGACTGCCTGAGAGGCCAGAAGGAAATGCATGTGCCTTTCGCTGTCTAGTGCTTTTGTGTCATTTTCTAAGAGATTTTCAATTTTGCATGTGATTCTTGAGTACATCAAGTGTCAAGTTGAAACCATCTCAATCAACACCACAAAGAAAATAGTCTGAGGGTAACACAGCAACCCAGCCTTGCCAAGCATTGCCTTTTGCTGCCTTCATTATCAATGGAATGAGTCTTGTTAAAGTAGATTTGGCTCCATGAAGTTGAGAGTTTTCCACCTGAAATCTCTTTCCTGGAAGTAATCCCAGACTGTGTGACAGTTCATATCATGTTGTACGTCAGGAGATGATGTTGTTCTAAGATTGGCCTTTTGAAGGTGGAGGCACGGGTTGCAGTCCTGAACTCTAGCGATGTCTGGGAGTGAGCTGCAATGTTAGTGAAACCATATTCTGGAAGGTCGTCTTTCAGGTGATTGCCTGTGTCATGGTACAACTTTTGGACTGAGAATCAGGGCTCCCCATGGAGGTGTAAGACTAGTGATGATCCCCTGCTTCATCCTAATGGGTACAGTTGGTCAGATATGGTTTTTCACTCACTGATGAAATGAGTCTTCACCATCTCAAACAAAAGACCAACTCTGGGAAGGCACAAAGTACAATGTTATTTGATGACTTTATGATAAAGGAGAGGAAACGAGAACTAGAAAGACAGTTCCAATAGTAGAGACGTGGCAGCAGACAGAAGTTGAATTTTCTTGAACTTAAACGGGGTGTTCACTTCATTTCTCTGATTGGGTTGTCAGTCTGTGCATTTATGGGAGAAGTGGGGGAAGGGATATTTGCATAGGACTTCAAGAGTGCTGGGAGGTAAAAAGGGAGAACCTCTGGACCTTGTTCCTGACTGTGTATGTATCTTTCCCATCATAGGAAGCTGAAAATGACACTGTGAACTGGTGGCAAAGAAGAATCAGCTGGCAGCTGCAGGTAAAATTTGAAAATAGCTACAGAAGGGGCGCCCGGGTGGCTCAGTCGTTTAAGCGTCCAACTTCAGCTCAGGTCATAATTTCACAGTCCGGGAGTTCGAGCCCCGTGTCAGGCTCTGTGCTGACAGATCAGAGCCTGGAGCCTGTTTCAGATTCTGTTACATCTCTCTCTGTCCCTCCCCCGCTCATGCATGTGCTCACTCTCTCTCTGTCTCAAAAATAAACATTAGGAAAAAAAAGAAAATAGCTACAGAAGAAATAAACAAGTACAAGTGAGTTCAGCTAGTAATTACCAGCGGCTCATGAAACCGCTGTTCATTTTTTGGTTTTTAATCTTTGTGCAGTGTTTAAAGTCAACATATGCATAGAGTATTAACAGATAAAAAAGGTAAGTTTAGAAAGAATAAAACAATTAAGTTTCTAAACATTTGCAGATCTCAAGTAGTGGCCAGACTGTGTGGAAACTTTGTCCATGCTAACATTCCTCGGAGGTGGTGTCAATTGTCATCATATGTAGGAAAGCAGTGTGTCATACAATGAATCATACCCATCAACGTGGTAGTGCCATTTCATGGCCCTCATCTTTGCAACCCTGGGAAACATGGTGAGGATATAAGTTATAGAAGAATAGATCTTTATGATAAAAGACACTTGTCACATGATGAGTTAGAGAAAGATTGAAAATGGGAAGGAATTCTATGAACTCTGAACCCTACAGGCATGGAATAATGAGTAAGGAAAAGATGTAACAATAGTTTTGATCCTACTGGTCATTGATAATCATGTGCAAAGTGTTTCATGTGTAAGAATAAATTGTATCCTGGGACAAATATGAGGTTGTTGGGAATGTGGGCAGCTTATTTAAAATCATACCCAATATCGGGCCTTATCTGACAAGAGCAATTGTAACTCACAGGCAACAAATTGAACAAACACGGGAACAGCTGCAGCAGGCAGAGCTCCCCTTTAGATACCAGGTAACCTGAGTTCTGCCTGACATACCGAACCCTTAGCACCCCACGCGGGTGAGTGTAGTGGCCCTTGGAATCCCTGACCACGGGCTTTTCATTGTTGGCTTTTTCAGCTTGCAGTTCATGAGAAGAATGCTCAGGACAACTAGGTAAGTGTTTTCTTGTTTCCTCCTCTTTCTTTGGTGCACAGTATGGCACCACCTTCCGACTGAAGGTGGATGTGTTTTTTCTTCCCCAGATCAAGACTCAGATCTGGGACAGGGAGATGGCGGAGCAGGGCAGGGAGGTCGCTTACTTGAAATACAGGTGTGGTCATTTGACTTGCGTTTTTATGGGTGTTTCCAGGGATGACGCCTGCACTGTTTGTTGTCTAGTAGACGACGCGGTGTTGCAACTCTTCTAGAAGTCCATTATTTTTCTGTATCCAAGACTGGACGGGATGGAAGCAAAGAGGCTGCCTGAGGGATACATGAGGCAGAAACCAATCACTGCAAGAACCCTCCACGGAGAGGTAAGGAGCACGTTGTGATGTGCCGCAGTCTAATTTCTGCTGTGCAGCCTGTTCCTGTGTGTGATCATCGTGTGGTCTGGAAAGAATCACAAGCAGTCAGGACGGCAGGTGGTCTGAAGGGGTGACAGAAGGGTGTTCTCCTCTGGTGCCGCAGACAGTGAGGCACTTGTCCCTGTGACTGGTGGAGCTCATGCCCCTCCTCTGACGGTGACCCTCCCACCTCCTCTAACATCCCGGTGTCTGAAGAGCCTGGGAACCTTCTTCCCACCCGGACACAATACGAAGACTTTAGTTTATTTGAGGAGAAGGTCATTTATTCACTAGTTTTAACAGTCTTTCTTTTTGTTTGTTTTGGGGACTGTAGCCCTACATCCCTCATTTCAAGTTCCATAAAGCTTAGCTTAGTCCTCTGATGGTATCAGTGCAACTCTGCAGCTTCACTGCTAACTTCTGACAGTTTTCCTTTTCTCGATAGTGTCAAATTAGTCTTTCCTTATATACTAACTGCTCTCATGTGGAAGGCAGCTTGTAGATAAGCTGGGAGATTGAACAATTTGCCTGAAGCCTGAAGAAATGCACCCTTCTAGAGGACTCATTGAGGATATACACCAAACCAGTATTCTCAATGTTATTCTTTTTTGTTAATTTTATTTATTTTGAGAGACGCATAGACAGAATGCCAAGCGCCACACTGTCAGTGAGGAACCCAATGCTGGGCTTGAATTCACAAGCTGTGAGATCGTGACCTGAGCCAAAATTAAGAGTTGGATGCTGAATCCAAGCATCCTCAGATTAATTCTTGATCTGTAATGGAATCGTGATTTCCCATGATGTATACTGAGAAAACTGTTTTACTGGTGAATTCTAAATTGCTAGTTTGCCTGGCCTGTCCACAGTTATGTGATTAATTATGAAACAACATGAACTAGGGCACCATGAGGTCTTTATCAAGGTGAGGGGACGGTTCTCCCCCTTATCCTTGGGGACCTGACCATAGGGAAAAGTTTAAGATATTTGAGGAATGAGTTGAGGGATTGTTTTCATTCCGCACAGTCCTCTAAAAGCAGAATAAACCTCTGTCCCTTCTAGGGTCTTTAGTAGATCGAGAAACTGCTGAAACCTTTGTGGGTTACAGCGGCTCTGACTGTACCAAGAATGCATACAAGGACAAGGTAAATGCCAGGGCCATTCTCAGTTGTAACTCTTTTGGGAAACCCTCATCTTTATGTACAGCATGCTCCCCGGCCTTGTCTCATTTTGCGTGTTGTGTGATATGTCTGTTTGTTCTTTCTTTTCCAAATGCACACTCATAACCCAGGAGCCCACAGGCTTCTCAATTTTTAGTCTGTCAGCTTTCTGTGGTAAGTTTAGAAGCCAAAAGCGCTCAGAGACTGAGTACCTTAAGGTTTTTCCATGAGTTTCAGGAAATAATGAGAGGAGGATGACTGCACACCCCAAACAGAGGTCTCCCGGCCTGGGTGATCCCTTCCAGACCTCACCTCTGTGGGAACAGTGTGGCTGCTGTGTCTTCCTTTCTTGATTCTGGCTAGGAGATGAACCTGTTAGAAACGACATCATGACTCCAACTTTCTATTATGTGCCCTGTGCCATTTAGAGTGGTCATAGGAAAGCCAATGTCATCACCTTTCTGTCTTTGTTGGTAAATGACGTCTGGAATCCTCCAGCCATACCTTAGGTAAAAAACAATTTGCACACTGTGTCCTTCAGTTGTGTTTCTATGAGCAGTTTCTGGTTGTGTCCCCAGTCACTGTTAGAGCTGATGTAATCTCATGACACATACCAGTTTCATACCAAAACACTTGCATGAAATCTGTTATGTGAATTTCTCCCTCTTTTTTTCCATTGCACATAACTACTCTGTGTCCTTTAGTATGCTTAAAGTCAGAATTCCCTATGAATTAAGATGAACACATCTGAACTTTGTAGACATTCACCACAAGTAACTCGTTCTTCACAGAAGACTCTCATTCCCCTGCAAGATTCCAGGCATCCTCCACTCCCCAGAGGTCTCCAAGGCCTTTGACAACACTTCAAGAGGGAAGACTCCTTTCTCAGGGAGAGGACCAGAGGAGGCACAGTGAGGGTCCGGCTGCAGAACGTTTTGCCAGGAGTGGCTGTGATTCCATGAGCAGAATATGAGTCGTTTATTCCCAATCATTTTTTTTTTTGTGTTCTTAATATAGCAAAGGCAGAGCATCTGGAGTCGCCGTAGAGGAGGGATGCAGGGTGAACCTGGACATCGATGGCTGCCTGTCGGGAGAATGCTACTTCATTAATCTGTAGTTACTTTTGTTAACCCTCTAGGACAGGACCCTTGCCATTTTACTTCCGCAGACATGGGCAATGATGTGTGGTGGCAATAGGTTAACCTCTTGCATCTACTACCCCAAGCTGTAGGTGGTATCCAGTGGCAGGGACAGACTTTTCAGGTACTGATGCTACTCTCTTGGGTCCTGGTGGTAGAGAGATGGCAGGTGCTGACACCTTCTTCTCTGGGTTACAGCTGCTTTTGGTATTGGTTCTCTTGTCTGGCATATGGATGTAGCTGTCACTTCTGTTCTGCAGGGCAGTCTGGATCCTGGGGACCTCCTCCGTTAACTGGATGATTCTGCATGCCCTACCCTAGACATGCCCCGCCCCCATGGACTATTAGGCACGTCCACCTCCTGAACCTTAGTGGCCCTGAGGCCACCCGGAACCCCTCCACCTGCAACACTTGGTAAGATGATCTAAGCACTAGGATTTGACTCTAAAACACGCTCACCTTATTTTGTTGCTGTTAGGTCTTGGGCCAAGGTGCAGAGGCGGTACCACAGACCATTGTGATGCAAGGGGAATGTGTCTGCTGCCATTACCATATTCCTCAAGTTGCTCAGGATCTCATCTTTGTCCTTTCCCCCACCATGGGTTGGTACAGGCATCTCTTGTGGAAAAGGAATGGGGCCGTATGCAGAAAAGCAGACACAGCGCTTCAGCAGAAATGCCCTGTACACAGTCCACTTGCTGGGATCTGTGAGGCATGAGGCACAATGTAACGTACGTCCATCTAGTTGTGCTCACAGCCATCCATAGTTGTTCTATGAGTGATGAATACATCTGAATCAGGGCTTTTAGGAGTCTTCATCAAGTTATGAGGGATGGTTCTTCAAGTTCTTTTTGGGTATCACCGGAGGCATGTGGGACACCCTGTGCATGTAATTTGGGATCTCACTGGGACAAAGAGTTTAAGTTGACGGAAGTATGAGGGGAGGGTTTTTTGTTTTGTTTTCGACCTCCAAACACTCTACTCAAGTCAGAATAAACCTCCATCCCTTCTAGAGCAGGTCCAGAAGTAGGTGTCACAACCAAGAGTGACATCGACACTGGCTCTGCCAAAACTACCAAGAAGCACAAAGTAAATACTGTGGCCATTTTCAGTTCTAAGTCTTTACGGACCGCCACATCTTTCTGTACAGGACACACTCCTGTCATTGTCTCTGGTTTGTGTGGAGTATGGCCTGTCTGCTGTTTTTGTTTTTTTGTTTTTTTTTCCCAAATGCAAAACCTTTATCACCGAGTCTATGGGATTCCCTATTTTCCAGCTGGCATCTCTTTGTGGTAACTTTAGAAGCTAAGCGTGCTTAAGGGTGAGAACCATAGGGCTTTTCCAATGTGTTCCTGGAATAAATCAAGGAGGATGACACCACACTCCACTTGGAAGTCTCCTACCTTGCCTCATTCTTTGTGGATCTCCTCAATGTGGAATCATTGCTCTTGCTGTTTCTTCCTCTCCTGTTTCCTTCTATTGAGGGTTTTAACGTGCTCAGAACAATCTGTGGGTATCCTTACAATTTGAAAATGCAAACTGCCTTCACTCCAACTTATATTTTTGTATGTGTCATTTACAATGGTCTTAGACAAAGTAAATTTCATACCCATCAGCATTTTGGTAAACATGCTGTCCAGAGTCCCTTCAGGTGTGCCCTGGGCACAAATATCTGAACTATAAGAGGTGGCATATTTGCCATAGAAAACATGCACTGAAACTTAAGTTGTGAAGAGAAAAAATCCAAAATTACCTGTGTGTCAAGTCCCCACGGTGTCCTTCACTTGTGTTCACATGAGCACATTCTCTCGTGTCCTGTGTCACAGGTACAGCTAAAACATGGAAACTTACACCAGACATCAAAGTGCATTTGTGTTAATTTTGTCTTTTAGAATTTCAGCTCATTTTTCCAGAGGACACAATTACCCTGCAGAGTGTACTGCACTTAAGCTGAGAAGTACCTCTGAATTCAAATAAATTAGCTGAACCCAACTAACATGTATAGGCTACCTGTTTCTCTAAGAGCATGCTTTCCCAGGTCCTCTACAGGCCCCCACACACTACAGTGTTCATCTGAGGCCACAGATAAACTACAGAAGACAGAATGCATGTAGGAAAACATAAGATCACAGGGAAATAAACCAAAATCTCTTTGCCTTGTAGGACAACTCTTTTGAAATTTGAAGAGGACTGTGCATGGTGACAGACTATCATGTTTGTATATACATTTTAAGAATGTGTCAGATCTACCTGAATGCTTTCCATGCCCATCCTGTCCCCTCCACTTTGTCCTTCCTACTGTCCCCTAATCCACCTTTCATCGTTATGTCTCTGTGTCAGCATCTGCTTCTAGGACCATCTACTCTCACTCCCCATTGGTGCACACAGTGGGGTTCCTGTACACACAGGTAACAAAGTACCGGAAATGGTAGAGGGAGTTTTCTGGGGTGATGGGACCTTCCTATATCTAGGTGCTTATGCTCATTTATTTTGGAAATATTCCCTGAGTCCATGATGCCTTCGGGTCAGATAGGTATCTGTCCTTAGGAAATGGCTGAGATCTAATGTTGGAGAAGGATGAGGGACCAGCAGTGACTGTGGTAGAGGAGTGAGGGTCAGACCCATGACCAGGATGCCAGGTGTCCACAGACAGCACCACGTGTAGGAGGACTCTGAGGAGCAGAGATTTCTTGATCAGACCCATGGACTACATAGTCATCCTGCAGTTTCCTCACTGAGCCATGGCCAGAGCAGAAGGACAGCAGCTGGAGGACACCCTGATCATGGCTGGAGTGGAGCAGTGGGCCTGGGGGATTGAGTCAGGGAAAGGGACAGGCAGAAGGCAGCAACAGGGAGTTTGAGAGACAAAGGAAAGAGAAGAGAAGGGACCCTTCTCTGCTGACTTCACCTACATTTCTGTGTGACCAAAATGAGACGCTTGTCTCCCAGGGAAGGGAAGAGGGCTGGCAAAAAGACAGAATGACATACTCAGCTCAAGTGCCCAGGGTATCTGCCTTGCTCTTGAGTACCTAAAACAGGAAGCACGTGCTTTCTGTCATGATTGGAACTGCAGCTCGTACCATTTAGTGAAAATCAATCCAATTATGCATCCCTCAGCATTAAAGTACTCCAACAAAATTAAGTGAACAGACTGAAAGATACAACACAGGATAAAGTCCAAAGGTAGAATGACTGCAATACTTTCGGGAATACAGTCTATCAGAAAAGGAGGTAGGTACCATAGTGCAGGCCTTCAGACACCTGGGCAATATCTGAAAATGTAAAAAAAAAAAAAAGTCCTTACTCCAAAAGCAACATTAACTCTAGACACAAAGGGATCATGATTTAAGGTTTAGAGAGAAAGCATGTGACTTCATGGTGCTGTATCCATGAGATCAATTCTCATCAAATTATACCCTTTAATTTGAGGCTCTTTGTTATATGTAAATTATACCTCATTAAAGAGAGTTTCAAAGCACAAAATACTAGAAGCAAATGTGGGAACGTTCATTTCAAATCCTGAAGTGCATGGGTGAGATGAGTCTGTCTGCCCATGTCTCAAAAATCCAAAATAATAAGACACTTAAAAAATTAATAGCAGACTAAGCAGACCCTGAGCTCACACTGTCCCATGTTTTCAACTGCATAACATCCACATCCAAGTCCATGAACCAGAGAACGATCCAAAGACTGGCAGAACAAACTCCACACCTAAAGAGAAGCTGCATCAGAAAGGTGGAGTCTGGCTGCCTGCAGAAGGGGCAGAAAAAGTGAGCCATCACACCAGGGAAGACTAATCTCCATAACACTGGGCATTAAAACCCAGGGGGGCTGAATTCCCTTGAGTTTAGATCCTGGGCTTTGGAGGTCATCTGACCCAGCACTGGGTGATCCAGGAGGATGAGTGATAGCCAGGTCCCTGCCTGTGTAGAGAGGCAATGTAAACATGGCATTTCACACAATGCTTAGGCCACAGGAGACACATGTATTCATGCTGATTCTTGATTCTTGACTCAGCTGGCCTGCCTGGGTCCCACTGACACCACTGACAGCAAGCACAGCCCACAACAGGCACGCATTCAGTGCAGACCTCCGCACTGAAAGGAAAAGTAACCCAGACACAACAGCAGGGAGTGAGCAATACCCATACGATATCCTCCTGAAGGTCCAGGTTCTATAAACGGAGATGTGCACTGCTGAGGACTCCAGGACCTCTTCTTCATAACGGCATTAATTTCAAGATCAGAAGGCACAGCTGACTTTCCTAACACAGAGAAATAGAGCCAGAGAGACAGACAAAATGGACACACAGAGATGTTTATCCACAGTGAAAGACCTAGTCAAAGCCACAGCCAGAGATCTAAGCCAAAGACATATAAGTAACATACCTGATACAGAATTTAAAGCAATGATCATAAGGATACTCACTGGGGTTGTGGAATGGGTAGAAGAGTGAGACCCCTGACAGAGGTAAGATATAACATAGTTACACACTGAGGACACAATAAAGGAGAAACATGCTTGTGGAATGAACAGAGGGATGGAAGAAGCAGCCGAACAAACTAGTGACCTCGAAGACTGAGTGATGGAAATTAATCACACTGAACCAAAGAGAGAGAACAGAATTCTGCAACGTGAGACGAGACTAAGGGAACTCAGTAACTACAGGAAAGATAATAGTATTCATACTGTAGGAGTCCCAGAAGGAAGAGAAAATGGGGAAGAAAATTTATTTGAGGAAACAATAGCTGAAAACTTCCCTAATTGGGGGAGGAAAACAAACATCCACATCCAGGAGACTAGAGAACTCCCATCAAAATCAGGCCAACACACAAACCTATTGTAAGGAAACTTACAAATTAGGGTGAGAGTAAAGAAAAACTCATAAAAGCAGCAAAACAGTCCTTAACTTAGAAGGGAAGACCCATGAGGCTAGCTACATATTTCTGAAAAGAAACTTGGCAAGCCAGAGTGACATCACATATTCAAAGTGCTGAATGGAAAAATCAGCAGCCAAGAATACTCTATTCACCAAGGCTATCTTTCAGGATGAAGGAGACACAGACTTTCACAAAGAAAAACTAAAGGAGTTTGTACCACTAAACCAGTCCTCCAAGAAATATTAACAGGGATTCTTTGAGTGGAAATGAGAGACCAACAGTGACAGTATAGAGGTAGAAGACAAGTTCAAGTAAAAAATGAACATTTCTGGAAAAAAATCAGTTAAAATACTCAGAGAAATGGATATGAAATATAATAACATCTGCCAAAAACCTAGGGAGGAGAAAGTAATGGGTTCAAAGGTAAATGACCATCAACTTAATACAAACTGCTAAATGCAGAAGAGGTTATATAAACACCTAACAGTAGCCATATCCTAAAACCAGTCATAAATAGGCTAAGAATAAAGAAATCAAAATATATCACTAAAGAAAATAAGCAATACATGAAACAAAGGCAAGAAAGGATCAGAGAAAATCATTAGAAACCACAACAAAACAGGCAATAAAATGGCAATACATATATACATAGCAATCAATTTTGAAGGGAAATGGAGTGAATGCTCCAGTCTATAGAGGTAGGGTCTAAGAATGGATGACAAAACAAAACAGATTCTGATGCCTACAAGTGACCCACTTTACACCTCAAGAATGATAGGATAGAGAAACATCACACAAATGAATGTCAAAAGAAAGCTGGGGTGGCAATATTTGTATCAGAAAAAATACACTCAAAAAAGTACATAACAAGAGACAGAGGAGGACAGTATAGAACAGTAAATGGTACAATCCCAAAAGAAGATATAACAACTGTAAATATATCCCACAATTAAATGGGATTTATTCCCAAGCTACAAAGGTGGTTCAATATTCGCAAATCAATCAATATGATACAATACATCAACAGGAGAAAGGATAAGAACCAGATGATCAGGAAATCCGGGTGGCTGATCCTTTAACAGTCTGAAATCAGCTCAGGTCATGACTTCATGATTCCTGAGTTCAAGTCCTGTGTCAGACTCTGTGCTGAAAGCTCAGATCCAAGAGCCTCCTTCGAATTCTATGTCTCCCTCTCTCTCTGCCCCTCCCTGCTCACGCTCTCTCTCAAAATTAGTAAACGTTAAAAGAAAAGCAGCATACAGTCATTTCAATACATGCAGAAAGGAACATTTGACAAAGTACAACATCCGTTCATGCATGTAACCCCCTAAAGTAGGTTTACAGGAAACATACATTAACATCATAAAGGTTATCTATGAAAACCCTGCAGTTATAATCAACCTTAATGGGGAAAATCTGAGAGCTTTTCCTGTAAGGTCAGGAAGAAGACAGGGATGTTTACTCATACCACTTTTAGTAAACAAATTACTGGAAGTCCTAGCCACAGCCAGCAGACAAACAAAATGAAACTATTTGCAGATTACATGACACTATATATAGAAAACCCTAAAGAGTCCACCCAATAACTGCTAGAACTGATAAATGAATTCAGCAATGTCACAGGATGCAAAATCATTGTACAGAAATCTGTTGCATTTGTAGACCATACAGAAGCAGTAGAAAGAGACATTAAGAAAACAGTCCCATTTACAGTCATACAACAAAAATAAGATGTCTATAAATCTAACCAAAGTGGTGAGCGACCTATACTCAGAAAAGTATAAAACAGTGATGAAAGAAATTCAAGATGACACAAAGAAATGGAAGGACATTCCATACTCACGGATCAGAAGTACAACTATAGTGAAAATGTCTATGCTTCCCAAAGCAATTGACAGAATTAGTGCAATTTCCATCAAATTACCGACAGCAGTTTTCACAGAACGACAACAGTCCTAAAATTTGTATGGAACCAAAAAAGACCCCAATCTTCAGAGTAAACAATCTTTATGTGAAGTGATAATTATGGATGGCACTATGCCTCTGGATCTTCTGCTCCAAAACACAATAACTCTGGCTTAAGCATTTGAACAAACGTTAGACATATCCCAACCAAGGATCACTCTACAAAATACATTCTACAAACGTACCCTCAAAACTTTGCACCTTATGAAAAATATGGAAAAATCTAAAAATTGTCATGGCCAAGTGGAGCCTAAGGAGACAGGATGACTGTAATGTGCCAGCTGGGATGAGTCTGGGCTAGGAGAGGTTAAAACTGAAGCAATCTGAATACAAATATAAACTTTACTTCATACTACCATATCTCTTTGATACATTGATTGTGATCATGTACCAACCATTATGACATCAATAGTGAGAAAACAGTCTGATGTATGTGGATACTCAGTATTATGCTCCCAATTTTTTTTTGGTAACTAGAAACCCATCATGAAAGAATAGATTATTACTAATCATGGTTTTTCTACACGTAAGATTACATAACCAGTTCCAGTATTAGTTACTAGTGATGTACATGTACCTATTCTTGTTCTTACTATTGTTTAATTTAAATAATAGCATTCATGGTACAGAAAACTGAATGCATGATAAACACTTCATAGAAACATCTAGTTTACATATTTTAAGATAATAACGTATGTATATACCACTCTATTATGTGGTATGTAAATGTTTTTCTGATCTTGAACGAGCATGTCATTGAATGGCTTTCCATAAAGGTGGTTATGCTAGATAATGAATGATACTCAGATTTTACAGGATGTACGTCACATCATGCCTGAACATTGTCAAAAATAAAAACATACACGCGGCCAGATGAAGCATTGTGACTGGCTCACTTATTGTAAAGAACCCTTGCTTTAATATTTTCACGTATATTTTTAGCAGGAATACAAGAGAATCAAATATTTCCAAATCGAAGAGATATTCAAAGACTGGAAGAATGATAGGGAGTTCAAAGGGTTTCAGAAGGATAAGATGTGACCATGAAGGGGGAGTCACAGGCAAGCAGCTTTCTCTGGTCCACACTGACATGTTTGCATGAGGATATGTGACTTGCCAAAGGGTAAGTCCCAGAAGTACAAGAGGGAAAGACAACGCTTTAGGGCGGGGTGACTTGGAAAGGGTGCTTCTGTGCCTAAGTGATGGGTCAGCAACCTGGCTAGGGGTCCCTGCGTCAAAGACCTCAAAAGGTCAGCAGTAACCTATACTCACAAAGATCTTAGTAACATAGATCAAAGTAACTTAGAGCCACAAAGATCTTAGAACCACAGAGTCGATCTTTACCTATGATTAGGAGATGGTCACAGTTTCACAGGATATGATCTTTGGGCCGGCAGTAGATGCCTAAAATATTATTTAGGGCTACACATTTAATGAAAAAAATGTATGTGTAAAAATTTGGGTTTGGAATGTTAAGAAAAATCACAGGCCCATCATGGAGTTACTTACGTTAAGGCCACATGTCACTAAACCTAATTTCATTCCTGCAGGAATGTAACCTTTAACCAGTCAGCAAAGAATTTCCTAGTCAGTGCTGGAAATTTAACTGATAGATCCCTGCCATTCCCCTCAGAGAGGCAGTCTTGCCTAAATAAGGCATTCCATGCCACTATTTTTTTTTTAAGTTTATTCAAGTTAGAGACAGGGAGCACATGCAAAAGAGGGGCAAGACAACAGGGAAAGAGAGAATCCCACAACCAAGAGGTCATGATCTGAGCCAGGATCAAGAGTCAGACACTTAACCAAGCCATCCAGGCACCCTGAGAATGTGGAGTTTCAAAGGTTAGCAGTCTTGGCTGGGATACAGCCATGAGGGCACTGGCCTACTCCTGAATAGAAAGTGCAAACAACCTGCAGGCAGATGGCATTGAAACAGTGATCTGTACAACACCTGTTGCACACACTGGGGGAGATTATACACTCATCGTGGAGAGCATCCCTGTGAAGCAGTGTTCACAATGAGGGGACAAAGAGCTAGGACAGAGGAGCTTCGTGGCGCCATTACCCTGCTCTGCACACCCCCCCAGCAAAAAAAACACAGAGCCATCTGCTGGAACCAAGGCAATCCCCACACTGGGTGCCTAAGCTGCTTACGACAACCCCAACTTCCTGTGTTCTGCCGAGACTGGCCTTCAAGGTCATTCAGTCTTGCTTCAGTCCCAATGGAGCTGGCCCCTTCCCAGAAGACCAGGGGAAGCCCATGACCATACCACCTCTCTTGACCAGACAGTTATGCAGGGCTTCACTTCTAGTGGCAATCATTTCAAGTCTCACTTAACAAGCAGATCGGAGCAGACCTAGATAAGTCTCACAACATTCTGGCCAAGGACCATACATTGCTCATACAACTGGCTTGAAGGATAGTGCAGCCAGAACACAAAACAGTGCATGCAACACACACCACAGACAATCCGTGATGTGCCAGGCCCTGGACACTGGATGATCTCCTCTTCATAAAGCCATTCATCCCAGAGGCAGGTAACATAATGAGCTTTGGTAACAGAGAAGGTAAATACTCAACCAAAATGCCAAGATAAGAGGAATGCATCCCAAATGAAAGAACAAGATAAGCTCATGGCCAGAGACATGGAAGGAACATTTCCAAACTCATTCTATGAGGCCGGCATGGCCTTGAGTCCAAACTGGACAAAGACCCCACCAGAAAGGAAAACTACAGACCAATTTCCCTGATGAACCTGGATGCGAAAATTCTCAACAAAAAGTAGCAAACCGGATCCAACAATACATAAAAAGGATTATTCAGGACAATGAGGTGGATTTTATTCCTGGAATGCACGATAGATTCAATATCTGCAAATCAACTGATGTGATACATCACATTGATAAAAGAAAGGATAACAACCACATGATCCTCTCAATAGATGCAGAATAAATGTTTGACAAAATGCAGCAGCATCCTTTTTTGGTGAAAAAAAAAAAACCTCATGAAAGGAGGGATAGAAGTATCATTCCTCAACATGAGAATATCCAGATATGAAAGTCCCACAGCTAATATCATCTTCAGTGGTGAAAAACTGAGCTTTCCCCTTAAGGTCAGGAACACGACGGGGATGTCCACTCTCAGCACTGTTATTCACCATACTGTTGGAAGTCTTAGCCTCAGCAATTAGACATCAAAAAGAATACAAGGTGTCCAAGTTGGCTAGGAGGAATCAATCTTTCCCTGCTCACAGACACGATACTCTCCGTGGAAAATCTGAACGACTCCACCAAAAAACTTCTAGGATTGATACAGGAATTCAGGAAAGTATCAGAATATAAAATCAATATGCAGAAGTTGATTGCATTTCTATAAACCAGTAATGAATCAACAGAGAAATCAAGGAATTGATGTCATTTACAACTGCACTGAAAACCATAAAATACCCAGGGATAAACCCAACCAAAGAGGGAAAAGATCAGTACAGTTAAAACAATAGAGGGTCTCCTGGGTGGCTCAGTCGGTTAAGTGCCGTCTTCGGTTCTGGGCATGATCCTGCATTTGTGGGATTGAGTCCCTTGACGGGCTCTGTGCTGACAGCTCAGAGTCTGGAGCCTGCCTCAGAGTCTGTGTCTCCCTCTCTCTCTCTGCCCTCCCCCCCCCCCCCGCTCATGCGCTCTCACTTGCTCGCTCACTCTCTCAAATATAAACATTAAAAAATTAAAAGAACAAACCATACAGCGTCTATAAAAGAAGTTGAAGAAGGCACAAAGAAATGAAAAAAAAAATCCCATGTACATGAATTAGAAGAACAAATATTGTTAAAATGTCAATACTATCCAAAGCAATCGACAAATTCAATGTAATTCCTATCAAAATAACACCAGCATTTTTCACAGAGCTAGAGACAACAATCCTAAAATTGTATGGAACCAGAAAAGATCCCAAAGAGCCAAAGTAATGTTGAAAAAGAAAAACAAAGATGGAGACATTACAACTCTGGACTTTATGGTGCATTAGAAAGCCGCAATCATCAAGACAGTATGGTAGGGCACAAGAACAGACACATAGATCAAAGGACCAGAATATGGAACCCAGAAATGGAGCCTCAAACATATGGCTGAATAATCTTTCACAAAGCAGGAAAGAATATCCAAAGGAAAAAGAAGAGTCTCTTCAGCAAATGGTACTGGGAAACCTGGACAGTGACAAGTATGAACCTGGACTATGTTCTTAAACTTCTCTCTCGCTCTCTCTCTCTCTCTCTCTCTCTCTCACACACACACACACACACACACACACACACACACACACACACACACCTAAAAATGGATGAAACATCTAAATGTAAGACAGGAAACCATCAAAATCCTAGAGGAGAAAACAGGCAACCTACCTCTTTGATCCTGACCGCAACAACTTCTTGCTTGTCATTTCTCCAGAAGCAAGGGCAATAAAACCAAAATAAACTATTGGGACCTCAAGATAAAAAGCTTCTGCACAGCAGAGGAAACAATCAGGAAAACTAAAAGGAAACTTAATGGAATGGGAGAAGATATTTACAGGTGACATATCAGATAAAGGGTTAGTATCCAAAATCAAGAACTTATCACACTCAACACCCAAAAACCAAATAATCCAGAGAAGAAATGGGCAAAAGACATGAAGAGACACTTTAACAGGACATCCAGATTGGTCACACGTGAAAAGATGCTCAACCTCATTCCTCATAAGTGAAATACACATCAAAACCACAATGAGATATCCCCTCACGCCGATCAGAATAGCTAAAATTAACATCTCAGGAAACGACAGATGTTGGCAAGGATGCAAAGGGAAAGCTTTTGCAATGCTGGTGGGAATGCAAAATGGTGTAGCCACTCTGGAAAATAGTATGGAGATTCGCTACAAAAACCAAAAATAGAACTGCACTAGGACCCAGCAATTGCACTACTAGGTTTTTACACAAAGGATACATTAATGCTGACTCCAAGCGGCACATGCACTCTAATGTTTATAGCAGCATTATCAACAATAGCTACATTAGGCAAAGAGGCCAAATGACCATTGACAGATGAATGGATAAAGAAGATGTATATTCATACAATGGAATATTACACGGTGATCAAAAGGAGTGAAATCTTGCTATTTTCAACAACGTTTAGTGAACTGGACTTTATTATGATAAGCAAAATATGTCAGAGAAAGACACACATCATATTAAATTCCACAGATGAGAGAATTCATAACACTGAAGAACGTAGTGAAAGGAAAGCAAAAATAAGATACAAACAGAGATGGAGTCAAACGATAAGACACCGTTAAATAGAGGGAAGAAGCTCAGGGTTCCTGGAGGGTTGCTGAATAGGGGTATGGGCTAAATGGGTGATGGGCATTAGAGACAGCACTTAGGATGAGTACTGGATATATTTTGTCATTGACGGATCACTAAATTCTAATCCTGAAACTGTATTCTACTATAAGGTAACTAACTTGGGCTTAAATTTTAAAAAAGAAAAAAAATATTAAAAATAAGTAAAGAAATATACTACCAGTCAAAAGTAAAGAATATATAAATCGGGCTCTTTTAGTGGAAATGAAAGACCAAAATTGTTACAGACAAGAAAGGATCAGAGAAAACATCAAGATACAATGGTAAAACAACTAGTAGGGCACTAAATATATACCTATCAATAATTACTCTAATGTAAATCGATAAATGCTCCAATCACAAGACATTGGATAGGGAGACAGAATGGACACAAAAAAAAAGAAAAGAAAAGAAACAAACAAACAAAAAAAAAAAAAAACCAAGGCCTATCTAGGTGCTGCCTACAAAGCCTTATTTGGACTTAAGTCACCTGCAGATTTAAATTGAGGGAATGAAAAAACATTTATCATGCCAATAATATCAAAAGAAACCCAGTACCAATACTTATATCGGGCAAAAAACTTTAAAATTGAGACTGTAGTTTGGTACCCTTTAGGTCAATACCTAGTAGTAAAATTGCATGCACCCAATATTTATAGCAGCTTTATCAACAGTAGTTAAATTATGGAGAAAGCCCAAGTATCCAACAAGTGATGAAGGTATAAAGAAGTTGTGGGGTCTGTGTATGTGTGTGTCTGTGTATTCATGTATACGCACGTGTGTGTGTGTGTGTGTATGTGTATATATTCATACATACATACATACATACATACATACATACGTATATACAATCAAATATGTCTCGGCTTCGAAAAGAATGAAATCCTGTCATTTGCAACGATGTGGATGGATCTAGAATGTGTTATGCTAAGTGAAATATGTCAATCAGAGAAAGACAAATATATCATTTCACTCATGTGTAACTGAAGAAACAAAACAGATGAAAACATGGGAAGGGGGCAGGAAAAGAGAAGAGTGGGAACAAACCACATGTGTCTCTTAATGATAGAGAAAAAAAAGTGAAGATTCATGGAGGGAGATGGGTCAGCTCTGGGCTAGATGGGGGACCTGTATTAAGAAGAGCACTTGCTGTGATGAGCACTGGGTGTTGTATGTAAGGGATGAATCACTGAATTCTACTCACGAATCCGAGAATGCACTGTATGTCAACTAAGACTTAAATTTAAAAAATAAATAAAGCTGTAACAAGAGATGAAGACGAACACTATCTCATACTAAAGGGGACAACCAAACAAGAAGATCCAATGATTGTAAATTTTGATGCCCCCAACATGCAACCACCAAGTATATAAAACATTTAACAACAATAAAAGAACTCATTTATAATAATATAAAGATATTAGAGGACTTTAACACATAACTCACATCGATGGACAGAACCTGTAAACAGAAAACCAACAAGGAAAAAATGGCTTTGAATGACACACTGGACCAGATGGGTTTAACAGATATATTCAGAACACTCCATACTAAAATGACAGAGTACACATTCTTTTCAAGTGCACATGGGGCATTCTCCATAATTGATCACATTCTAGGTCACAAATCAGGCCTCAACAGGTACCCAAAGACAGAGATCAGACCAAGCATTTTTTCTGACCACAAAGCTAAGAAACTTGAAGTTAACCACGTGTGCGCACACACACACACACACACACACACACACACACACACACACACTAAGGGGGAAAGGCCACAATTAAAGGGAGGTTAAATCACATGCTACCAAATGAATGGGTCAAACAGGAAATCAATGAGAAAATACACCGAAACTAATGAAAATGAAAATACACTGGTAAAAGTATTTGGAATGCGGCAGAATCAGTCTATGATGGAAGTATATAGCAGTACAAGCCTACCTTAAAGAGCAAGAAAAATCCCAAACAATCCTAACTTATAACTAAAGGAATGAGAAGAACAGCCGAAGGAAGGAAATAATAGAGATTAAGGCAGAAATAAGGAATATAGAAACCAAAAAGACACTAGAGCAAATCAATGAAACCAGGGGCTGGTTCCTTGAAAACAGTAATCAACATGAAAACCTCCTAGGCATACTTTTCACAAAGAAGAAGGAAAGGACTCAAATAAAATCACAGTCAACACCACAGGAGAAATAACAGTCAACACCACAAAAATACAGTTAGAAGATAATATTATGAAAATCTATATGCAACAAATTGGACACTCTGAGAAAAATGGAACAATTCCTAGAAACACACAAACTACCAAAACTGAAACGGAAAGATACATAAAATCTGAAAACAGAAAGAAATCAAATCAGTAATAAAAAATTTCCCCCCAACACAAGAGTTCAGGGCCAGATGGCTTCACTAATGAATTCTACCATCCATTTAAGGAAGAGATAATATACATTCTTCTCGAATTATTACAAAAAAATAAAAAAAGAAGGAAAACTTACAAATTCATCTTATGAGGCCATCATTACCTTGATACCAAAACCAGTTAAAGCCTCCACTAAAAATGAAAACTGCCGGGGCTCCTGTGTGGCTCGGTGGGTTTGGTGTCCAAATCTTTTTTTTTTTCAACTTTTTTTTTTTTTTTTTTTTTTTTTTATTTTTGGGACAGAGAGAGACAGAGCATGAACGGGGGAGGGGCAGAGAGAGAGGGAGACACAGAATCGGAAACAGGCTCCAGGCTCCGAGCCATCAGCCCAGAGCCTGACGCGGGGCTCGAACTCACAGACCGCGAGATCGTGACCTGGCTGAAGTCGGACGCTTAACCGACTGCGCCACCCAGGCGCCCCTTGGTGTCCAAATCTTAATTTTGGATTAGGACATTATCTTGCAGCGCATGGATTCGAGTCTCACGTTGGACCCTGTGCTGACAGTGTGGAGCATGGCCAGGATTCTCCCTCTCCCTGTCTCTCTGCCCCTCCCTCACTTTTATGTACCCTATGTCTCTAAGTAAATAAATACTTTAAATATGTTTTAAAAATTTTAAATAAAACTACAGACCAATATCCTGATGAATATGTATGCATAAATTCACATCAAGATACCTTCAAATTAAAGTCAATAATACATTAATAGAATCATTTACCATAATCAAGTGGGATATATTCCCGGACTGCAAGGGTGGTTCCACATTCACAGATCAATCAACATGATGCATCACAGTAATAGAAGAAAGGATAAGAACAATATGATGCTTTCAAGACATGCAGGAAAACGATTTGACAAAATGTCACACCCTAGCAAGTATATTGGTACTCAACCTACCTGCACATAATAAAGGTCATCTATGAAACACCCACAGCTCATCTCATCCTCAATGTGGAAAAAATTGAAAGTTTTTCTTCCAAGGTCAGGGACAAGACAGAGATGATCCCTCTCACCACTGTTATTCTACATAGTACTGGAAGTTTTAGCCACAGCAATCAGACAACAAAAAGAAAAAGAGGCATCCAAATTGGCAAGGAAGAAATAGAACTTTCACTATTTGGAAATGACATGATGCTCTCTATAGAAAACATGAAAGACTCCCCCCAAAATTGTTAGAATTGATACATGAATTCGACAAATCAAAATATACAGAAATCAATGTACATAAATCTATTGCATTTCTGTAGACAAATAATGAATTAACAGAAAGAGAAAGTAAGGGATCAATCCCATTGACAGGTGCACCAAATACCCCAAGATACCTAGAGTAAACCTAACCAAAGAGGTAAAAGATCTGTACTCTAAAGGCTGTGAAACACTGATGAAAGAAATGGAAAAGGACGCAAAGAAAAGGAAATACATTTCATGTTCACGGATAGGAAGAACAAAATACTGTTAAAAGGTCTACATTCCACAAAACAATCTACACATGTAAGGAAATCCCTATCACACAAACAAAACATTTGTCACAGAACTAGAACAAATAGTCCCAAAATATGTATGGAGTGACAAAGACCCCAAACAGCCAAAAGAAATTGAAGACCAAAACTAAAGCTGGAGACATCACGCTTCTACACTTTAGGTTATATTACAAAGCTGTACTGAACAGAACAGTATGGTACTGGCAGCCAACAACAACAACAAAAACACAGACGCAGAGACCAATAGAATGGAAACCCAGGCATGAACTCATACATATATGGTCAATTAATTCTCAACAAAGCAGGAAAGGATATCCAATGGGGAAAAAAAGATACTCTTGGGACACATGTGTGGCTCCACAGCGTGTGACTGTGGATTCAGGTCCAATCATGATCTCAGGGCAGTGCAGAGCATGCGTGGGATTCTCTCTCTCCATTTCTCTCTGCCCCTTTTCTGCATGTTCTCTCTCTCTCTCTCTCTCTCTCTCTCTCTCTCTCTCTCTCTCTCCTCCCTCTCTCTCTCTCTCTCTCTCTCTCTCTCTCAAAAATAAATACATAAACTTAAAAAAAGTCTCCTCAACATGTGGTTTTGGAAAAACTAGACAGCAACCTGAAAAACAAAACAAAAACACAAACGGACCACTTTCTTACAACATACACAAAAATAAATCCAACATGAATAAAGAACTATGTGTGAAACCTGAAACCATAAAAATCCCAGAGGATACCTAACACAGGCAGTATCTTATTTGACATTGGCTGTACAAACATCTTTGTAGATATATCTCCTGAGGTAAGGGAAACACAAGCAAAAATAATGGGACTTCATAAAAATAAAAAGCTTCTGTCACAAAGGAAAAATCAACAAAACTAAAACACCTACAGAATAATATTTGTAAACGACATCTGATAAAGGGTTACTGTCCAAAATATATAAAGTTATACAGCACCCCAAAAATAAGAAATCCAATTAAAAATGGGCAGATGACATAAATGGACATTTTCCCAAGGTGACATAAACATAGCCAAGAGACACATGAAAAGATGCTCAGCATTATTCATCTTCAGGGAAATACAATTCAAAAGTACAATGAGATAACACGTCACATCTGTGAGAATGACTAAAATCAATGAATGATGAAACAGCAGGTGTTGGCAAGGACGTGGGAAAAGAGAAACCCTCTTGCATTGTGGGAAGGAATGCAAACTGGTGCAGCCACTCTGGAAAACAACATGGAGATTCGTAAAAAAAAAAAAAAAAATGCAAATAGAACTATGTCACGATCCAGCAATTTCACTACGAGGTATTTACAGAAAGAATACAAAAATAATTCTTCAAAGGGATACATGCACCATGAGTTTACAGCAGCATTTTCTACAAAAGCCAAATTACGGAAACTGACCAAGCATCCATCAACTGATGAATGAACTGAGATGTAGTATATGGAATGTAATATTTATTCAGCCATAAAAACATGAAATCTTGTCATTTTCCATGAGGTGGATGGAGTGAGAGAATGTTATGCTGGGTGAAATAAGCCTGTCAGAGAAACACAAATACCAGATGATTTCACTAACACATGGAAATGAAACAAAACAAAGGGGGGGGGGGGGGGAGGAGACAGTGACAAACACTCTTAACTAGAAAACAAACTGAGGGGTTCCACAGTGAGGTGGGGGAATGGATGAAACAGCTGCTGGGGATTAAGAAGTGCACCTGGGATGAGCACCAGGTGACGCATGGATGTGTTGCTCTTTATTGTACACCTGAAGCTAATATTACACTGTAGGTTTACTAAGTGCAATTTAAAGTAATAGATAACATAAAGTTAAGACACCTATCTAACAGGTTTTCTGTAGTTTTCAATCACTTCATTAGGTTGGAAAAATAACCATAATTTTTTTTTAAAAAAAAGCATGTTTGATGTGGGGGACAGTTTGTGCCCTTACCTCGGTCTCTGGTTCCAGCAGGACTCGGAAAGTGGGTCCCAGCTCATTCTTCTACAAGGTCCTGAGACAAACATTTCGTGTATTCAAGTCCTAATGGAATGCAGCTCCCGTTCTTCTGAATTTCTGTCAGGGTTTCTTCCCGGAAACAAGCCTGAATCTGGAACAAACCATCGACTGTATCTATGAGGTGATGTCTTGGAACCCCGCAATCCACGAATCCTTTAGTAAAATACGACTTGTTCAAATACTGTCCAGGAAGTTGAGGAATGAAACACGGGAACAACCGAGAAAATGCAAGGGCCTGTGCTGTTTAGCAACCATCAAGCCCAGGGAAGCCACCCAGCGCCCCCTCCTCAGCAGTCAGTACAAGGTAGCTTCTCTCTGGCGACTCAGGAGATGCCAAGGTGCTGCAAAGCTCCCAAGGTCTCCCCTGGGGCCGGAGGCAGAAGCCGCTGGAAACACAGCTCTGCTCTCTGTCCTGAGACAGCGGTAGAGGCCCTGTGTCCTCTGGGAGCAACAGCAGCCCTTCCTGCTCTGAAGTGCCCTGGGTCAGAAAAGCCGATGGTGCGCCCTCTGCTGGCCATCACTGCCTAGGCAGAGGAGCCCGCCCCTCCGGGTCTCTGGTGCTTGAGCTCTCTCTGCTGGCTACCATGGGAATTCCTGCAATGTTGAAGGCCCTGGTCGCTCAGCTGAGGGACTGAAGGTGCTCTGGGCAACTCAGCCTGTTCTCCACAATGGGAAGGGTCTTAGTGACAGGACCTGGGACACAAAGAAATCTTTTCCTTCTCCTTTTTTTTGAGTGAAGAATGAAACCGAATTTATTAACATAATGACATCATTTGTAATGTTTTAAGCAATGTCCACAGAAAAATAGACGGCCAATTTACACATGCTGAGCAAGTAATTGTGTTTACCACCAGAGTATTTAGGTTAGATAAAGAATTGACACCTTTGAGAGAGAGACAACTGCTTCCAGCTATGGAACGAATGAGTCCTAGGGATACAAGAGACAGCCAATGGAACAGAGTCAATTCTGTAATAATATTGTTGCATGCTTTCACAGGATAGCTACACTTGTGCTGAAGTAAAACATAATTTATAGACATATGGAATGACTACAAAGTATGCCTAAAACTAATACAACAAATGTGTGAAGAATATTTCAATGAAAAGTTGACATCCTCTACGCTATCTTTAATTTATCTTTTTTTTGCCAATAAACTATCATTCCTGGGGCGCTTGGGTTGCTTAGTCAGTTAAGCGTCCGACTTCCCATCAGGTCATGATCTTGCAGCCCATGAGATTGAGCCCTGCGTCAGGTTCTGTCCTGACAGCTCAGAGCCTGGAGCTTGCCCCAGATTCGGTGTCTCCTGCTCTCTCCCCCATCCCTCCCTCAGGCTCTCTCCAAAAAAGAAAAACAGAAACATTATAAATTTTAAAAAAATCATTCCTAATTTAGAATCTGTGAAATTCCATTTATACTAGATTCTCTAACATCACCATCTTGATGTTGAGAGCTTATCTGAATAGTCACTAATATCTTTGATGACACATATGTGACAGGGTCAGAATGCAACTTACAGGGAGCTACACATCTGTTATGAATTTACTGTATGTATCCTTGGCTAATATTTCCAATGAAATGTGCTTTAGGGATGCACATTTCATACATCTGCATCCCTGAATGTGTGTAATGAACATCCATTCTGTGTTGCAGTTAACTTTAAAGTCATAACAATGAGTCTTATAGGACTGACAGCAAGATGTCAGTAGAGCTGCTTCCTTCCAGAGATTCTGAGGGGAGCATCCATTTCTTTACCTTTTTCAGAGTCCAAGGGCTACCTGTGTCCCTCAGCTTATGGCTCCTCCCATGCTCACACCACTCAAGTCTTCTCTTCCTCAGTCAAATTTCATTCTTCGTACAATGATGCTTGTGGTTGCATCCAGGGCCCACCTGGACAATCCAGGCCATTCTCCTCATCTTCAGATCATTGACTTAGTCACATCCACAAAGTCCTTTTTGTCATCAAAGAGAACAGTCATGGGTTCTGGGGATTAGGACATTGATACCTTTGAAGCCCATTATTCGACCTACCACACTCTACCCTCTGGCTCCCCAAAATTTATGTCCACTCCATATGCAAAATATATTCACCCCATCTTAACATTCCTAAAAGTCTCAAGCCCTTACATCATCAACTCAAGTTCAAAATCTCATCTCTATATCATCAGTTCCAAAGACCCAACTGTCATAATCTAAATCATGAAAGCTGGTATGAGTGGTCTCTGGATATGACCACCCTGGATCACAAGTCCACTCTGGGGAGCTTGGGAAGATGGCAGGGTAGGAGGACCCTGAGGTAACCCCATCCCACGTTTACAGCCAGGTATCATGCACACCCAAGTCAATAAATCAGAGCACAATGCAAACACTGAGAGAACAAAGTCCACAACTAAATTAGAGAAGAAGCTGCACCTGAAGGTTTTGGAAGGTTGGAGATGGAGGCAGATGGAGGGCCTTGTGCACACGAGGAGGGCAGAGAAACTGGTCCTTGCAGGAGGAAGCTCATATGGGGAAAACTAGTCCCCATAATGTTTGGCTTTAAAAACCAGACAGGCTGAGTTTTTAAAGCCAGTGGGACTTGGATCCTGGAGCTTTAAAAGTCAGCTGACTCATCACCAGGCAAGCCTGGAGGGTGAGTGATAGCTGGGTTATCGCCCTAGAAGAGACAGCAGCCTGCACAGAGAGACAATATGCAAAGAGCAGTTTACACAATGTCAGGGGCAAACAAGAGACATATCTGCTAGTACTGATTTCTCTAAAATCAAGGAAGCTGGCAGGTGCCATTTTCCTCTCCCTTCCCACCGCCCCCCCCCCCTGAATTAACACAGGACTACCTGGGGGAGGCAGGGATGCACAGACACTATTCACCTTTGTCCAGGGCTATGGGAAAATGTTGCTAAAGCAGTGCATGCAGCCCACCCAGCCCCAGAGCCACATTCAGTCATGCATCCCCAGGCACCATCAAGTGTAAGGCCCAGATGTCAGAAACACAGCTGAGTGGAGGGCCACTCTCAGCCACCACACTGTGCCCAGCTGCCTGCCCCCAGCCACCCTGGTGTGCAGCCTCCAGCCACCCAGCACTTCAGGGGATTCAGCATAGGATACGTGGCCCAATATAAGATCTCTAGTGAACACATCCCCTCAGGGCTGGCCTGCCTGGGTCCCGCTCACACCACAGACAGGAAGCACAGCCCACAATAGGCAGAAAGGAAAAGTGTGTTACTCTTGGGGTAACAGCGGGGCAGGAGCAACACCATGGGATAGAGACCAAGGCTCTCCAGGTCATGGTGAACAGAGACACTGCACTGCAGACACTCCAGGACCTCTTCCTCACTGAGTCACTACTTCCAAAAGCAGGAGACACAGCTTAGTGAGTTCATACACATGAACAGACAGAGAGAGGCAAACCACACAGGGTGAGGGAGAAATTTACCCCAAATGAAGGAAAGGAACAAGCCACAGCCAGAGATCTAGGCAAAACAGATCTAAGAAACCTGCTTGATAGAAAATGTAAAGCAATGATCATAAGGATACTCACTGGGCTTGAGAAAAGAGTGAAGAATATGAGTGAGTCCCTTAACACAGAGATAAGGACCAACATAGCAGAGATAAAGGGCTCAATAAACAAAATGAGAAACACACCTGATGGAATGAACAGCAGCAAAGAAGAAGAAAAGGAATGACTTAATGACCTAGGAGACAGAGTAATGAAAAGTAATCAAGCTGAGGAAAAGAGAGGAAAAAAATAATTATGCAAAACGTGAATAGATTTAGGGACCTCAGTGACTCAATCCAACATAATAACATTCATACCATAGGAGTCCCAGAAGAAGAAGAGAGAGAAGGGGGGATGGGCAGAATATTTATTTCAGGAAATAATAGCTAAAAACTTCTTTAATCTGGAGAAGGAAACAGACATCAGATCCAGGAGGCACATCGAATGTCCATCAAAACCAACAAAAGCAGACACACAGCAAAACATATTTTGCTTAAACTGGCAAAATATAGTGATAAAAAAGTCCTAAAAGCAGCAAGACAAAAGAAGTCCCTAACTTACAAAAGAAAACATCAGGTTAGCAGCAGATCTCTACACAGAAACTTGGCAGGCCAGAAGGGAATAGCAGGATGTATTCAACGTGCTGAATGGGAAAAAACTGTAACCAAGAATCTTTTGTCCAACAAGTCTGTCATTCAGAATGGGAGAGATCAAGAGTTTACCAAACAAAAACCACTAATTTAGTGACCACTAAACCAATATGCAAGAAATTTGAAGATGGACTCTTTGAGTGGAAAAACCAAAAGTCATAACACAACAGTAGGAAACACAAAAGCAGTAAAATGAATATTTCTATTTAAAAAATCAGCCAAGAAACTCACAAAATAAGAGAATGTAAAGTATGACACCACATACCTAAAACCTGGGGAGGAGAGGAATAAAGAATGGATTCGAACTTAAACAATCATCAATGTAATATAGACTGCTATATGCAGATGTTATATACAAACCTAATGGTAACTACAAATCAAAAACCACTAATAAACATGCAAAAAATGAAGAGAAAGAAATCCAAATACATCACTAAAGAAAGCAAAACATAAAAGAAAGAAAGAATCAGAGAAAAATTCAGAAGCAAAAACAAAAGTAATAATAAAATGGCAATAAATACATATCTATCAATAATTGCTTTGAATGTAAATGGACTAAACACTCCAATAAAAAAACAGAGGTGAAGTGTATTAAGGAGGACACGTGTTATGATAAGGGTATTAAGGAGGACACGGATGTTGTATTTAGGTGATGAATCACTAAATTGTACACGTAAAACTAATATTACATTGCATATTAACTAACTGGAATTTAAATTTAAATTTAAAAAAAGACATAGGTGACAGAGTGGATAAAAAATTAAGATCCATCTATATGCTGCCTACAACAGACTCAGTTTAGACCTAAAGACACCTGCAGACTGAAAGTGAGAAGATGGAGAAATACGTCATGCAAATTAAGTCAAAAGAAAGCTGGAGTAGCAATACTTATATCACACAAAATGAATTTTAAAACAAATACCAGAAATGGAAAAACATTCCATGCTCATGGATTGGAAGAATAAATATTGTTAAAATGTCAATACTACCCAAAACTATCTACACATTCAATGCAATCCCAATCAAAACTGTACTAGCATTCTTCTTGAAGCTAGAATAAGCAATCCTAAAATTTGTATGGAACCACAAAAGGCCCCGAGTAGCCAAAGTAATTTTGAAGAAGACCAAAGCAGGAGGCATCACAATCCCAGACTTTAGCCTCGACTACAAAGCTGTCATCATCAAGACAGCATGGTATTGGCACAAAAACAGACACATAGACCAATTGGAATAGAATAGAAACCCCAGAACTAGACCCACAAAAGTATGGCCAACTAATCTTTGACAAAGCAGGAAAGAATATCCAATGGAAAAAAGACAGTCTCTTTAACAAATGGTACTGGGAGAACTGGACAGCAACATGCAGAAGAATGAAGCTAGATCATTTTCTTACACCATTCACAAAAATAAACTCAAAATGGATAAAGGACCTGAATGTGAGACAGGAAACCATCAAAACCCTAGAGGAGAAAGCGGAAAAAACCTCTCTGACCTCAGCTGCAGCAATTTCTTACTTGACACATCTCCAAAGGCAAGGGAATTAAAAGCAAAAATGAACCATTGGGACCTCATGAAGATAAAAAGTTTCTGCACTGCAAAGGAAACAATCAACAAAACTAAAAGGCAACCAATGGAATGGGAAAAGATATTTGCAAATGACATATCAGACAAAGGGCTAGTATCCAAAATCTATAAAGAACTCACCAAACTCCACACCCAAAAACAAATAATCCAGTGAAGAAATGGGCAGAAAACATGAATACTTTTCCAAAGAAGACATTCAGATGGCCAACAGGCACATGAAACAATGCTCAATGTCACTCCTCATCAGGGAAATACTAATCAAATCTACACTGAGCTACCATCTCATGCCAGAGTGGCTAAAATGAACAAATCAGGAGAATATAGATGCTGGAGAGGATGTGGAGAAACGGGAACCCTCTTGCACTGTTGGTGGGAATGCAAACTGGTGCAGCCACTCTGGAAAACAGTGTGGAAGTCATCAAAAAATTAAAAATAGATCTACCCTATGACCCAGCAATAGCACTGCTAGGAATTTACCCAAGGGATACAGGAGTGTTGATGCATAGGGGCACCTGTACCCCAATGTTTATAGCAGCACTTTCAACAAAAGCCAAATTGTGGAAAGAGCCTAAATGTCCATCAACTGATGAATGGATAAAGAAATTGTGGTTTATATACACAATGGAATACTACATGGCAATGAGAAAGTATGAAATATGGCCTTTTGTAGCAACGTGAATGGAACTGGAGAGTGTTATGCTAAGTGAAATAAGTCACAGAGAAAAAGACAGATACCATATGTTTTCACTCTTATGTGGATCCTGAGAAACTTAACAGAAGACCACAGGGGAGGGGAAGGGGAAAAAAAGTTAGAGAGGGAGAGAGACAAACCATAAGAGACTCTTAAAAACTGAGAATAAACTGAGGGTTGATGAGGGGTGGGAGGGGGGGAAAGTGGGTGATGGGCATTGAGGAGGGCACCTGTTGGGATAAGCACTGGGTGTTGTATTGAAACCAATTTGACAATAAATTTCATATTAAAAAATAAAAATAAAACAAATACCATAAAAAGAGACAAAGAAGTATCCTTCCCAAGAAGGACACTATACAATCATAAAAGGATCTATCCATCAAGAAGATCTAACAATTGTAAATATTTATGCCCCCAACTTGGAAAAATCCATATATATATATATATATATATATATATATATATATATATATATATATATATAACAATATACAATATACAATGTACAATAATACTAGGAGACCTTAACACCCCACTGACAGCAGTGGGCAGATCATCTAAAAGGAAAATCAATAAGGAAACAATGGTTTTGAGTGACACATGGGACCAAATGGACTTAATAGATATATGCAGAACATTTCATCCTAAAGCAGCAAAATATACATTCTTCTCGAGTGCACATGGGACATTCTCCAGAATAGATCACATACTGGGACACAAAACAGCCCTCAACAAGTAAAAAAGATTGAGGTCATACCATGCATATTTTCTGACTACAGTGCTGTGAAACTTGAAATCAACCACAAGAAATAATCTGGAAAGACCACAAATATATGTAGGTTAAAGAACATCCTACTAAATAATGAATAGGTTAACCAGGAAATTAAGAAATTTAAAAATGCATGGATGTAAATTAAAATGAAAACACAAAAGCCCAAAACCTTTGGGATGCAGCAAAGGCCGTCTCAGAGGAAAGTACATTGCAATTCAGGCCTATCTTAAGCAGTAAGAAAGGTCCCAAATACACAACCTAACCTTACACCTAAAGTAGCTAGAAAAAGAAAAAACAACACCTAAAGTCAGCAGAAGGGGGATAATAAAGATTTGAGAAGAAATAAACAATATAGAAACAAAAACAACAGTAGAATAGGTCAATGAAACCAGGAGCTGTTTTTTTTTTTTTGAAAGAATTAATGCAATTGATACACCCCTAACCAGACTTATCAAAAAGAAAAGAGAAAGGACCCAAATAAGTAAAATCACAAGTGAGAGAGGAGAGATCACAACCAACACCACAGACATACAAACAATTATAAGAGAATATTATGAAAAACTATATGCCAACAAATTGGGCAAGCTGGAAGAAACGGATAAATTCATAGAAACATATAAACTACCAAAAGTGAAACAGGAAGAAACAGAAAACTTGAACAGACCAATAACCAGCAAAGAAATTTAATCAGTCATCAAGTATCTCCCAACAAAGTCCAGGACCACATAGCTTCACAGGGGAATTCGACCAAACACTTAAAGAAGAGTTAATACCTATTCTTCTCAAATTGTTCCATAATATAGAAAAAGAAGGAAAACTTCCAATTTCATTCTCTGAGGTCAGCATTATCCTGATACCAAAACCAGACAGAGTCTCCACTAAAAAAGATAACTATAAGCCAATATCCCTGATGAACATGGATGCAAAGATTCTCAATAAAATACTAACATACTGAATCCAACAGTACATTAAAAACATCATTCACCATGATCAAGTGGGATTTATCCCTGAGCTGCAAGAGTGATTCAATATTCACAATCAATCAACGTGATACACTACATTAATAAAAGAAAGTATAAGAACTACATGATCCTTTCAATAGATGCAGAAGAAGCATTTGACAAAGTACACCATCTATTCGTAATAAAAACCTTTGAGGATTGGAGGGAACATGCCTCAACATCATAAAAGCCATATACAAAAACCCCACAGCTAATATCATCCTCAATGGGGAAAAACTGAGAGCTTTCCCCCTAAGGTCAGGAACACAACAGGGATGTCCACTCTCACTACTGTTGTTCAACATAGTGTTGGAAGTCTAGCCTCAGCAATCAGACAACAAAAACAAATAAAAGGCATCCAAACCAGCAAGGAAGAAGTTAAACATTCACTATTTGCAGATGACATGATACTCTATGTAGAAAACCCAAAAGACTCCATCAAAAAATTGCTAGAATTGATACATGAATTCAGTAAAGTCACAGGATACAAAATCAACATACAGAAATCTGTTGCATTTTTATACACCAATAATGAAGCAGCAGAAAGAGAAATCAAGGAACCCATCCATTTACAATTGCACCAAAAACCATAATATACCTAGGAATAAACCTAACCAAAGATGTAAAGGACCTGTACTCTCAAAACTACAAAGCATTTATGAAAGAAATTGAAGAAAACAGAAAGAAATTAAAAAGCATTCCAGACTCATGGATTGGAAGAACAAATACTGTTAAAATATCTATACTACCCAAAGCAATCTACATATTCAATGCAATTCCTATCAAGATAAAACCAGCATTCTTCACAGAACTAAAACAAACAATCCTAAAATTTGTATGGAACCAGAAAAGACCTCGAATAGCCAAAGCAATCTTGAAAAAGAAAACCATAGCTGGAAGCATCACAATTCCAGACTTCAAGATGTATTACAAAGGTGTATTCATCAAGATAGTATGGTACTGGCACAAAAACAGGCACTTAGATCAAGAATATCCAATGGAATAAAGACAGTCTCTTCAGCAATTGGTGTTGGGAAAGCTGGACAGCAGAAGAATGAACCTGGACCACTTTCTTACACCATACACAAAAATAAACTCAAAATGGATGAAAGACCTAAACATAAGACAGGAAGCCATCAAAATCCTAGAAGAGAGAGCAAGCAAAAATCTCTTTGACCTTGGCCGCAGCAATTCTAACTAGACATGTCTCCAGAGACAAGGGAAACAAAAGCGAAAATGAACTATCGAGATAAAAACTTCTGCACAGAGAAGGAAACAATCAGCAAAACTAAAAGACAAATGACAGATGGGAGAAGATATTTGCACATGACATATCAGATAAAAGGTTAGTATCCAAAATTTATAAAGAACTTATTAAACTTAATAACCAAAAAAAAAACAAACCAACAAATAATCCAGTTAAGAAATGGGCAAAAGACTTTAACAGACACTTTTCCAAAGAAGACATTCAGATGGCAATCAGACACATAAAAAGATGCTCAACATCACTCATCATCAGGGAAATAAAAATCAAAACCACAATGAGATACCACCACACCTGTCAGAATGGCTAAAATTCACAACTCAGGAAACAACGGATGTTGGTGAAGATGCAGAGAAAGGGGAACCTCTTGCACTGTTGGGAATGCAAACTGGTGCGGCTGCTCTGGAAAACAGTATGGAGTTTTGTCGGAAAACTAAAAATAGAACTACCCCACAACCCAGCAGTTGCACTACTAGATATTTGTCCAAGGGATGCAAATATCCTGCTTCGAAGGGGCACATGCACCCCAATGTTTATAGCAGCACTACCAACAATAGTCATGTTATGAATAGAGCCCAAATGTCCATTGACTAATGAATCAACTGAAGAAGGTATGTGTGTATGTGTGTGTGCGCACACACACACACACACACACACACACTGGAATCATATATACTCAGCCATAAAAAAGAATGAAATCTTGCCATTTGCAGTGACATGGATGGAGCTAGAGTGTATTATGCTAAGTGAAATAAGTCAGGCATAGAAAGACAAATACCATGTGATTTTACTATGTGGAATTTAAGAAACCAAATTGATGAACATAGGGGAAGGGTGGGGAAGGAGAGGGAAAGATACCATAAGAGATTCTTAAAGATGGAAAACAAACTGAGGGACGATGGAGGGAGGTGGGTGGGGGATGGGCTAGATGGATGATGGACATTAAGGAGGGCACTTACTGGGAGGAGCACCAGGTGTTATATGTAAGTGATGAACCCCTGGGCTCTACTCTTGAAACTAATACTATACTATAAGTTAACTAACTAGAATTTAAAGAAAAACTTAAACAAAGAAACTGATTTGTGAACCCAAAGGTGAAAAGGGAATTCTCCTTTTCATTCAATTAGAGTGGATGAGATACTATACAACCCAGCCCCCACGCCATCTGGCCAGGGAAAGCAGACTGAGAAGCTCACACAAGCAGAGGACAACTTTATTCCTGCAGATCCTCATATCATTGCTGTGGGTGCTGCCTTTCTGACACTTGGGATGCAACCTTGGACGTTCCTAACACCTGCTTTTCTACAGACTACTCATCAGGGTTAGCGCTCCTTTAGCTACTAGTCATGCAATGTCCTCTTGCCCTACTTCCTCAGGGTTTCAAAGTAGTCTGTAATATGCCAAGAGTGGATTAAATAAACCTCAGCACAATGTGAGCTACTGGTACGATCATGAAGTAGCCCCCGTGAAGAACCCACTAAGATCACATTGCATACCTGTTTAAAGCTGGGTAGTCCTTGAGGGAGGATAATATCCAGGGCCCTGTGTCCTTCTTAGGAACCATGCAGATAGAGCCCACAGAGATGTTGCACAATGTAGACAGGCTAGACAGTTAGTCTTATAGCCTCCAATCAGAAAGAAAAAGTGCCCCCACCCTCCTGATTAACCTGACTAACCTCTTTGGATATTAGAGGTAAAACATCCCATGAATCTGCACCAAATTCCTAGCAAGCAACATTTGAACAGGACCCTGGTGACAAAAAGCTTTGGAGGTGCCCAAGCTGCTGTAAAACAAGGCTGCCATTGGGGTCCCTGTATCCTTCAGGAGATTTAAAAAAAAATTTTTTTTTAATGTTTATTTATTCTTGAGAGAGAGACAGAGAGAGACAGAGCGTGAGTGGGGGAGGGTCAGAGAGAGAAGGAGACACAGAATCTGAAGTAGGCTCCAGGCTCTGAGCTGTTAGCACAGAGCCTGACGCGGGGCTCAAACTCACAAACTGTGAGATCGTGACCTGAGCTGAAGTCGGACGCCTAACCGACTGAGTCACCCAGGTGCCCCCACTTCAGGAGATTTTATTAAAATTTGTCTTAAAAAATTTTAGTAGCAAGGTAGTCACATGATTCTACAAACAGTAAAAAGTTTTACAGATACTTCTGCCCTAATGTTATATATGTATCCCTGGGGGAAAGAAATTCACAAGTTGCAAAACGTCCCCAGAAATAATAGGGTTTATAGTGGAAAATAGTGTTTTGGCAGCCAACTCAAAATCTACACACCTCTGTGACCACAATACCAACAAAATGATAACAATTCCCAGCACAGTTTGGGAAAGACGTGTTAAACTCCTAATAGATAAAGATTATAACATGAAATAAAGGGCTTTACTGATATAAAAGGCAAAACTAAAGATCTCTTGAGAGTATGAGGGAAGAAGGAAGCTGCTGGTTCATGGAGACAGGCAGAGGGACATCACCACTTGTGTTTCAGGACAGGGGCATCTGGGTGGTTCAATGGGTTAAGTGACTCTTGCCTCAGCTCAGGTGTTATCTTAGGGTGATGAGGTGGGCTCTGAGCCAGGCTCTGTCCCCAGTGTGAGGCCTCCTTTTAAAACACAGCTCTTTGGGGGACCTGGGTGGCTCCGTCGGTTGAGCGGCCGACTTCGGCTCAGGTCACGATCTCGCGGTCTGTGAGTTCAAGCCCCGCGTCGGGCTCTGTGCTGACTGCTCAGAGCCTGGAGCCTGTTTCGGATTCTGTGTCTCCCTCTCTCTCTGACCCTCCCCCGTTCATGCTCTGTCTCTGTCTCAAAAATAAATAAAACGTTAAAAAATTTAAAAAAAAAAACAGCTCTGGGATAAGCAGTTGAGGTTTTGCCAGTGATGGTAGGCTCTGGCTCACCACCTTGTGCTTGTTTCTGTTTGGCTTAAAAAAGACATCTGGGTTCATTTTGCTGTCCTGCTACCTTCTTTCCTTAAGAAGCAGCTTAGAGAGCTCCAAACACAACCTTACCCCAGAAGTGCAGTCTGCCCAGCAGCGGTCACTTCTTCCAGTGGACACACGTCCTGTGCACATTTCCCGTGGAAGACAGCAGGCAGAGCTCCTGGGGGGCAGCCTAATGAAGACTTCCTGCTGCACTTTTGAGGGCCCGCACAGAGTGAGTTGTGGCTGCTCTCATGCAGGAAGGGTCTGCAGCAGCATATTAATACTCTCATTCCCAAAAAAGGTGCATGATGATTAGGGGGGGGGGGGACGTAGTAAGCATTTCAAAATGGAGGATGTATCAGGGCTCCTGGGTGGCTCAGTCGGCTAAGCGTCTGACTTCAGCTCGGGTCATGATCTCACACTTCATGAGTTGGAGCCCCACGTCAGGCTCTGTGCTGACAGCTCAGAGCCTGGAGCCTGCTTCAGATTCTGTCTCCTTTCTCCCTGCCCCTCCTCTGCTCATGCTCTGTGCCTGTCTCTCTCTCTCTCAAAACTAAATAAACATTTAAAAACTTTTAAACAGGGACTGTGTCCAAAAAGAGTGAGGAGGATGGAGGAGGGGTGAACAGCATCACACACAGCCCTGTTCTTCCGTGGCCGGCTCTGTTCAGCTGTGTTTGGTACTTTGCTGAGCTGGGACGCTTGCGTGTGGCACAGTGCGGCTTCCATACTCTGCTGACACTTCCCTACTTATTCATTTGCTGTAAGGAACACTCACTGCCTCAGTAGGGACAGGAAAGTGTCCTGCCCCTGCTCCTGTCCACCATTTGTGCAGTTCACTTCTCGTCCTCAGACACATAGCATCTTTCTTTAGTTTCTTGCGTATCTTCTAGTTTATGAGAATATCAATAGAGTCTTTGTTCCATCCTCTTTTTTAATACAAAGGTAGCCTATCATACACTGTTCCTCATCTTGCTGCTTTCACTTAGGAATGTACTTGGAGATCTTACCAAAAGTACACAGAGAACTGCGCTGAGATTAGTTTTTCATTGAATAGGATTCCATTGTGTGAATACATGAATGGGGGAGAGGTCCAAAACTGATGGACACATGGGTACATGTGCCAGGATACATGTGGGATAATGTTTATAGCAGTGTTGACCATAATAGCAAAAAGATGGGGACAGACCAAATTCCAGGAACAGTAGAATGAAGAAGAAAAAATGCAAATTGTTCATATCTGAAATACTACACAGCAATGAAAATTAAGGCATCAAACCTAAATGCATCAAGATGGTGAATCTCAAAAACAAAGACAAGTCACAGAAGAACACGTGCAGGGGGATTTCCAGGTACAGAAACTTCAAAAACAGGCAAAACCAGACAAGGTACTATTTAGAGTTACAAACATGTATAAAAAAGAAGCATAAAGAAAAACCAAGGAATGATGATCACACAAGTGCAGATTGATCCTTATGTCTGGGGGAGACCACGAGTGAAATACTGCTTAGGGACACACAGTGAAAGGTATTGGGAATGTCTGATTTCTTAAATGAGAGATGAATGCCAGAGCCTACTTTATTACCTTACCATTAACGCTTTAAAACATATAACGTATTGGGCGCCTGGGTGGCGCAGTCGGTTAAGCGTCCGACTTCAGCCAGGTCACGATCTCGCGGTCCGTGAGTTCGAGCCCCGCGTCAGGCTCTGGGCTGATGGCTCAGAGCCTGGAGCCTGTTTCCGATTCTGTGTCTCCCTCTCTCTCTGCCCCTCCCCCGTTCATGCTCTGTCTCTCTCTGTCCCAAAAATAAATAAAAAACGTTGAAAAAAAATTTAAAAAAATAAAAAATAAAAAAAAATAAAACATATAACGTATTATATATACTCTTGAACACATGGTATATTTCACAGTTTTTAACAGACTGAGAGGAAAGGAAATGCAGAGAGCAGGTACAGACAAGATTTTCAAGTTATAAGGAACAGACATGAGAGAAGGGCTGGCTGAGGAAAAATGATTGAAAAACTTGGATATCAAGGAATGTTTCTCTTAACAGGAGATATTATATGTTTATGCTCACGAGTTAGTGAAAAGGTAGAAAATGCTGGAGCAGGAGATGGGATATTTGTGGATGCAGAATCTCAGAAAACAGAGGGGATGGGATCCAGCCTTGTCTGTGGTGGTGTCTCCCAAGATGGCTCCAGGCTTGTCTGTGTGGTGTTTCCCAGGATGGCACAATAGTCACAGAGGTTCTGCTGCAGGAGAAGTTGCTGGAACTTCCCAGAAATCCACCGTCTTGGGCGCAGGAGAAAGCCATTCACACCAGGAACACACCAATATAAAGCCACCCAAGCGGGGTGCCAAGAAGCTGCTGGTGGCTGTGTCTTGCTGACCATCATGCATTGCAGACACTGGATGTTAGGGAAGTTTCTGGTGCTTTGGGAGGTGCCAGCTGCAGGAGCCTGGCATGGAGCACACCAGAACTAGGAAGCAAAAATCATTTTCTTCCTTCAAACACAGAATAAATAAACTGGTTTCTCCAACAAATTAATAGTGTGAAACTAAAGGATTATTATAGATAAAAAGAACATTAAAAGACATAATAATAAAATGCCATATATTGTCAAAGGATAATTTTCAAAAAGTTAAAAACAATGGTCCTATACAAATATAAACTGAGCATGTATCAAAGTTCTATTGACATGGGGACCAGTAAAAAAAGAACTATTCCAAAGACATTTCAAAAATCAGAGCACACGTGCACATTGAGTGCACGTATTTTATACTCTACTGAACAATATTCATTGGCATTGCTTCTGACCAAGAATCACTTGCATCTACGTCACTTTCCATAAGCTAACATCTGCCCATAGAGAGTCCTCCAAAAATCCTACCATGGTAAGTCCAACAGGGCTGTGCTAGAGAATTAGATCGTTGCTTTGTGGGCCTGTTGGAAAATGCTCCAGTGTTGCTCAGAAAGCATACACAGTCTTCATTTTGCCCATTTCCAAGTTTGGGATTTTTTTCCTTAATAGTGTGGCCCTTATTTGCATCGGGATTGAGACAACTTAATTGTAAAAAGACATCTTTGAGAAAATCAGGAAGTTTGAATATAGTCTGGGTGCTAAAAGCTATTATTGAAAATATTGATTACATGAATACTTTTACTTGGTGAGATGGTGGCATTTTGGTGATGTAAGCAAATGGAATCCCCGTGGTTAAAAGAGCTAACTTTTAACTTTTTCTAAGCTTTTTTAGATAGCTTTTTCTAGCTTTTTAAGATAGTCATTTATTCTGGTCCTGATGCAAAGGCATCCTTCGTATGAAAGATTCAGACAAATGCTTTGCATCTTTACCAATGGAAACCTCATATTTTCAAGGACTTTTGTTTGGAGGCCTCTTTGCAAGCACTCTAATATTCTTAAAGCCTTGAGATTTCCAGATGCCACATTTTAACTCAATATATTTATACTGTGCAAAGTCAGTTTTAGAGGGGACCCCCTAGTTCTTCCTGAGGTTAAACCTGGGTTGCTCCAGGAACATACTTACAACATCCTGTTGCTTAAGATTCTCATTTCAGGGGCACATGGGTGGCTCTTTCAGTTAAACTTCCGACTCTTGATTTCAGCTCAGGTCATAATCTCAGGGTCTTGAGTTCAAGCCCTGAACTGGGCTCTGTGCTGGGTATAAAGCCTACTTAAAAAAAAAAAAAAAAAAAAAGATTCTCATTTCAAATGGAAGTAATTATACTACACCCTTTGGCCTCCCAACACTCACCGTTCCAGAAGTTTTATATGTACTATCTTATTTAATCTTCACAGCATCTCTGTGAAGTGGGTATAATATGTATTATCTTACTTAACCCTCACAGCAGCTCTGTGAATTACCATCTCTATTTTGCAGAGAAAGAGCCTGTGGCACACAGAGTTTGAGCAACTCTCCAAAGTCACACCAAAAGTAGCTGAGAGTAGGATTCAAGCGCATGTAGAGCCAAACAGACTTGACTCCAAAGTCAGACATCTAATCAGCCGCATTTACTGCACTGGACTCCATCTGGTGTGAGCACCTGACCAGAGAACCGAAGAAGGAATTTTGGCTGTGTTCCGAGAAAGGCGGGAGGCCAGTAAGTCTGAACATGCAGCAGCCAGAGAGGATAGTACTACCCTATGCTGCTACAAATCCATCTCTAACCACAAAACAAGGCCTGGAGTCAGCATTTCCACTGCTGTAACTCAGACCTGAGAAGGTATGGTGTGCTGAAGTGCATGACCAATACTGCAGCCAGGCCGGTTGACACAGCTTCAGAAAGCTTCCAGAAACGCCCAAGCAGAGATCATTCATTCAACATACATTTGCTGAGTGGCAGGCAGGTGCCCGGAAGGAGGCAGGGAACGTGTCCACTCTCATGGGACGCACAAGTGGGGCGGGCAGAGACACCGACAGGAGAGTAAGAGGCTTTCCAATGCTGACACGTGCATGAAGACAGTGACAGAATGAAGGCCGGTCTAAGACGCCAACTGAGCCGCTAACAAGAAGAGGGCAGCTGTGTGAGGGGCAGGGGCAGAGTGTTTCAGGCCAGAGGGGTTGAAGCGCAGGGACGGAGACAGAAGTGGCTCAGAGAGATAAGTACGGTCTTCCTGCGTCTCTAAGTGGGCAGGGAAGGTATCATATAATTTGAAGCACGGCAGGGGACCTCTATGGCTACAGAACGGCCTCTGAGTGGGGCAAGGGTCAGGGACAGAGAGAGGACACACCAGGAGCACGGAAACACTTAAGGAGCATTTTACGCACGCTTTCTTCCACAACACCCACCACAAGACCAGGTGGCAGCAGTGTCCAGGCTGTGCTGAGACCACACCCAGAGCCCAGGCCGGCCCGCGTCCTGTTCAGAGGGTGAGGCCAACACCCCTCCACCCCAGAGAGGGGCTTCCAGTGGCACCGCGGCAGAAAGGGAGAGAAGACTGCCTGGCGTGGGGGTGGGGGCGCACACGGAGGTGGAGAAACAAGGCCGCGTAGGTCTGAATGGCCCACCGCGAGAGGGCCAGGGGCGGGCAGGTGCTAAGGTTTAGGACCCCGCCAGCCACCCTCTTACCCCTACCCTGACCTTCCGGCGCCCTTAGGGGCGGAGACACGTTGGCGGCTGGCGCGGAGCCTGGGCGCACGCGCCGGAGCCGCCACGGACCCTCCCCACCGGGGTCTCAGGGACTCGAGTGTCCCGCATCCAGCCCCGAGGAGGAAGACAGCCGCCCTGAGCGGGGCCCGGGCACCGGAGCTCTGGGAAACTCGGTGTTCCCTTCTGTCCAGTGGGAACAGTAACGCCGTCCTGTTCAAGGGTATTCTGTGTACGGCCCCTCACTCGTCGCAGGCGCTTCGAAAACAGCAGTTAATTTTTGTAAACAGCGCCCATTAAGTCTGTGCTTGCTAAGGGCCTTCCGGGTTCTGGAGGCGAATTTAGGCCACGTTGGGGGCGAGGAGGCCTAGTTGAGGCCGAGCGCCTGGTGCGCGCCACCCCGCCGCAGAGCCCCCTCCGACGCGGACCCAGCGCTGGGGGAGGCAAGGGATCCAGTCGGAATCCTGCAAACCAGCCGCCAGGTTTCGGAACCCGGTCCCGCCATCCCGCCGCCGGAAGCGCGCCCCGCGTACCTGGGCTCCGCCCGCGCGCAGGCTTTCCCCTCCCCCCGCCGGGCTGGGCCCCCGATGCCCCGCCCCCTGAAGAGACCCGCGGATTTGCCCAGTGATCAGTGACGTAGCAGAGCTGCGGGCTCCCATTGGGAGGCGGAGTTTGGCAGCAGCCAATCCGGGCGCTGATCCGAGAAATCTCGGAGCCGCGCCCGGCGGATCCCGGAGACCGCGCGGCGGGGACGCGCGCGGATCGCGATCCGGAACCGTCCGCCGAGCTAGAGCAGCGCCCCCGGCCCGGAGCTCGCGGCGTGGAGATCGGCGGTGGGGTGAGTCGGCGGGGAGGGGGGGTGCGGTGCGCCTGGGTGCGGGGCCACTGCCCTCCCGGGCCCTCTTGGCGCCGGCAAGTGGCCCGGGGCCCGCGTCGAGACTGCTTCCGTCTGCTCGTCCGCCAGGCGGGGGAGGGTTTGGTCGGAATGAACCAGGTTAGGCTCCGGGCTTGGAGCTGCACGTTCACTCCATCCTGCAGCCGGTTCGCGCTGCCCGGTTGACTTCATGCCTCGTTCGCCTCAGAGAACAGGATGTGTCAGTTCATCCTGGAGGAGCAAGTGGGGGGGGGGGGGGGGCAGGCACTTCCAGATTCCCGGTGCGCCCCGGGTTGATTGTGACACCGCACGCTCTGCGTGTGCGCCCCGGCTTGTGACACCGCAAGCTCCCCGTGTGCGCCCCGGATTGTGACACCGCACGCTCCGCCTGTGCACCCCTGTTTGTGACTTCCCACGGGTCCTAACCCTTTCCCCCCGTCTATTAACATCTTACATGTGGCACATTTGCTACTGCTGATGAACCGATATTGATACCTTATTGGCCAGAGTCCATAGTTACTCCGAGTGACTGAGTTTTCACCTAAGCACTTGTTCTGTGTCATGATCCCATCCAGGTCACAAGGTGACATTTGGTCAGCATGGCTCCCTAAAACCCCCTTGGCTGTGGCAGTTTCTCAGACTTGTTTGTGATGATGTTGACAGTTTCACTGCCTGCCGGTGATCTGTGTTCTGGGCGCCCCTCCACTGGAATCCCTGTGATGTGTTTCTCCTAAGACCGGCTGCAGGTGATTGGGTGGAGGACCCCAGAGGAAGGCCGCCCACAGTGTCAACACGATGTATGACGTGCTGTTGATTGTGACCCGTTGGCATCGTGTAGCCAGGCCCCTCAGGTGTAAAGTCACTCTACTACATTTCATACTGAACTCTCTGGAAATGAGCAACTGTGTGCAGCCCACTTCCAAGGAGGGGGGCGTGCTCCTCCTCCCTGAGGACAAGTATCTACATATATTACTTGGAATTCTGCAGGGGAGTTTAGTCTCTCGTGTTCCTTATTTATTAACTCAGTCACTTATTTGTATCAGCATGGACTCGTGGATATTTGTTTTATACTTTGGGTTATAATCCAATACTGCTTTATTTTGATGCCCAAATTGTTGCAGCTTTGGCTTTTGGGTACCCTGTCAAGTTGGCTCCTGTGTCCTTGCTAGCATGTGTTTATAGAGCTTCTTGCTGTTGAAAGCACTTTATGTGGCTTCACTTGAACTTCACACAGTGCAGTGAACTTGACAAGACATTATTATTCTCCTCATTAAGAGGTAAGGAAACTGAGGCCCAGGAGCAGTGAATGACTTCTTAGATGTCACTTCCCTGCAAGGGAGCGACAGACTGGTCTCAGACAAGGGCTGACCACCCCAGAAAACCCTGCAAACCGCAGAAGGAAGTCCGTAGTCCAAGCTGAGGTTTCTTGGGGTGACTTCAGCCTTAGGCCCCAGGATCAGAACAGAAAAGATGGAGAATGGGAAGATAATGGTTTTGGAAAATAAAGGCTTAATTTGAGTGGCATCCAGGAGGAAGTACCACCTGCCAGATCGGTAGACATGAAAGGTTGAACTTGTCCCCAAGCCGGTGTGTGTGGAGGGAGGCGAGGGGCAATCTGGGAAGTGTTTGTGGTCAGAGCGTCTCATCTGAGGGGGAGGGAGGGGTGGGCAAGTGTGGGGGGAGCGTGAAGAGGGTGGTGCTCGAGAGACAGTCGACAGACCTCCTGCCTTGTGCCCAGTGCTGGAGCTGAGAGGGTCAGCGAGGAGTGGTCCTTGGGCAGAGCCATTAAGCTCTGAGCACAGGGAAGGTCTCACGAGGGGCTGGCCTGTGTCAAGTCCTCAGGGATGAGCAGGAGCAGGGACAAGGACCAGGGGTGGGGAGCAGGGGCCCTGAGAACACAGCTGTGTTCCTGGCTCAGGGCAGGGGGGCCAGCTTGCAGGAGGCTTTGTTTGCCGTGCAGTGCGGGAGAGTCCCAGGTCGAGAGCTGTGTTAGGATGGCCCTGGTGGCCCTTTGCAGGACATCTGCTACGTTCCACCAAATCGTCAGTGCTGTCAGTTTAGGTATGTTCCACGCAGAACACACATCCTGCCAGCTGAATCAGGATGTGCTGCTGATCACACTTGAGAGACTGAAATGTGATGCCACGGGCATCTGAAATTTGACGGAAAGTTGTAAATCACTCACCAGTTGCTCAGATCCCTCCGCCGTCTTGGAAGTGAACGGTCAGGATATCTCCATCTCACTAACCCGTCACTGGCTCTTTCCTGCCTGATAGCCGAATTGTGGAAAACCAGCACCGGGGACGCCTAGCCTCCGTCTTTCATCCGTGCTTATTCTGCGTTGCTTGCTCCTGTTAACGGCCATGACTCTGTGTGGCACATCAAATATGCTGCTGTGCTCGGCCAACGTCTGTTTCAGTTTGCCCTTTGAGCGTCCTGGATGTTCCCCCCGCTTCCCCCCACCATGTCTTCCTGAGATACCGAGCTGTGTAGAGGTCAAGAATGTAGCCGCAAGCTCTACATCTGAGTGACTGCAGCTGGGTGAAAATCCGGGTTTGCGTGCTGATCCAGGAGTCCTCACTGTCGGCTTTGGTTAGAAGGACAGCCCGGGGTGAAAGAAGGTTTTGATGGTGTTTCCTCACACCATCCAGGAGCCGTGGGAAAGGGCCGTGGTGGGCCAGAGCAGGCTGGAGACCTGGCTGTCCTGGCAGGTTGTATTCCACCTGTGGGGCCAGAGAGGGAACTGCTGCCCAGTGTCTGCCCTTCTCTAGATGAATAGGCTGTTTTTTTGGTTGTTCTTTTTTTTTTTTCACAAATGCTTTGTATAGTTCAGCCTAGTAACCTTCAGCAACTTCCTGTGCTGTATCAGTCAGGATTCCTTTTTTTTTTTTTTTTTTTTCAAATGACACACAAGTCCAATCTGGCTGGGCATAAAGGGCATTTATTGGCTCATGTGATGGCAGAACTCAAGGGTCAATCTAGCTTCAGGCACAGCCTGATACAGGGTTTTACAGGATGTCATCAGGAACCAGTTTCTCGTACCTCCTCTCTGGGTTGGCTTCACTCTCAAACAGACTTAGCAAAATTGCTCATGTAGCTCCAAACCATATGACCTCACCTCTTGCACGTTCTCGAGAAACCACAGAATCTTTTCCCCATCTAAACTAGGTCTCCTTGTGACTATCAGTCCTTGAGTCATGTTCTCACCTCTGAAACAGGCACCGTGGCCAAGGAGGCATCACATGCACTCTCTCGCTCCACCCTTGAGCTGAGGGAGAGCTCTGCCCTAAGCACATAATCCCCAGAAGGGAACTGGGAAGAGTTAGCAAAGGAAGGAAGAATGGAAGCTAGGGGGACCGCTCGCCCAAAGACCAAGCTCTTGCAGCACTTACCGCCGGGACCAGGGAGCGCCGTTCCGTCGTCTACTCTTGTCTGCTATGGTGGGACTCCTCAGCCAGTGCTCGGCCTCTCTCATGCTGCTTCCCTTGCGCTCCGTCTTGCTTCCTCCCTCTGCCTTCGCGTCACTCGCATATATGCACACATCACACACATATGCACACATCACGCATGTATATGCACGCATCCTGTTTCCCATCCTCCACACTGGCAACAGTTTAGAAGCTGATAGTACCCGGTGTTGACAGGGCCGTGGGGCAGCATGGATGCCTGTAGCCTGCTGGTGGCAGCATACAGTGGTACAGTCAGTGTGGAAACAGTGTGGCTTGATCTGCTTAAGGATGCGTTTGCTTGCTTGTGTGTACCAGGACACGGGTGCAGAAACGTTCACAGAACCGTGTTTGTAACTGTCCCGAGCAGGAAACGGTCCAGGTGGCCATCAGAAGCAGACTACATGCATACCTGTTTTCTTTGCAGATACTGCATTATCACAAACAGAAAGTTTGAGGTAAGCCCACATCAGGCAAGGCTCTTAGTGCCACTTCCCATCGGCCTTTTCTTGCTTTGTATGTTGGCGTCACATTTTGGCAATCCTCATAGTATTTCCAACCTTTGCATTATGATTACAGTTGTTATGGTGATCTGTGACCAGCGGGGACACTTACCCTGAAAGCTCAGACAACAGTTGGAATTGTTTACATACGGTATTTTTAATTAGGGAACGTACGTTGCTTCTTAGACATAACGTGACTGCACGCCTCATAAACGACAGTATAGTGTAAACACACTTTTTTTTTTAATAGGAAATTTATTGTCAAATTGGTTTCCATACAACACTCAGTGCTTCTCCCAACAGGTGCCCTCCTCAATGCCCATCACCCAGCCTCCTCTCCCTCCCACCCCCATCAACCCTCAGTTTGTTCTCAGTTTTTAAGAGTCTCTTATGGTTTGACTCTCTCCCTCTCTAACTTTTTTTTTCCCTTCCCCTCCCCCCTGGTCTTCTGTTAAGTTTCTCAGGATCCACGTAAGAGTGAAAACGTATGGTGTCTGTCTTTCTCTGTATGACTTATTAAACACAACTTTTTCATGCACCGGAGAACAAAACGGTTGCTTTGACTTGCTTTATTGTGATCTTCACTTTACTGTGGGAGTGTATGACCGAACCCCCAAATCTCCAAGGTGTGCCTGTTCGTCAGAGGTAGAATTATAGTGTCAAAAAGCAATGGACATGAATGACATCAGCTCACAATCACATAAATGCACCTTACAAACATGCTGTTGATACCCACCCCTGCAAGAAGAGGTAGCATCTGTAGGATGAGAGGGCAGTGATTTGTCACCTGTGTCACATATGCCACGGCATCTGTCTCCCCAGACATGGCTCTCCCTCCTCCCTCAGTGTCTGCATCCCTGCAGCCAGACCCAGGCACCATGACAGGAGGGTGCTGGTGATGTGGTCTTGCTGGTCTTGCTGTGGAGAATGTGGAGAAGTCACCCCTCTCTCCCTCTGCTACTTCGCCGTCTGGGCGGAGGGGAAAGGACAGGTGGCTGCGATTGCTTGCCCTTGTACAGACATGTAGGAAGCATCTGTGCACATCAGATGTCCTGTGCCCGTGCTTCTTCACCTCCTGGCTAGGAGGTGCTGGCCCTGGGCTGGATTCTGGGCATAAGGCAGACAGTCTCTGTCCAGATGTAATGAGGCTCATTAGCCAGGACTCAGCACTGCAAAGAAGTGCAGGGCACAGCGTGGGACGCTCTCAGGCTTTGTAAGGGAAAGAGCCTGTGGTCTCAGTCTGTCTGATCGGGAAAGAATGGCCAGAGGAGGTGGCATTCAGCTAAGCGGGAAAGGAATAGTGTTCAATGCAGAGAGAGTAGCATTTTCTAAGGGCTCAGGGAGGAGGGAGCATAGCATTTTGGGAGACATGGAGAGGGTTTTGAGTTGGCTATGGGGTCGGGTTAGGGTGGGGGGTGGCAGGAAATGAGACTGCAGACAAGGGCTGGGCCTAGGTTCCTTGGCCTCAGGGAGGACTGGAAGGGGTTTTGACTTGATCCCTGGGGCACCAGAAGAAAGCCACCGAAGGGTGCTAACTGGGCTGGTCGCGTGGGCACACCTGCATCTGAACATGCGGTGGAATGTGCGTGCCGGACGGGAGGCCGGCCTGGGGGACCAGAACACAGGCAGCGGAGGCAGGAGGTGCTGGGAAACCCTGGAGGGCTGTGTATCAATCAGCTCCAGTCTCAGCTTCCGAAGGGTCACGCACGTGCATCACTTGGTCGGAGCTCTGGGAGGGCAGGGACTTTGCCACGTTTGTCCTGTGCCGTATCCTCGGTGCCTGGCACGTAGCCGGTGTCTGGGACTTGGGGGAAGCGTGACAGCCTGCTACCTACAGCCTGCAGTGGCACGTCACAGCCGGTCCCATCCACCACCATGGCTGCCACAGCCCCTGAGCCCTGGGGTTTCCACTGCTCACAGCGCAACTCAGCCCAGCCCCACTGCGCGTCAGAGCACCACAGACGCCGGTCCTGTGGGACAGTAGCCCACGTGTGACCTCAGGAGTGCACTGGCCGCACAACCTGTGTCCCCCAACACTGTGGCCCACCTGCCAGCCACAGCCAGGGCTACAGGACCTGAGGGTTCCATCGTCAGCCAAGATGCAGCCACTTCTCCGCAGCCAGATCCAGATCACTTGGGTTTTGCCCCAAATTCTGTCGTCTCCAGATTTATAAGGCATCACAGGTGTTTACTTCTAGGAGAATTTGCTTATTTCGGATGAAGAAATGGGGCTTAGCCTGGGGCCCCAGGAGCCCTTAAATGGGATTCCCATGGGGAATGGAGCCATCAGCTAAGTGCTTTGTGATTACAAGCAAGAAGGGGCTCCTGTTTACACCCCACGCATGGGCTTGGCAAGCAGCCTGGAGGCCACTGGCAGCTCTGGGCCGTGAAGCCCACAGCTGGGACTTGGTGCCTTCCAGGTCCCTTTCAGTGGCATCCGGGAGCCCAAGGCAGTGGGAGGCAGGGAGGACAGTGTGGGGCAGCTGAACTACAGACAGCTGAAGGGGAAGTTAGGACCTGCGGGGGCGGAAGACGGTTTCCATGAAGAAACAAGGGGCAGTTGGGCCAGGGCAGGGGCAGAGCGAGGGGTGTGCCTGCCACCCCAGAGCAGTGGTGCGTGGCCGCTGGTACCAGGCAGGCCACAAAATGATCTCAAGTGTCAGAATTCTCACTGAGGGTAATGGGGACTGGGTGGATGGTATGGCCTGGAAGGGTTTCCAGCTCTTTCTGTGGTTCCTTCTGCCCCAGAGCAGGACCATTGCCCCTCCATACTGTGGAATCCAATGACATAGAATGTTCCAGAGGCATTGCACAAGACAAAGGGCAGAGTCTCGCTGGCGTGAGCAGGTCCAGCCTGCCAAGGCTCCTGCACTGGAGCCCTCTCCGAATCTGAGCTGCTGTGCTTTTGGTCAGTGCACACACTGGGCAGCTCACAAAGCACTTCCATGTGGATGGCCTCACCTGAGCTCCTGGCATTTCCCAGGGAGCCAGCCAAGGAGGAGGATCCAGTCGAGCCGCCGTAGCCCTGTGCCCCTGGGTACACTGCTTGACCTCACTGAACCTCAGTTTCCCAGAAGAGTGTCCCAAGAAGCTGGTCACCTGGCTCTGGGGCCCCAGACGTGACCCTCGGTTGTTGGACTGACCAGTTTACACATCCAGTCGTGTGTGCAACCAGCAGCGTGAGCTGTGTGTTTGGGATGGAATCCGTGTAACCGGGTGTGGGACAGTGCATGGAGACACCGAGCCTCGATTGCCTGCTCAGGCCAGGCTCACAGACATGGGGTTCACACAATTCACGTCACCTTTGGTTTGTCCGGGCCCACCGCCTGTGTGCCCACACTGAGCATCCACAAGGGGGCAGCGGCCTTGGTCATTCCAGACCCTTGTACACATCCCTTTAAAAGTGATAGAAAACCAGAACGCCCTCCTCAGGAAATGATTCTAACTTTGTATGATGTTTTGTTGAACCATTTAAAAGTGATAGTCCTTAGCCCCAAATACGGCAGGATGAATCACCTAAACGTGTGTTCCCCTTCATCACCTCAGTAAACACTGTTAAAAATTAATGATGATTTTTTATGATCCAGAACCCAGGCTTTTTTTAATGTTTATTTATTTTGAGAGAGAGAGAGAGAGAGAGAGAGCACAAATGGGGAAGGGACAGAGAGAAAAGGAGAGAGAGAGAATTCCAAGCAGGCTCCATGCTGTCAGCTCAGAGCCTGACCCAGGGCTCAAACCCATGAACCATGAGATCATGCCCTGAGCCGACTTCAAGAGTCAGTCACTTAACCGGCTGAGCCACCCAGGTGCCCCTAGTACTGTGTTTTGTCAGAGTTCCTCTAGTTGTCCCAAAACTATTTTTGTAGCTTTAAAAAAAAAAAAACAAAAACAAAATGGGTGCCTGGGAGGCTCAGTCAGTTAAGCATCTGACTGCATGCAGCCCAAGTCATGATCTCACGGTCCGTGGGTTTGAGACTTCGCCTCAGGTCACGATCTCATGGTTTGTGGGTTCGAGCCTCACATCGGGCTCTGTGCTGACAGCTCAGAGCCTGGAGCTTGCTTCTGCTACTGTGTCTCCCTTTCTCTCTGCCCCCCCTCACCCCCACATTCACACTCTGTCTCTCTCTGTCTCTCAAAAATAAACAAATGTTAAAAAAAAAAATTATTTTTTAACAAACAAACAGGATCCAGTCACGGTATTTGCATTTGGCTGTTATTTCTCTTCAGTCTACGTCAAGAAGAGTTTTTTGTTTTTTGTTTTTTTCCCCATGACATTGACTGATTTAAAGGCTGGGCCAGTTGTCCTGTGGAAGGTCCTATATTCTGAATTTATCTGATTGTTTCTTAATACTGTGGTTTAGTCTGAATTTATCGGATTGTTTCCTCATCCTGTGGTTTAGCTCATTTCTCTGTCCCTCATCTTTTCTGTATGTTGGAAGCTAGGTCTACAGGCTTCATCAGATCCTTTCAGGTCAAACATTTTTGGCAGGATTCCTTCACAGGGGATGCCGAGTGTTCCATATGGTGCCGTACTGGGAAGCCAGTGCCAGTCTGTACCTCTCTGAGCGATGCTGGGTTTGGTCACTGCTTGGGGTGATCACCAGATACTCCCCTCATCAGGGCACATTGGGAGGTCATCCACAGGGAGGGCCTTCAGCACCATGGGACTTACCGTGTTCCCTAATACCTTTCTTGCCTGTAGCATCCACTGATAATGCGCGTTGCAATGTGGTGGTCTTCTGTTACCCCCGGACAGCCTCATGCATCTGCTACATGTGTGGGCATTTTCATGCAGTGTCGGCATGGGGCCTGGCTGTGACCATGGTCAGGTGCGCAGGAGGGGCTGTCACCAAGCTCCCTGCGGTCTGCTGTTCTCAAAGCAAGCTGCAACCGTACATCCCAGCCCCAAGGACAGCACGTTCCGTCCCCAGCAGCAGTAACAGTAACGGTGCCCCTTGCCAGAGCCCGGCACCAACCAGCTTCCTCTTGGTGAGGGACCAGCAGTTCCCAGGGTCTGTCGCAGCCTCGCTGACACCCCAGACACAGCCGTCTGTTCTTTCCCGTGAGCTCTGTGTGTGCGTGGCGTCCCTCGAGGCCACAGCCTCTGAATCCATGCTGCTGTTGGTCATCAGCATTAGGAGCATCCCTTACGTCCACACGGTACTCACAGCCTATGAGGCACTCTTGTAATTGTCACATCGCATCTTGGGGACAAGACCTTATTCCCGTGTCATTTCTCTGGGGTTCATCTCCAACTCGTCCCATCTCGTCACCACAGGGCAGGGCCTCCCCGTCACCGGGCTGTGACACTCTCCCCGCACACAGCCACTAGTGGTAGTGACTTACCTGTGTCTGCAGGTGCCTGCTCCAGCCTTGCGGTGACCCATGTGCCCTGTGGGCCGGCTGTCTTCCCCAACCTGTCCTGGTCCCTGCCCCTCAGGGACTGTAACTGAAGCACGTGCCACTGTGGCTGCTGCGTCCCCACCTCCTCTCCTGCTCTGTTCGTGCTTCGAACTGTCACCGGGTTTGGGAACCAAGGGTTCTGACTTCTGTGCCCACCTCTGTGTCCTGTGCCCTCACTAATGCTTTGTCTCCGCCCATGTAGAAACTTCTAGGTAAGCATCAGTGTCCCCATTTTATGGATGAACAGACCGAGGCTCAGAGTACTTGAGAGGCGTCTCTGTTGTCACACAGAATCAGGGGCAGGGGGCCACTGTTCATCAGCTATGCCGAGGCTCCTTCCCCAGAGGGGAGGTGGGCCTGGCCATATGGGTAGACAGGACCAGTGTCGTCTCCAGCCACCCGGGGACTCCTCCCACATCAGTGTCTTGCATGAGCACCCCCAGGAATGGTTGTGCAGCAGGTGCACAGCTGAGGGAGCACCGTACACACAGGAGACACCACAGGCCTCTGTGTGTTACAACACACTTCCACCACATAGTTAACACGCGTCTTACTCTGTCGCACTCGGTATGTCAGAGCACTTTCCCAACACTAAGGGATGGAGAGGGTCTTAGGCCAGAGCACTGCCCCAGCAGCATGGCCTGGGCTGCTGGTGCTGTGCTCCCCAGCCCACCAGAGTGCCCTCTCTGGGCCTCCCTTTCCTCATGTGCACGATGTGGGGCTGGCCTGGAGGGTGGGTGAGGTCCTCTCGCCCGCATGCTGTGGGCTCTGGTAAGCCTCTGCTGACTGTCCCCGGCAGTGCGGGCTGCCACTCTGCGCCCCAGCCCCGCCCGCTCTTGACACCGTGTCTGTTCCCCAAGGCAAAGAAGCCCCTGTGAGCCGAGGACGCCATGGCCACATCGGCCCCACTGCGCAGCCTGGAGGAGGAGGTGACCTGCTCCATCTGCCTGGACTACCTGCGGGACCCCGTGACCATTGACTGTGGCCACGTGTTCTGCCGCGTCTGCACCAGCGACGTGCGCCCGGCCCCGGGCGGCCGGCCCGTCTGCCCACTCTGCAAGAAGCCCTTCAGGAAGGAGAGTATCCGGCCCGTGTGGCAGCTGGCCAGCCTGGTGGAGAACATCGAGCGGCTGCAGGTGGACAAGGAGAGGCAGCCCGGAGAGGGGGCCCGGGAGCAGGCGGACGGCAGGCTGTGCGAGCGGCACCGCGAGAAGCTGCACTATTACTGCCAGGACGACGGCAAGCTTCTGTGCGTCATGTGCCGCGAGTCTCGGGAGCACCGGCCCCACTCGGCCGTCCTCGTGGAGAAGGCTGCCCAGCCCCACAGGGTGAGCCCTCCACGCCCCACCCCCACACGCCCCGCAGCCCCACCTCCCTCCCCAACCCGGAGCACCCACCTGTCCCCACACGCCCCGCAGCCCCACCTCCCTCCCCAACCCGGAGCACCCACCTGTCCCCACCGCCCATCTCCCCACAGGAGAAGATCCTGAACCACCTGAGCACCCTCAGGAGAGACAGAGACAAGATTCAGGGCTTTCAGGCAAAGGGAGAAGCCGACATCCTCACCGCCCTGGTAAGTGAGGCTGTCAGCACAAAGCCTGAGGCAGCTGGCTGTGCGGAGGGGGAGCTGGGAGGCTGTGCAGGGGAGGCTGTGCTGGGAGGCTGAGCAGGGGAGGCCCTGCCAGGAGTCTGACCAGGGGAGGCTCTGCCGGGAGGCTGACCAGGGGAGGCTGTGCCGGGAGGCTGAGCAGGGGAGGCTCTGCCGGGAGACTGAGCAGGGGAGGCTCTGCTGGGAGGCTGACCAGGGGAGGCTGTGCTGGGGGGCTGAGCAGGGGAGGCTCTGCCGGGAGACTGAGCAGGGGAGGCTGTGCTGGGAGGCTGAGTAGGGGTGGCTGAGCAGCGTCAGCCAAGCAGGAGAAGCTCTGCCAGGAGGCTATGCTGGGAGGCTGACAGGGGAGACCAAGCAGGAGAGGCTGAGCAGGGGAGGCTCTGCCAGGAGGCTGAGCAGGGGACGCTGAGCAGGGAAGGCCCTGTTCAGAGGCTAAGCAGGAGAGGCTGAGCAGTGGAGGCCAAGCAGGAGAGGCTGTGCTGGGAGGCTGAGCAGGGAAGACCCTGCTGGGAGGCTGAGCAGTAGAGGCCAAGCAGGGGAGGCCCTGGCGGGAGGCTGACCAGGGAAAGCTGTGCTGGAAGGCTGAGCAGGGGAGGCTGAGCAGTGGAAGCCAAGCAGGAGAGGCTCTGCTGGGAGGCTGAGTAGTGGAGACCCTGCCTGGGAGGCTGAGCAGTGGAGGCCAAGTAGGAGAGGCTGAGCAGGGGAGGCCCTGTTCAAAGGCTAAGCAGGGGAGGGTGAGCAGTGGAAACCCTGCCGGGAGGGTGGCTTTGGGCTGGCGTCCTCATCTGCTGCAGGAGTGGCCCTGTGTCAGCTAAGGTTCCTTCTGTGTGACTCACCATAGTTGTGGGTCCCATCTGGCAGCTGCCGCTGTTTTGCTAGGGATGGCCAGAGTGTAAGGGACCAACGAGGTCCTGGCTGAGTCCTTCCTGTCAGAGGGGGAGGGAGATGAGATTCTGACGGTGGAGGGGAGCCGGAGGATTTGGGAAGAGGGAGGAGGCCAGGGACGGCCTGAGCGGCTCTGAGAACACTGTGGATGCTGAGTCCTGTCCCAGGACCGCTGCCCACAGTCAGAATGCAGAAGCAGCACAGCACGTGCATGATTAGGAACGGGTCAGGAGGACATGTTCCAGGTTCCTGGGGGAGCGTCAGTGTCAGGGAGCTGTGTGCTGCAGGGATATGGAGGCCCCACAGTGAATGATGAGATCCTGGGGGAGAAGAGTGAGGCAGGAGCTGGCCCAAGTCCAAGGAGCCCCTGTGCCCTCACTGTGCATGGACATCAGTCAACAGGGGTTCTAACTCTGGCCAGACTCCAGCCTGCACTAAGCAGGGAGATGTGGAGGCAGGAAAGGACATAGTCCCTGAACACAGATATTCCATGGTTTCACTGAGGGAATAGGATACAGTCCAATGAGGCAGAGCTCGGGGACATATTTTGTACGTCAGACATAAGCTGCGGGGAGGGCCCTGGATGGGGGCAGGAGCAGAGCCTGCGGGGATTCTCTACCCCACAGCAGAGGAGTCATGCCCTTCTCCCCTTCTTGTGCCCGCAGAAGAAGCTCCAGGACCAGAGGCAGGACATAGTGGCTGAGTTTGAGCAGAGCCACCAGTTCCTGAGGGAGCGGGAGCGGCACTTGCTGGACCAGCTGGCGAAACTGGAGCAGGAGCTCACGGAGGGTAGAGAGAAGTACAAGACCAAGGGTGTCTCAGAGCTGGCCCGGCTAGCGCTGCTCATCTCTGAGCTGGAGGGCAAGGCCCAGCAGCCAGCAGCAGAGCTCATGCAGGTGAGCAACCTCCCCAGGGTAGGGGCGGGAGGCCAGGGCGCTGGGTCTCTGCCCCACCGCTCACCTGCGGGACCTGGGGACACTCACCACTGGGTCTCTGCCCCACCGCTCACCTGGGGGACCTGGGGACACTCACCACTGGGTCTCTGCCCCACCGCTCACCTGGGGGACCTGGGGACACTCACCACTGGGTCTCTGCCCCACCGCTCACCTGGGGGACCTGGGGACACTCACCACTGGGTCTCTGCCCCACCGCTCACCTGCGGGACCTGGGGACACTCACCCACTAGGTCTCTGCCCCACCTCTCACCTGGGGGACCTGGGACACTCACCACTGGGTCTCTGCCCCACTGCTCACCTCCAGGACCGGGGCACTCACCACTAGGTCTCTGCCCCACCGCTCACCTGGGGGACCTGGGGACACTCACCCACTAGGTCTCTGCCCCACCTCTCACCTGGGGGACCTGGGACACTCACCACTGGGTCTCTGCCCCACCGCTCACCTGGGGGACCTGGGGACACTCACCACTGGGTCTCTGCCCCACCGCTCACCTGGGGGACCTGGGGACACTCACCCACTAGGTCTCTGCCCCACCTCTCACCTGGGGGACCTGGGACACTCACCACTGGGTCTCTGCCCCACCGCTCACCTGGGGGACCTGGGGACACTCACCCACTAGGTCTCTGCCCCACCTCTCACCTGGGGGACCTGGGACACTCACCACTGGGTCTCTGCCCCACCGCTCACCTGGGGGACCTGGGGACACTCACCACTGTGTCTCGGTCCCACCGCTCACCTGCGGGTCCTGGGGACACTCACCCACTAGGTCTCTGCCCCACCTCTCACCTGGGGGACCTGGGACACTCACCACTAGGTCTCTGCCCCACTGCTCACCTGTGGGACCTGGGACACTCACCCACTAGGTCTCTGCCCCACCGCTCACCTGGGGGACCTGGGACACTCACCACTGGGTCTCTGCCCCACCGCTCACCTGGGGGACCTGGGGACACTCACCACTGGGTCTCTGCCCCACCGCTCACCTGGGGGACCTGGGGACACTCACCACTGGGTCTCTGCCCCACCGCTCACCTGGGGGACCTGGGGACACTCACCACTGGGTCTCTGCCCCACCGCTCACCTGGGGGACCTGGGGACACTCACCCACTAGGTCTCTGCCCCACCTCTCACCTGGGGGACCTGGGACACTCACCACTGGGTCTCTGCCCCACCGCTCACCTGGGGGACCTGGGGACACTCACCCACTAGGTCTCTGCCCCACCTCTCACCTGGGGGACCTGGGACACTCACCACTGGGTCTCTGCCCCACCGCTCACCTGGGGGACCTGGGGACACTCACCACTGGGTCTCTGCCCCACCGCTCACCTGGGGGACCTGGGGACACTCACCCACTAGGTCTCTGCCCCACCTCTCACCTGGGGGACCTGGGACACTCACCACTGGGTCTCTGCCCCACCGCTCACCTGGGGGACCTGGGGACACTCACCCACTAGGTCTCTGCCCCACCTCTCACCTGGGGGACCTGGGACACTCACCACTGGGTCTCTGCCCCACCGCTCACCTGGGGGACCTGGGGACACTCACCACTGTGTCTCGGTCCCACCGCTCACCTGCGGGTCCTGGGGACACTCACCCACTAGGTCTCTGCCCCACCTCTCACCTGGGGGACCTGGGACACTCACCACTAGGTCTCTGCCCCACTGCTCACCTGTGGGACCTGGGGAACGCACCCACTAGGTCTCTGCCCCACCTCTCACCTGGGGGACCTGGGACACTCACCACTGGGTCTCTGCCCCACTGCTCACCTCCAGGACCGGGGCACTCACCACTAGGTCTCTGCCCCACCGCTCACCTGGGGGACCTGGGGACACTCACCACTGGGTCTCTGCCCCACCGCTCACCTGGGGGACCTGGGGACACTCACCACTGGGTCTCTGCCCCACCGCTCACCTGGGGGACCTGGGGACACTCACCACTGGGTCTCTGCCCCACCGCTCACCTGGGGGACCTGGGGACACTCACCACTGGGTCTCTGCCCCACCGCTCACCTGCGGGACCTGGGGACACTCACCCACTAGGTCTCTGCCCCACCTCTCACCTGGGGGACCTGGGACACTCACCACTGGGTCTCTGCCCCACTGCTCACCTCCAGGACCGGGGCACTCACCACTAGGTCTCTGCCCCACCGCTCACCTGGGGGACCTGGGGACACTCACCACTGGGTCTCTGCCCCACCGCTCACCTGGGGGACCTGGGGACACTCACCACTGGGTCTCTGCCCCACCGCTCACCTGGGGGACCTGGGGACACTCACCACTGGGTCTCTGCCCCACCGCTCACCTGGGGGACCTGGGGACACTCACCACTGTGTCTCGGTCCCACCGCTCACCTGCGGGTCCTGGGGACACTCACCCACTAGGTCTCTGCCCCACCTCTCACCTGGGGGACCTGGGACACTCACCACTGGGTCTCTGCCCCACTGCTCACCTCCAGGACCGGGGCACTCACCACTAGGTCTCTGCCCCACCGCTCACCTGGGGGACCTGGGGACACTCACCACTGGGTCTCTGTCCCACCGCTCACCTGCAGGTCCTGGGGACACGCACCCACTAGGTCTCTGCCCCACCGCTCACCTAGGGGACCTGGGACACTCACCACTGGGTCTCTGCCCCACCGCTCACCTACGGGACCTGGGACACTCACCACTAGGTCTCTGCCCCACCACTCACCTGCGGGTCCTGGGGCACTCACCACTGGGTCTCTGTCCCAACGCTCACCTGGGGGACCTGGGGACACTCACCACTAGGTCTCTGCCCCACCACTCACCTGCGGGTCCTGGGGCACTCACCACTGGGTCTCTGCCCCACCGCTCACCTGGGGGACCTGGGACACTCACCACTGGGTCTCTGCTCTACCGCTCACCTGGGGGACCTGGGGACACTCACCACTAGGTCTCTGCCCCACCGCTCACCTGCGGGTCCTGGGGACACGCACCCACTAGGTCTCTGCCCCACCTCTCACCTGCGGGACCTGGGACACTCACCACTGGGTCTCTGCCCCACTGCTCACCTCCAGGACCTGGGGCACTCACCACTAGGTCTCTGCCCCACCGCTCACCTGGGGGACCTGGGGACACTCACCACTGGGTCTCTGTCCCAACGCTCACCTGGGGGACCTGGGGACACTCACCACTAGGTCTCTGCCCCACTGCTCACCTGGGATACCTGGGACACTCACTGATTCTCAGGCCTGGGTTTTCTCTCCCGAAACGTGAGCAGGATAACCCCACTGCCCCCACTTATTCCAGCAGTCAGGTGAGTGTAAGATGACATGACTGGCGTATGCTGTCACTTCAAAAAGCAAATTTTCTACCAAAAAAAGTGTAAGAATTTTAGAAAGTGCTGTGGAAGTGGAAGGGAAGGTCATTGCTCTTTCCATGTCTGCTCCTGTCCTCAATTCTACCGTTCACAAGTCCGCCTGCTAGCCAGTCCAGTGGGGGCTGATTCTTGTGGTTTGGAGCAGACGTAGCTTGGGTGGGGGGGCTGAGTACAAGCTGAATGGCAGCTCCTCTCAGGGACCTGAAGGACTAGAGGAGATGGGCAGCTGGGGAAGGAGACTGATGGGCGAGGTTTTTTCCTGCAACTATAGTTACCCCCAGAGGAAAAGTCAGAGAGCAGGCAGGGAGCCTCTGGAGCACTTCCTGGAGGAGGCAGCTTGGATGCTGTCAGGGGGAGAGTCCTGACCTGAAACAACTCTGTGTCTCCCTGCTCCTGAACCTGTCTAAGGAGTGCCCCCTCCCTGATCAGGGCTCACAGCCTCTCTGAGGTGTCCCGCCTCCCTGATCAGGGCTCAGTGCCTCTCTGAGGAGTGCTCCCTCCCTGATCAGGGCTCACAGCCTCTCTGAGGTGTCCTGCCTCCCTAATCAGGGCTCAGAGCCTCTGGAAGAGTCCCACCCGTTGACCCTGGTTCAGCGGCCTCTGGAGGGGTGTGCTTGATCTTCCTCCCCCTCCCCGAGTCAGGAGGAGGCCTGGGATGGTCTCACTTGCTGGTGTGCAGTTGGGCCTGTGTGTCTTTGGTAGAGCCCCCAGGGTCTCCTCCAGGAAAATGCTGTTTGTTCCGGGCCAGCATCCTCAGGGAGAGACAGCAAGGCAGGCTCTCCAGGTGTATGAAGAGATGGCCTTGGCCGGCCTCTGTGCTGCTGGGGATTCCGCCCCATGAATCTGGACCCGTGGCCCTGTGCCCATATGCTGGCACACCTCTTGGCCACGCGGGTGCATTCGTGGCCTCTCTGAGCTGGCCGTGGTGTACGTGTCGGGGGGGGGGGGGGCAGATTAGAAGGATTTACTGGACACTCACAGCTAGTCTCTGGACAAGCACTTCAAGGACGGGGCCTGGCCTCCCCTGCCTGCCATCAGTGTCCTGTCTGTGTCCCCGTCTGTGTCCCCGTCGCCCCCTCTGCCCCAGTCTGCAGGACTGGGGCATTAGGGCAGCTGCAGTGTCAAACCCAATACTCTGGCTCAGAGAGAACACTTTCCCTTCTTCCAGGAACCGGGCGGCCAACCGTGAGGTTATCCTGGAGGCTGGGTGCCTCTACCTGCTGGTTCCACCTGCTTCAAGGGGTGTGGGTCTCAGCTAGGACAGCACCCCAAAATTTCCTCTCTGCTTCCTTTCACATCCCATTGGCTGCACTCGGTCATGTGACCAGGCCTGACCACAAAGTCATCTGGGAAGTGTAGTCTTCTGCTGGGTGGCAGTCTGCCCACTGTGATCCCAGGGCTTCTGCTCTTCAAAGGAAATAGGGGGAGGGGGTGCCTGGGTGGCTCAGTCGGTTAAACGTCCAACTTCAGCTCAGGTCATGATCTCGAGGTCCATGAGTTCAAGCCCCACATCGGGCTCTGTGCTGACTGCTCAGAGCCTGGAGCCTGCTTCGGATTCTGTGTCTCCCTCTCTCTCTGCCCCTCCCCTGCTCATGCTCTCTCTCAAAAATAAATAAACATTTTTTAAAAACTAAAAAAAAAAAAAAAAAAAAATAATGGAAGAAGGGGAGGAGGCACCACACACATCATGAGCCACAACCTCTTGACCAGCCATGCCACTGGGTGCCAGAGCCATGGGGAAGGGACTGTGCATGGGTGCCCTGGCTCCTAACAGACCTGTGACCTGTGAGTGGGGTCTGATCGTATCCCACTGATGCTGTGCTTTCTCCTTCCAGGACAGCAGGGACTTCTTGAACAGGTAAGAGAGCGCCCTGTGTCCTCCCTGCCCTTCTACTAACCTGACCTGTTTGAATTGATGGTGTCCGTGTCCTGTGGCTCTTCCCACCACCTTCCCTGCTGGGGAGCAAGAGCACATCCTTGAGAAGTGCAGGCTTGCGGGTTCTGCGTGACCCCAGCTGTGCTGGGTGGAGACAGGACAGGTGACCAGGGGCCCAGTGCACAGCAGCACGGATGTCCAGTCTGTAGGTGGTCTCAAGTCCTGGTTCAGCTGCAGGCAGTTCCCTCTGCCTCTAACCCCCTGGTTTTCTGTCATTTGAGTGGGGATGGTCATACCTGTCCTTCCCGCTTCATAATTGTTGTGAGAATTGAAAGAAATGCAGGGGGACCTAAGTAACAGCGTCCCTGTGTCATTTCCCTAGGTATCCGCGGAAGAAGTTCTGGATTGGGAAACCCATTGCTCGAGTGGTAAAAAAAAAGACAGGAGAATTCTCAGAAAAAGTGCTGTCTCTGCAGCGAGGACTAAGAGAGTTCCAAGGTGAGGGCCAGGGTGGGGCACTAGGGTGGGAGTCAGGCCGGGAGGCATTGGGGTCGGGGATCAGAAGCCAGGCAGGGAGGGCACTGGCGTGGGGGGTCAGGAGCTGGGAGTCGTGGATCGAGTCGGGAGCCGGGCAGGGAGGGCACTGGGGTGAGAGTCGGGAGCCGGGCAGGGAGGGCGCTGGGGTGAGAGTCGGGAGCCGGGCAGGGAGGGTGCTGGGGTGAGAGTTGGGAGCCAGGCAGGGAGGCTGCTGGGGTGAGAGTCGGGAGCCAGGCAGGGAAGGCACAGGGGTGGGGATCAGGAGCTGGGCAGATAGGGCACTGGGGTGGGGAGTCAGGAGCTGGGAGTCACAGATCGAGTCGGGAGCCGGGCAGGGAGGGCACTGGGGTGAGAGTCAGGAGCTGGGCAGAAAGGGCATAGGGGTGGGGATCAGGAGCTGGGCAGGGAGGACACGGGGGTGGGGGGTCAGGAGCTGGGAGTCACGGATCGATTGGGGAGCCAGGCAGGGAGGGCACAGGGGTGGGGATCAGGAGCTGGGCAGGGAGGACACGGGGGTGGGGGGTCAGGAGCTGGGAGTCACGGATCGATTGGGGAGCCAGGCAGGGAGGGCACAGGGGTGGGGATCAGGAGCTGGGCAGGTAGGACACTGGGGTGGGGAGTCAGGAGCTGGGAGTCGCGGATCGAGTCGGGAGCCGGGCAGGGAGGGCACGGGGGTGAGAGTCAGGAGCCGGGCAGGGAGGGCACAGGGGTGGGGATCAGGAGCTGGGCAGGGAGGGCACAGGGGTGGGGATCAGGAGCTGGGCAGGGAGGGCATTGGGGTGGGGGGTCAGGAGCTGGGAGTTGCGGATCAAGTTGGGAGCCGGACAGGGAGGGCACTGGGGTGAGAGTCAGGAGCCGGGCAGGGAGGGTGCTGGGGTGAGAGTCGGGAGCCGGGCAGAAAGGGCATAGGGGTGGGTATCAGGAGCCGGGCAGGGAGGGCACTGGGGTGGGGATCAGGAGCTGGGCAGGGAGGGCACAGGGGTGGGGATCAGGAGCTGGGCAGGGAGGGCATTGGGGTGGGGGGTCAGGAGCTGGGAGTTGCGGATCAAGTTGGGAGCCAGACAGGGAGGGCACTGGGGTGAGAGTCAGGAGCCGGGCAGGGAGGGTGCTGGGGTGAGAGTCGGGAGCCGGGCAGAAAGGGCATAGGGGTGGGTATCAGGAGCCGGGCAGGGAGGGCACTGGGGTGGGGGGCAGGAGCTGGGAGTTGCAGATCGAGTCGGGAGCCAGGCAGGGAGGGCACGGGGGTGGGGGGTCAGGAGCTGGGAGTCGCGGATCGAGTCGGGAGCCAGGCAGGGAGGGCACTGGGGTGAGAGTCAGGAGCCGGGCAGGGAGGGTGCTGGGGTGAGAGTCGGGAGCCGGGCAGGGAGGGCACTGGGGTGAGAGTCGGGAGCCAGGAGGGAGGGCACTGGGGTGAGAGTCGGGAGCTGGGCAGGGAGGGCACTGGGGTGGGGGGTCAGGAGCTGGGAGTTGCAGATCGAGTCGGGAGCCGGGCAGGGAGGGCACGGGGGTGGGGGGTCAGGAGCTGGGAGTCGCGGATCGAGTCGGGAGCCGGGCAGGGAGGGCACTGGGGTGAGAGTCAGGAGCCGGGCAGGGAGGGTGCTGGGGTGAGAGTCGGGAGCCGGGCAGAAAGGGCATAGGGGTGGGTATCAGGAGCCAGGCAGGGAGGGCACGGGGGTGGGGATCAGGAGCTGGGCAGGGAGGGTACTGGGGTGGGGGGTCAGGAGCTGGGAGTCGCGGATCGAGTCCGGAGCCAGGGCTCTGTTTGGAGGAGTGGAACCAGCTCCTTGCTGTCACCTTGTTCAGCCCTACTCCTGGGTCTGCTGGTTCTTTTCTCTTTTCTTCTTGGGTCTCAGTGATGGGGGCCTGTCAGGAAATGATTCCTGTCCTAGTAGGACACAGGCCCATACGTGTGTGGGGCTCGATGGTCACTGCTGTGTTTTTCCTCCCCAGGGAAGCTGCTTAGAGACTTGGAATACAAGACGGGTAAGTGTCCAAAGAGCTATCCCAGTTCACCTCCTATAGAGAAAAAGAACGCCCTCCCCCCAGAGAGGCACCCTGGTCCCTGCTGTCCCTGGCCCCTCCCTCTTGCAGCGAGATTTCCCAGCTGCTGGTCTGAGCCCCCGCGCTGTGTCTGTAATCAGCCACAGAGGCCTGTACTTGATCGTCTGACCCTCCTCTGCAAGACATACAACTGGCCAGAGGCCGTGTGTGCCCCAGGCCCTGCTGTCAGGTCGTGTCCTGCATGCCCCTAAGCTGGGATTGGTCCCCCTGGGCTTATTCAGTGGGCAGCCCTGGAGACCTGCCTCCCACCTACCGGTGACTCCTGGTTCTGCTCTCCCCGCAGTGAGTGTCACCTTGGACCCGCAGTCGGCCAGCGGGTACCTGCAGCTGTCAGAGGACTGGAAGTGTGTGACGTACAGCGGCCTGTACCAGAGCACTTACCTGCACCCACATCAGTTTGACTGTGAGCCGGGTGTGCTGGGAAGTAAGGGCTTCACCTGGGGCAAGGTGTACTGGGAGGTGGAGGTGGACAGGGAGGGCTGGTCCGAGGAGGAGGAGGAGGGGGAGGAGGAGGAGGAGGGGGAGGAGGAGGAGGAGGAGGAGGAGGCCGGCTACGGGGACGGGTACGAAGACTGGGAGACAGATGAGGACGAGGAGTCTTTGGGGGAGGAGGAGGAGGAGGAGGAGGAGGAGGGGGAGGAGGTCCTGGAAAGCTGCATGGTGGGGGTGGCCAGAGACTCTGTGAAGAGGAAGGGAGACGTGTCCCTGCGGCCAGAGGACGGGGTATGGGCCCTGCGCCTCTCGTCTGCGGGCATCTGGGCCAATACTGACCCCGAGGCTGAGCTCTTCCCTGCGCTGCGGCCACGGAGGGTGGGCATCGCCCTGGACTACGAGGGGGGCACCGTGACCTTCACCAACGCCGAGTCACAAGAGCTCATCTACACGTTCACGGCCACCTTCACCCGGCGCCTGGTGCCCTTCCTGTGGCTCAAGTGGCCTGGGACACGCCTCCTGCTGAGACCCTGAGCCCCGTGCCTCCCCCAGCCCATGACCCCCAACGCCCCCCTCCCCTGGGAGCCCTGGACTGTGCTGGGAACGGGGTGTCTGGCCATCGCACCTGGAGCAGGTGGGCCCCCGCCCCCCATGGCCGGGGCCCGTGGAGGCTCGCTCAGTGCTGCTGCTGTGCCATACAGCTGTAGTCGGGCTCTTCCCCCAGCCCCCGGGGCTCCCCATGCACACTTCCAACCCGAGGGCCACGGGGCCCCTCTTCTGCCCACTGCCTTTGACCCAGCTCTGCACTCTCCATGCTGAGTTAGAGGAGAAGCAGTGTTTTGCTGCCCCGTCCAGCATCCCACGCTGACTCTTCCTAGGAAAAAGCAGGTGACTGTGAGGCCCAATCCACATGCGTCCCGCTTGCCCAGACCCTCTCTGCTGCCTGCGTTCCCCAGCACTTGAGACAGCCGCACTGCCCCCCAGCTCAAGAGTCTCAAGCACCCACACGCACGCAAGTGGACAGGGCAAAAGCCCGCCACGGTTTCCGGGCTGCGTAATAAGCCTCCTGGAGTGCCGCGGAGTCGGGGATCAGCATGGGCTCCATGCTTCTCCAGGAGAGAGCTGAGCGTCTGATGTGTGTGCATTGAAGAAGGCGGGACCCCCTGGAGGACCTGTGGACTTGGGGGAAGGATCTGCGTACATGTGGCTTTGGTTCACCACTTGTGACCAGTGATCAATATAACCCGTGGGTGTGGCCACAGGAGGCAGATTGTCCAGGGCGTCCAGAATATCCTCCTCTTGACCAGTCCTCTAAAAGCACCAGGGCAAATATCTGCTGAAGCCACACCTGGAATCCGGTCCCCTCCCTGGAAGCCTGGACAAGTCTGCTGCAGGCTACGAAGCAGGAAGCCTGTGTCGCGCCTGACTCCACACACACAGTCTGTTCTCCTGGGAGAAGGGCGGTGGTGGGCACAGGAGAGGTCACCGGGTCCTCGGGTCAGGAGAAGGTTAGAGCCTGGCCTCGTACGCCCAGGCCCAGCCCTGTCCCAGCCGGTGTCCAGGGCCCTCTCGTGGCCAACCCCACAGCCTGCCAGCAGCCTGCCCCAGAGACCACGTGTCCCCAGCCACTGGCCTCCACACTGTCTGGGACTTGCCCCGTGCATGTGTCTCGTGCTGCCGGGTCACACATCCACCTGATCCTGCCTCTAGGTTTGTAAGTTCCTGGAGGGTGGAGACCGTGTCTTCTCCTCTGCACTCCCTGTGGCACCGCCTGCAGTGTGGGCACATAGTAGGTGCTTAATAAAAACTTGATGAATGAGCAGCCTGGGTTTACACATATTTTATTATAACTCAGATACCCCCAGACCTTCTTAGTCTGGCTACAGAGAGGTTCCACGGACAGTGGCCCCAGGCTTTGCTCCCCCACCCCTTCTGGGACGTGTACCTGCAGCTCTGCCCACCATTTGCTCACACACTCTGCACGTAACACTGTCCTCTGTACACACACTCTTTGTTCACAGGCTGTTTGCACACACGCTGTTGTCTGCACATACATTCTTTGCACATACGCTGTTTGCTCACACACTGTCTGCACACACTGCTCACACATTGTTTGCAGACACTGTTTACTCACACGCTGTCTGCACACACTTTGCTCTCATGCTGTTTGCACACACACTGCTTGCTCACACACTGTTGCACACGCGCTGTCATTTCTGCTCCCCCAGACAAAAGCCCCCTTACCTCCCTTCCCACGGGGCCAGCCCTTGGTTGAGCCCCAGCATCCGCAGAGTGCATGATGGGGCCGTGAGAAGGTGACATTGGTGGCACTCCCAGAATCTTTCCTCAGAAAATAAGCAGTGCCCAAAGGAAATACAGCAGAGACTCTGTCCTGCTGTGTGACACATTCAGCTCTCTGGTTCTGGCCTCTTTCTGATTTTTTTAAACTGCCATATTAAAGGTGGAAACGGAAGAGTGGGATAAAGCCCCTTCAAGATCTCGTTTATGACTCATTTAGGTTCTCCCTTTTTATTTTAATTGTTCTTTTTACTCTTCTTTCCAAATACAGATATGCAAAATGTGTCAATTATAGACATACAATGTGCGGTATCAATTATAATAAGGTCAGTTAATCTGCATTTGAGTCCTGAGAGACAATAATCACCAGCATATTCTTGAAATTCTTGAAAATTTATTTTGTTGATTGATGTGAATTGTTCCCTGAAATTATACTCTACTAATCTTTTATTTATGGAAAATTTTCATAATTCTCAAAATGCCTTTTCTCCTTTCTTGGAAAGAATTTTTATATAATGAGGTTTCTGAAATGTTTTAAGGTGATCATTGTATAATTAAAAGCTCATAGTTATTAAATAGGGAACATTTCCATTTGAACAAAATATGAATGCTTTCAGGTCATTGTTGCTTTACCGAGTCTCACAAGGGTCATACTTCCAGGATAATCTGTAGACGAGCAAGTGTCAACATAAAACGGCCTTGCAAAGTCATAAACAAAACTGCATACTGGGTGACACCATCTTAGAACAGCAAGTTACCAGTAGGGTACTTACTCAGCAAGTTCTCTTGAACCTTTCTATTTTGTAAGTAGTTTTTATACGTGAGCTGCAACTACACATATGGTCCAATCTACCTTCCGTGTTCCCACAAAGGAGAAAGAACACTGCCTGCCCTCCCACCCCCCACGGCGGGAGGGGGTCGAGCTCTGGGCTCCCATCCCCACCCACCCTGAGCTCAGGCAGCTGAGTCCGGTGTCTGTGAAAGCAGTTCACACCTGGACCACTGGCAAACGTGGCTGCTTTTCCTTCCTGTGCGGCTTCGTCTTCCCTGCTGTAATTGCCTCTTTCTCCCCTTTTGCTTCATCTCCTACATCCTTGTTACTAACTGAACCCCAAAGACTTGGCTGGGCGTCAGGGTCCCTCAGGGTGCCCACTTCCCAGGTTCTCTTCTCAGTGCTGTTTCTGCCGCCTCCTGACCTTCAGTCTGGGATGGCTGCCCCTCACCTGTGCTCCTCACCTGTGCCCAGCCTCCTGGCTCTCCCTTCTCTGCCATATTGGAACCCTGGCTTTGGTTTCGTTTTCTTATCCTATTTTTTCCCTCTTCTTCATTTACTTCCTTCTGATGAAACATCACCCCCTAGCTTCCTGAGAAATGGGGCATGTAAGTCGAGTTTTTGAATTTGTAAACATTGGGATGTATGTGTCCAACCTTCCCCCACCATGGTGCTAATTAACTCAGTGGGCCCTGTCATTCTAGAAATTCATAAGCTTTCGGTTCTGGGAAACATTACTGAATTATTTCTTGATGGTTTTTCTCTCCTTCATTTTCTCTGTTCTCTCAAGTCTATTCTTTGCCGCCTTCGTATAGCTCCTGAATTCATTTACTGAGTGCCTGTAAGAAGCCAGGATGTGTCTAGGTTACAATAGCAATAAAGTAAACAAAGTCCTTGCATGGAGTTGATATTCTAGTGGAGGGTAATGGGCAGTGAGTGAGAATAGAAAATACAACAGCAGTTAGCACCCTGCAGAGACCTAAGATAGGATGATGTGTAGTAAGCCAGATGGTCAGCGCCTCTCTCAGAAGGTGGCATTAAAGCTGAAATCCAAATTCTGAGAAGGAATTCTAGGATGGCACCAGCCAGAGTCACAAGGCAGGGACAAGCTGGGCACAGAAAGATGGGGTGTCTGGAGTGTGATATTGGAGAGCAGGGAGAGGTCAGCAGAGGCGACTCATGTCGGACCATGTGAGCCTGAAGTCAGCACTGGGGAGGGGCTGTGCTGACCCCTGGGGTGAGTGTGACATCAGCACGGGGGAAGGCCGTGCTGGCCCCTGGGGTGAGAGTGAAGGTCAGCACTGGGGAGGGCCATGCTGACCCTAGGGTGAGCTGACCCCTGGGTGAGAGTGAACTCAGCATGGGGGAGGGCCGTGCTGGCCCCTGGGGTGCCCCAGCACCTGCCAGAGGGCCAGGCAGAGGAAGGACGCAGTAGCCAGCCAGGTGAGAAGGAGCCCAGCGAAGCAGCAGGTGGAACTGGAGAGGTTAGATGCTTCGGATTAATAAATAAACCTTTCAGGCATTTATACTTTTAGAAAACATGATTATTCAGTTATTACCTGAGCAGTTATTGTCTGGCAAGAAAATCATGTAATAAAGCAGGCACTGTACAGACTAAAAGTCTCACCAGATTCTACAGACTCAGTCGTAACAGCTGGAGCTGAGGAACCCTGGAAGAAAGCCTTGTTACGGCTAACATTGGCAAGATCAGCTCTATGACAGCAGAGCACAGAGCGCGTGGTCGTTGTTAGAGGCTTCCCTGCAGCCCCACACCCTGAATGGTGATGTTGCCGTGGACACCCATGGCCAGACCCCCCTCAGAACAAGCAGGAGAGGTCCCCAAGCCCTAGCACGAGGATTCCACAGGTTAGGAGCAGGGGAACAGGGCAGAAAGAGAAGGTCAAAACTTAGACATGGAAAAAAGTTTGAAACAAATCGGGGGGGGGGGGGGCAGGCATGCAATGTTTTGCTCTGACAGTGATACTCATGTCTGGCTTTGGTACCTAGGTCCTCGTCACTCTTTTCCTAATGTTCCACGAATGTTCAAAAAGACTGTTTCCTGTTACGTCTACGGTTCCACATGTGATCATTAGATGAACTTTATTTTGTTATTCCAATACACTGTATCTTTATTCCGAAAATCTTATTTTTTGCCTCAAATATTCTATATATCTTTACAATTTTTTTTGCCTTTGAGTATCAGTGACTGAAAGAAATATGTTTTAAAATCTGCTATTAAGTTCTTTTTGTAACTGACCATGAATTGTTAGATGTGTTAGAGCTTAGAATTGTTAGTTTCCAGATAAATTGTTCCTTTTACCAGAATGCAGTGTCCCTGTTTCTTGCACCAAATAACACTTCTTGCATTGAAGTATGTTTTCTCTGATAGTAATACAGTTACATCAACTTTCCCATCACTATCATTGCCCAGTATATTATTTTTAATCTTTTTTGTACTTTTTTTTTTTTTTTTTTATCTTTGTTGGGTTGGTTAAGTTTTCTTTATTCCATTGTTTCTCCTCTCCTGGTTTGGAAGTTACATATTTTCTTTCTCTTTCTCTATAGAATTTTACATGCATACTTGAATTAACAAAAAATAAAGCATATCAATGTCCCTCTGTCCTTCCAGCAACAGAAGACCTTGGAAAGTTTTAACTGGGAACACACCTTCATCTACATGATTCACAGCTTTGTCCCACATCTGTGTTGTTTCAAGTCTCACACTGTGACAACAGTGCTGCTAAGTGGGCACCTGACTTTCGCTCAGGTCATGATCTTGCAAGTTTGTGAGTTCGAGCCCTGCGTTGGGTGAGCTGGAGCCCCATTTCTGGCAAAACAGGAGCCCTGTGTGAGCCCCACTTTCTCTCCCCCCCCCCCTTGTGAGACTCTCTGTCTCCCTCTCTCTCTTTCTCTGTCTACCCCTCGCTCACTTACACCCTGTCTTTCTCTCTCAAGACAAAAACAAAAAAAAAGGGCGCCTTGGTGGCTCACTCGGTTAAGTGTCTGACTTCGGCTCAGGTCATGATCTTGCAGTTCGTGGGTTCAAGCCCCGCGTTCCACTCTGTGCTGACAGCTCAGAGCCTGGAGCCTGCTTCAGATTCTGTGTCTCCCTCTCTCTGTCCCTCCCCTGCTCAGGCTCTGTCTCTCTCTCTCTCAAAAATAAAAATAAAATAAAAAACCACTGCCGCTAAGTATATTTCTGCATCCCTCCTGATGTATATGCAAGGGTTTATCTGGATATACACATAAGTGGAATTTGGGCCATAATGTGGTATGTTTTCTTTACCAGGTGTATGTTGGCTTTACCAAGGTGATGCCAAAGTGGTTTTGAAAGTGGTTGCATTAGTTCACACTCACGCTGGTATCTGAACTTCCTCACTGCTCTTCGTGTTTGGTAGCATCAGCCCTGGAAGCCTGTGCCCAGCGGCAGGTGTAACAATCTCACTGTGTTGTCGTTTGCGCTTCCTGGGTGGCTAAAGATGGTGGCTTTGGGTTTCCTCTCTGGGTTCTGCCTGCTCACGTCTTTTGTATGTTTCTCTGCAGTTCTCTTGCATCTTGACATGCAGTTTTTATTACTCTGGATTCTAGTCTTTTGTCAGTTACATGTATATAGTCAGTGTCTTTTCCTAGTTTATGACTGACCTCTTCACTCTCATCTGCTGTCATGATCAGAAGTTCTTAACTGTAATGCTGGGGAATTGATAGATCTGTACGTTTGTGGTGAGTGCTTTATTCACTTATTTACTTACTGGTCTTACGAGATCTTCCCTTACCCCCAGGTCCTGGGGATATTCTCCTGTCTTACCTTGTAAACGTTTTACAGCATTTCCCTCACACTTTGATGTGTAACTTACCTGAAAACAGTCGTGTGCACTCTTTGTTTTGAATGCCTCCAAGTAGTCCCTGTTACCGCTGGTCTATAGAATTAATGCTTCTTTATGTTTGCTCATGTTTACCGGTTCTGAGCTGCCAGACAACATTGGCAGCAGCAGCAGCAGCATCGCCGAGTCTTACCCTGAGCCAGGCAGTGTGCCCAGCACCATCACGTGTGGTGAGATAGTAAGACACATATATATAGGTCTCTGCCCCCAGTTCCTGGCGCAGAGCTCCTAAAACCCTCGCAATTTCCTAAGTGCAAAGAGCATTAGGAGCACCTCTTGTTCTGATGAGGGGACTCTGGGTGGGTTTCTGGGTGGGGGCTGGTCACCAGAAAGGCCAAACCATGATTAGAAGCTTGGAATCCTCGACCCATCCCATACTCTCCAGAAAGGGAAGAAGGACTGGAAATGCAGTTAATAATTCATCCTACCCGCATGAGGGAGTCTCCATAAAACCCAGTAGTAGTACAGGGTTGAGGAAGCTTCCAGGCTGGTGAATACACCCACACCTGGAGGGTGCTGCACCCCAAGTCCATGGGGACAGAAGCTCCCATGCTCAGGACCCCATGCATTCCCTGTGTCTGTTCATCTGGCTGTTCATATGAACCCTTTATCATGTCCCTAAATAAACTAGCAAACAAATCAGTGTTTATCCGAGTTCTGTGAGCCACTCTAGCAAATTAATGGGACCCAAGGAGTGGTCAGTCAGAAGCACAGGTGATAATCTCAGCATCTGAAGTGGGGGTGGAGGGACAGTCTTGCAGGACTGAGCCCTCCCCTAACCTGTGGGATCTGATGCTGTCTCCAGGTGGAGAGGATCAGAATTGAGTTAAAATATAGGACACCCAGTTGGTGTCGCAGAGAATTGTTTGATGCAGGGAGAAGTCTCCCCACACCTGGTGGCCAGAAGTGAGTTGTTACATGTGAGTAGGACGGAGACTCAAGGTAGGGAAAAGCTGCATGCTTCTCTCCATAGAAGGAAAAATCTGCATTTCTCATTGCACATGTATCGTCTCATTCCCTCCTTATTACAACCCTAACGTAGGCATTTGTTCCTAGTTTTCAGACAAGGAGAGTAGAAGTTTAGGGAGATTAAGTAAACCTCCCTAAGCTCACACCAGTAAAACGTGAGTCAGGATTTGAACCAGGGTCTCCCTGTTTCTAGAGCCCATGGTTTCCACTGAGCACAAAGGTATGAGGTCATTGCTTCGCCAGGGGACCTGGGTGAAAGTGCATGAACTTGGTCCCCAGTCCTAGGAGAAGCAAGGTGGCACTTTAGGGGGTAGAGGCCCACTCCTCAGGCCCTAAAGTGCACAGCTCCATGATAGGCATTAAGACTCACAGATGGGAGGGATCCTCTAGTTTTTAGGCCCTGGGCAGATGGGAGGATCCATCCCTGAGGTTGAATCATCAAGCCTGGAGCAGGGCCCTCACATCCCCAGGCAGGCACCCTGGTTTGTGTGCATACTCACCGTCACTTCTGCATGCTTCTCGGGGGCACCTAGCCACTCTCAGGAATCTATACAAAGAGACTTCTGTGAGCAGATGACACTGGTGGCAATGGCTTTATTGTCATGAGGATAATTAGCTCTGTGTCCTCCTTCTGAAGGGGGCGGGAAGGAGAGAATATACAAAGATAATACTCACTGGCAAAGGCCACATAGTCCAAACCAAAGGTAATGTACACAGCAATTCTCACTATAATGGTTTTGCTCTTCTGTAGGTTTGAGTACATTTTTAATTCTCTGTTATGACTCTCAGTCCGTGAAGCTGCACCGCTCTTTGAATTCAGGATATAACCAGACCCAGAGACACAGGAAAGTTGGGCATGGCCACCCCTGGCCCCATTCTCTCCTTGCTCCATGGGGCTGTGAGCTCTGCTACCCAGTTCTCTCCGTCTGGAGTGTTGCCTGGACTAATTTAGGCCAGATTTTTTATTTTGACCACAGACTTTTCAGTTACATGTGAGAAAAAGAATGGATAAGTGGAGATCTCCCCGCTCCTAAATACGTCCTTTTTGGTGCACATTTAAAGGTTCACACCAGTTTGACCCTGACTCTGAAGACCACTCACTGAGCCTCCTGGCAGGGTCTCATCCTAGAAGAATTTGTCCCAAGTCCAAACACCAGCATTAAATGCTTACTAAATGCCAAACACGGTACCAAGCCCGTTACATGTTGTGATAATGCGATTCAGTCATACAACCAAGATATAGTTCTCATATATATTTGGTCTTTGTCTACAGTTCCTGGCTCACAGCTCCCCAAACCTTGCAATTTCCTGAGCCATCTTTTGTTACAATGGTGGCTCTCTTATGCTCAGTTTCTGAAATCTCTTCAGAGTCGTAAAGGAGAAATGGGTGTCCTGTGGTTGATAACAGGCCCCCTTCCTCCACAAGTGGGCTCCTGTTAATGAGGGACTTTTGGGAAGCATGTAAGGAAGAGAGCTGGTTGCCAGAGGGAAGAACCATGAATCAGGAAGCAACCTCATTTCTGGGGAGCGGAGGGGAGGGGCTGGAAGCTGACTCCAGTCCCTGATGGCCGGTGATCTAATCAGTTATGCTCCCACGTGCTACCATACTGGTCCCCAAGCTTCACAAAGACAGAAGTCCCTTTGTTTGAGACCTGACTTATACAGCTCTTCATCTGGCTGTTGATTCAGATCTTTTAATATCCTTTGCAATAGATCAATAATCTAGTGAGTGAACAGGTTTCCTGAGTTCTATGAGCCACTCTAGAAAATTAATTGAGCCCAAGGAGAGGGTCATAGGAACTTCTTTTTTTTTTTTCTAATGTTTATTTTTGAGAGAGAGAGAGAGAGAGAGAGAGAGAAAGAGAGCCTTCGGGGGAAGGGCAGTGAAAGGGAGACACAGAATCTGAAGCAGGCTCCAGGCTCCAAGCTGTCAGCACAGAGCCCGACGCAGGGCTCGAACTCACATACTGCGAGACCATGACCTGAGCTGAAGTCGGAAGCCTAACCAACCGAGCCACCAGGTACCCTGGGGACTTCTGATTTACAGCCAGTGAGTCAGAAGCATAGGTGTCAACCGGGGTTTGTGATTGGCGTCTGCAGTGGAGGACAGTCTATCAGCACTGACTTACCCTGTGCAATCTGGGTAGATAGTGTCAGAATTGGGCTGAATTGGGGGACACCCAGCTGGGGTCAAGATAATTGGAGCTGGTGTCAGGAAAACCCATGTACCTACTTTGGGATTGGGTTCCAGTATCATATTACACGTATCAATCCATGTAAACCACACAATAATCCTATAGAATAGGGATTTTGATCTCTTCTTCACATGAGGAGACTAAGATTCAGAAAAATTAAGTAACTTGCTTCTGGCTGAGCTAGGATTTGAACTCATAATAACCAAGCCAAAGGGCTATGAACCATACCAGGTCCTGCCGGCCACATGATCAGCCCTGAGGTCATTTTCAAGGGTCACCGGACACTCACAGGCTAGTGACTTGCAATCTGGCATAAAAGTCAGTACAGAGACGACCAAAGCCTCTCAGGAGTTCGGGATTTGAAGTTCAGGTCTGCCAGTGACAGCTGTGATCTAAAGCCCTAACTAGAGTAGAGTCCTCCTTATACCTGTGAATCAGAACTTGCACTTGAACAAGTCAACACTAAAGTGTTTAGTTTAAACACTAAAGTTTGCAAAGCAGGGCAGGGGAGGGGCGGATAGATGGTGGCAGCTCAGCCCAGAGGGTCCTGCACAGGTTAAAGAATGTGTATGTGATTGTGAAACACTTCAACAACGGGCTACACTGTTATCACGTAGAGTTCACCTCTGACAGGCAATGATAGTCTAACATCAGAAGATCTGACGTGGGATGACCACATCCATGGACAGACAGAAAAATCACAACACTTATCTCAAAACGTGAAAAGAGGTATTTGATAAAGCTTAAACCCCAGGTATTATTTGAAAAACTCTAAGAAAACCAGGAATAGAAAACCACTCTTTAACTTGATGAAGGCTCTCTACCAAGAAATCCACAGTCAGTATACTTAACGGAGAAAGCTTAGAGAACTTATTCTCATGTTAAAAAGGGACCAAGGGTGGACTCTGTTAACACCGCTCAGCAGCATGTTGCAGGTCCCCTGCCCACACAGCAGGGTGCAAAATGGCAGTAAGAGTTACACAGATTAGAAGGAAAGAGTCAAAATTTATTTTCAGATGATAAAATAGTAACGATTTTCTATGTAAGTGACCCTATGAATTAACAAACTACTAGAATTCATAAGAATGTGGCAAAATTACTAAAAAGATTATCAAAATCAATATTGTTCCTTCATATCAGCAATAACCAAGACAAATTATAATTTTTTAAAGGAAAGTTTTATAATAGCAATGTGAGCCTTGTAAATATCATAGCTTCCCCAAAAGGTACAAGTTTTAGGAAGAGCAAGTTTTGGTTTTCCTTATGAAGTATTTCAGATCTGCAGAAAAGTGTTCTAAGTAACCTAAGGAATAGTCACCACTCAACTCCATCAAACTCTTATCCCTTGATGAACATGATCTAGTTCCCCCCCCCCGCCCCCCAGAAAATAAAACATTACACATACAGCTGAGAGGCCCTGTGTGCACAGTCCTTTTCCAATCACAAACCGCCTGCCTTCCTGACCAGAAAGACCCACTGGCTGGGTTTGGTGTGTGCCCAGGTGTGCTTTTGAAGTGTATCCATACAGATTCGTGTAGCTATGATTCATTCATTTTCACTGTTGTATGGTACTGTATTATATGAATAGACCACAGCTGATTATCTGTTCTGCAATTTAAACTGTGCTGTATAAGAGACTCTTAAAAACTGAGAACAAACTGAGGGTTGATGGGGGGTGGGAGGGAGGGGAGGGTGGGTGATGGGTATTGAGGAGGGCACCTTTTGGAATGAGCACTGGGTGTTGTATGGAAACCAATTTGACGATAAATTTCATATATTTTAAAAAATAAAATAAATAAATAAATAAATAAATAAATAAATAAATAAACTGTGCTGTGACAAACCATCATGAGGTGTTTCATTGCACATTTGTGTGAACGTTTCTCTCGAGGGAAAGTTTCCGGGTCAAAGGACAGGCATGTTACTAGATGTTGCCAAACTGTTCTCTGGAGAAAATCTCAAAATCCCATTAAAGACACAAAACAAGATCCAAACAGCTGGAGGGAGAGAACACGTTTATGGATAGGATGACAATGTCCATTTTCTCCAAATTAATTTCCCTCAATCCTCCAATTCAATAAAATTTCAATCAATGCCAATGTAAGTTCTGTTAAAAGAGCACCAGCATTTTTTTAAAGAATCTGACAAATTGATTCTAAGTTCATATGGAAGCATAAATGTCTACAGATAACTGAGATATATCTGAAAAAAGAAGCTAAAGGGGGTAGAGCCGTCCTATTAGACGCTAACTTGCACTACAAGGTTGTCGCAATAAAAAACAGCATGAACTGGCCCAGGAGAAGACAAATAGATTGAGACAACAGAGTAGAAAACTCAGAAACAGCTCTTTCATTCATGGGAAGCTGGTGTAGCAGAAGTGGCCCTACTGGTCAGTAGGACTAAGATGGATTATTTAAGTAAATGGAGTTGGAAGAACTGGCTTACTCTATGGAGAAAGGCGGCGTCCTCCTAACTCCAGATAAACTAAAGATTTCATGTGCACAGTAAGTTATAAAACTAGTGGAAATATATATAAACACACACATGATCTTGTGGTGGTGAAAAAGATCTCAAAAACATAAATCACAAAGTGAAAATTTATTAAATTTATCATGAAAGTTCAGGATTTCTATCTAATTAGTAACACCACCAGCAAAGTTAATAAATGAGTGGTATTTTCAAGCCTAAGATGAGCAAGAGATTAACATCTAGAATATGTAAGAGATTCTTGGAAGTCAATGAAAGGAAGAGGGGAACCTGAAAGACAGGGAAACAGCATAGAAAAGTCCAGAAGAAATGCACACTTTACAGGAAGAAAAACACAAACATTTTAAAAATACGTTATCAGTTTACAGTCATCAGATTTGCAGAAATGAGCAAGTTTGATGGCACCCATTTGTGTGGGGGGCTGGGAAGCAGGAACCTCTGTGCCCCTCCAGCAGAAGTATAAGTGGGTACAGCAATCTTGGGGAGCAATCTGGTGGTACTTAAGGAAATTAAGTGTGCAAACGCCAGCCATCCCCTCCTGGGGTATATCTTAGGTTCACAAGGGAAAAGCATGAGGCTGTTCATCATCAATGTTGCTCATTGTCACAGGCAGACGGAGGTAACCCAGACATTCTCTGCCAAAAGAAAGCAAAGTAAACGTGGTTGACGTGTTCTACAGAATACTATTCAGCGATTAGAAGCCATAAACTAGATGTATATACAGCAACATGACTAGATCTTAAAACCGTGGTACTAGGTTTAAAGAAGGAAGAAACAGTCCTGTACTACTTGTGTGTGCAAGGACCCCTCTGTATACGATGGTATGTGAGAACATTCGAGAGCCACTGCCCACGGGGTGAAGAGAATGGGAATGGGACTTGGAGACAGGGGAGAAAGTATAAATAAAACAAGAAGACCCTGCACCGTTTTGCACCTGGAACCATGGAGTATGACTGAGTCAGCTGTCTGCACTGGGGTCCAAGGAAAAGGAAAGAACGGAGATGCGTGGGGAAAACGGCATGAGGAAAGCCAGCAAGCCTGCGGAGCACGACCAGGGCACAGAGGCAGTGCTCTGGCCTGGGTGTCTGTCACATCCCGCCTGCTGTAATTACTGTTCTTGGGCTTTGGAAAGACTCCACCTGGGCCGCCCTGGTCCTCAGGGGCACGTCCCGGTGTGTGACAGCTCCTCACGTAAACCAGCAGCCACACACTTGTTTTGTGGAGTCTCTGTTTGCCTCCTGCCCGGTAGTGAACAGTGCTCAGCCTCTCACATTCCAGATTCCCGGAGCCCAGCAAGGCTTCCAGAAGCATCGAGCCCAAGGTCAACTAGGCTGAGGCTCCTGTGCAGACGATAAAGGCCGGTTTTACATCACAAACATTGCAACACAAATATTTTCAGATTTTCCAGTGGGGCCACCAAGTGGATTCTTTCCCTCGAGGCAGCTCCAGTCCTCAGACTCAACTTTGCCCTGAAGCCTCTGAATCCTACTTTCTTCCTTATGCAGGGCAATTTAATTTTGGCCCAGGGCCTCCCTAGATGCATACCCACAGCCTAAATTACTGGACACTCACCGTGAGAGTAGCAGCACTAGACGTGGAAATACAGTGTAAGCAGCTCATTTGTGTTCTCAACTTCATATGCAGCCAAAACGCCTGGCCTGCCCAGAACACGAGTTGAGTGCAGGGGAAGTGAGACAAAGCCTCATCATCCAACAGGAACGGGGATGATAATACATATTTGAGAGGTTAGTTGGACCTGAAAGCAAATGTCACTTTATTGAACAGTGGGGTCTGGTAAATCAGGAAACTCGGAGTTACAAGGAGGGACAGGCTTGTGTCGCGGTCACAGATTCCGTTGCCTTTCAAGTTTTCAGCGTCTGGCTGGTTCGTCGTACACTGTATTAGGACGCCCTCTACGAGAAAGAAACGACCCGAATGTCAGAACCGAAGGGAGTCTGGGTCCACCCTGCACCCGGCAAAGACGGGAGCATGTCTGCGCGCATGTCAACGGAACAAATTAATGCAGGCCCAAGGACGTTGTTTTTCCCCACGACGGTTATTTTGAAGCTTTGGCAGTTTCTATTGTACTGGTGTTTGGTTTCGTTTTTCAAACTCGCGCTGACTCCCCGAGCCGTGCGTGTGTCCGGGAGCAGCCCCTGGGCTCCCGAAAGCTCGGCCGCTCTCCGCCCCAGCGCCCCTCGGACTCCCCCCTCGGCCCTTCATTCTGGCAGGAGCCTGTTTCCCAGACAGCTCCGACCAACAGAAGGAGGTGGCGAAGGCGGGGTCGCGCTCCGCGGCGGGCGGGACGGGGCAGGGCACTTGCGCGCTGGGTGCAGCAGGTGCGAAGCCCTGGAGGCCTGGTGCCGGTGAGCGCGCGGCCGAGCTCAGGCGCTCCCACCCCCACCCCCCGCCTTGCTGCCCGCCCACGCGCCCGCCACGCCCACCGCCTACCCGCGGGCTCTGGGCTGCACTTGCACATGCCCGCGGGGGCGCCTGGAGGTGTCGCCGGGGCAGCCGAGCGCCAAGGGGACACCCTCGGAGCTCCAGGGGCAGTGAGGCAGGTCCTGCTGGTCCCGGGTGAACCTCGTCGGCTTCCTGTCCTCGGAGAGGGCCGTGCTCCAGCTGGTGGCCGGAGGGTCCCGGGTTCCGGCCCCTGGGGGAGGAGAGCAGGGCGTGGAGGGGAGCCCTGGGGCGCATGCGCCGCTCGGGGCGGGGCAAAAAGCGCTCCAGTAGGTGCCACCTGCCAGCGCCTTTCTGTCCTGAACCTCGGCTTCCCCTTCTGTTCTGTAAGGACCGAGGCGGGAGCAATGCTACCCAACACGCAAGTGCTGCTCAGCTGTGAGATTTTGTTTTTCAAAGTGCAGCCCCTGAACGGCCTCGCCAGGGAGCTTGTAAAAGTGCAGAATCCTGGGGGTGCCTGGGTGGCTCATTCGGTTAGGCGTCTGACTCTTGGTTTTAGCCCAGGTCATGATCTCACAGGTCCCTGGGATCAAGCCCCACATCAGGCTCTGCACTGACATTGTGGAGCCTGCTTGGGATCTCTCTCTCCCTCTCCCTCTCTCTTTTCTCCTCCCCCGCTTTCTCTCAAAATAAATAAATAAACTTTTTTTTTTTTTTTTTGATGCAGAATCTTGGGCCCCATCCCTACTGAACCAGAATCTGCATTTTAACAAGATCCCCTGGGTGGTTTTTCTTGCACATTAAGTGTGAGAAACAGAATGTTGTGATATTTGTGGAAATAGTTTCTTCTTTAAGCACCAATCTCAAAGTAAATGCTAGGTTTTAAATTTTACAGTATCTGTTCAAGTCAGCAGAGTCTGGCACAGTGCCGGGCATTACACACACACACACACACACACACACACACACACACACACCCAAGAACTTCATAAATATTTGGGGGGAAATAATGCCTACACAAGTAACAAATATTGAGCCCTCGCTATGTGCCAGGTGCTACACTAAGGCTTTTGCATCTACTGCCTCATTTACCTGGTGGCTACGCATGGGGCTAGAACCAGTGTGTTTTCCATTGTCTCTTTCCATTTCCAGTGAAGAGACCGGAACAACGAGGCTTAACGGCTTGCCGGATGCCTCATACCCAGCGAGAGCTGGAGCAGAGAGCCCAGTAACCAGGCTCCAGACTTGGTGTATTTAATTGCTCTGTTTGCTGCCTTGGGTTGAGTGGGTGGATGAGAGAAAGGCTCCTGAAACCCCCAGCTGTTTACCTGAGTCTGTTTCCAGATGATGCACCAGGCTTTCTGAGCGAAGCAGAAATAGAAAGGTATGTGACTTGCCATCTCTTACAGGTACTCCCCAGGGCAGACCTGGGGACCCCGTGGGGAAGGAGGAGGAGGAGGCATCTGCTCCATGCCTCCTGCTGTGCTCTAATGGCACAGGAGCAGCCCCCACCTGCCAGTGCATGTCCCTGGGGAGAGAAGATCTCTGAGGAACGGTCCCTCTGAGCAGAGCCAGGGTCACTAAGGGAAGGCTTGGAAGGGTGGAAGACAACTGGAGCCAGGCTTGGAAGGCAGGGGAAGGTGGAGAGGGATGGGGGGGCAGAAGGGCAAGCGGTGGAGAGGGGAGGGAACAGCATGGGGAAATCTGTTACCCCTTCCCCTTTACCTGAGAAGGTCCTCAGCATCTCTGGGAGGGGCAGGATTTTCCTGTGAACATCTCGGATCTTCTTGACAAGGGCAGGAGAAATGGTCTCTGGACTCACAAAAGTCTTCTCACACCTACAACCAGTTCCTCCAGAATTAGAGGAAGGTCCTTTAGGAGAATGTTTGGGGCTTGTGGGGGCTGCAAGAGGTCGTTACCCTGTTTGCCTCTAGAGGACAGTACAGGGTCACTAGGAAAAGGAGAAGGCGCTTAAACTCCTCTGTGACTTGTGTGCTGCTCATTACTAGGGGAAGGGGATGGGGGAGAACAGCGGGATGGAAGAAAATGTGTCCTTGCGGGTCACCCGCTGCATGACCTTGACAGCACCCCTACCCCCTCCCCCAACCCCTCAACCCCCCAAACCCCTTCCCCCACTTCCTGGTCTCAGCTTCCTCCACAGACCAGAAGGCCTGCAAAGCCCATCTAGATCGGAATCTCTAACACAACTTGAAAAGTATGTTTGGAGATGCTTCTTGGTTCATGGGCCCCCAGGGTAGACCCCCCGGGGTTCAGGCCCCTGTGGATGCATGACCCATGGCTGTGACAGCTGCTCCCTAGCAGAGCACGGGGAAGGCGCAGGCACTTGGAGCAGAGGAAGGGACAGGAGCTAATATTCACAATTCCAGCAGCTGCCCCTTGAGAGTAGTGTTTGTAAATTCTGAAGGAAATGGGGCAGTTGAGGGGGGGAATGATTGAAGGCAGGCTGCCGGTCTTTCCACGTTCCGTGCTGACTGTATTTGATAGAAGATATTCCCCTCAGAATTACGTTTTACGTGGTGTTTCCTACTGCCTCGAGTACTAATAATTTCGGGAATTAAATGGATGTTCCTGGATCAGCCTAAAAACCTGATTATTGTTTGTTTCTTCACTTTTAAGGGGAAAATGTGCCCCTGATACCAAACAATCAGTTTTAAAAATGAACTCTTAGGACACAAACCTTTGAGTGGAGGCTGCCTGTGTGTGTGTCTGCCAAAGCAGTTTTGCGTTTCCGCGCAGCCCGCTGGAGGGCGAGGTCAGAGTGCCCCCCAATGTCCATGCCCAGCGGACACAGGTGACGGATACAAAGTATACACCCCATGTGTGAAGGAAGCAGGACTGGGAGGAGGCCCTACCTGCTCTGGCTGACGCCCACATCCTACAAAAGAAAAAGAACATGCACTCAGTGTCCTCAGGTCCTTCCCACCGGAGAGCCTGCACATCCGTTCTTCTTAACGCATTGGCTCAAAGTTCTCCTCTTGAAGAAAGTTCTGTGTGTCTAATTACCTACCCATCAGACTATTCTTTTGCACCATGCCTCCCTACTAATGTGGGACTCTGGCCAGATCATTCAAGCTCACTTCTTTGTCTTAGCCTCATCTTGGGAGTGTGTTCTGCCTCCAGTGATTGAGAGATGGTGGAGAACAGGGTCCAGGCCTTGAGTTACCAGCCGAACCTGATGTGACGCAGGGTAACGTGAGGACCATCGAAACAGACGCCACTATGGAGTTCTCTCTGTGAACCAGGACCATGTGAGGCATTTGGCACGGATTGTTTATCGTCTTTGCAGGAGCTCTAGGAAGGAGGTGCTACTGTTATCCCCATGTTTAGGCGGGCACAAGGCTCGCTGAGGCCACACGGCTGGAAGAGCCTGCCCTCAAACCCAAGAACGGCTGATTCCAGAGTCTTTGACACGACCACAGTGTGGAGTCAAGTCATCCAGCCTTTCGGGGTCTGCCCCTCTGTAGCGTCTCTGGGCTGAAGAAACCCGACAGCTACCAGTCCCTCCTAGCAGAAGACCTCTGCTCCCCTCTCCTGCCCCTCTGCAGCATCTCCCAACCTCAGCTGCTGTCCCTGCATGAGCAATCCCTCTCCCATCCCACGAGGCAGGTTGTGGAGAGCCCCCCACATGTAGCAGGACACTTGCCAGCTGCTGGCAGTTCTCCAGCTCCTTGGCCTCGGCTCTGTGCCTGGCAACCTCCTCAGAGAACTTGGAGATGTAGTCTTCTCGCTCCTCGCAGACCTGCACCTCCAGCCCCCTCAGCCTGGCCAGCAGGAGGCCCCGCTGTTCCCTCAGCTCCTGCTGCAACTTCTCAAACACGGCTTCTACCTGCTGCTTCCTGATTTCGATGTGAGTCTGTGAGAGGCAAAAATACAGACGTGGCCAGGAGGAAGCTCAGAAGCTGGGTTCCAGGAGGGTCATCGGTATTCTTACTGTTAAGAGTGATAAGGACTAACTAAGTCTCTCGTATAATATGATGGGTCTCAGGGTAAACTTAACGTGATGAGGGCTATGTTCTTGTCCTATCTGGAGATTCTACCTGTCATACATGTTATATACTCCGAGCCACACTGAACTTTCACACTAACCTCACCCCACCTCCCCTAGGGCCCAGGGGAGATGGCAGTAGTCATTAATCGGAGAGCCACGCAAGCGAAGCAAGTGAGGTTACAGGCAACGCAGAGTGTGTGGCATTGGTCTTAGCCTCCGACATTGCCTCCTGTAGGGCACACTCTGAGGGGGGCACAAGGATGCTGGAGATCCCTTCCTGTCCCAAAACTTGTCTGTTGGTCAGGGTACCAGAAATTCTCATACTACAGCTTTCGTCTTGGATAAATAACCATGTAGCTGGGAGCAGGGAGCCCCACCATTCACCTACCATGCCCAGGGACACCCTCATGGTCTAGGGTCAGCCTCACGGCCAGACTAGAGAGCAGACCCTTGTATACACTTCCTGGCCCCAAGCTTCCCATCTGAAGGCGATGCTTTCAGGCACTGAGACTGGGATGGGAAGGGTTGCTGAGGGCCAAGGTTCTACAGCCATGTCAGCGTGAACGTGGGCTTTGCTGTGTGGCCTTGGGAGCATCACTTTCCTGGACCTCAGCTTTCTGCTCTGTAAAGTGGCTGATAAGTGGATCTTGGGCTAGAAGTCGTCAGAACCATTTCCAGCTGTGATGCTCTGGGACTCCAAAACCTTGACCCCAAATGCCCTTGTGCACACATAAGGAAGTGAATGAGAACAGTTTGCCTCTTCTCACCTGCCAGGCCCCCAGTCTGCTAAGAAAACCCCCAGAAGACAAGGTGCCCAGACGCTCTTTACCAGAAGCATTTGGAACTTCTGGTCTTCCTGACTCTTTATATCCTCAATCTCTTCTCCCTCCACCCTCAGGGCTTCCAACTGAGTCCTGACACCGTCCTGTGGGGAGAAGAATGGGCAGAAAGGGGTGGCTTAACTCACAGATACAAGTTGTCTGCTGGGTCCCAGGCACACGGCTGACCACTGAGGGATTCAGCAGTGGAAAGGGCTGACCTGAACAGACCAGCACCTGAGATGAGTCAGTCACGACGAAACTGGCAGCCGAGGTGGGAACACAAAGGGCACAGGGGGGGATCTCAGAGACAGAAAGCACGTACAGTGGGTCTAGAGAGGTGGAGTGTTACTGTGTGTCCCTGGACTGCACACGTGGAAATTGCTGAAATGGTTTAAAAAGGAGTTGGGGGAGAGAGAGCAGTGTCGGAGGAAGTAGCTACGTGAGAAGGAGCCGGAAGCAGGAAGGAGCAGGTGCCCAGCCGCCAGTCCAGCTGGATGCTCAGGTCCTGAGAGGGGCGGCTGGGAGATGAGGGGCACGAGGGAGCCACAGGAGGGTTTTGAGCAGGGGAGCAACGTGGTCTGCTGTGCGTTTGCGGAAGATGTACCTCGTGGAGGGTTGGAGGGTGATCGGAGACAGAGAGAGTGGAGGCAGGGAGCACGTCCGAGGCCGTCCAATATCTGGGTGAAGCGCTGAGGGCCTGGATTTGGTGGCGGTTGTGGGGATGAGGCCGAGTTAAAGACCCAAGAGGTGCCTCTGAGAAATCGCTTGCAGACCTGGTGACTGGATGGTGAGAGAGATCTGGAGGCAGACAGAGGGGGCAGCCTCCCTGAGACTGGATGGGCCAGGTCATGCCCACTCTCACAGGGAGGAGCCCTGCCTGCCATTCGCCCTTGCTGGCCCCTCCCGCCTCATCCCTCTGAGTCCAGCAGCCAGGGCTTTGCGAAGTCTCCAGTCTGGGTCCCGGGAGGCCTGGCTCAGCCTGCACACAGTGGGTGGATTGTCCCAAGGGCAGCCAACTCATGCTTACAGTTCTTGGCATCCATCACCGAGGGGCCTCTGAGGCTGGAGTTGAAGTTCCTGCAAGACTGTGAACAGCCACACATCCAAGTGACCCATGGCCCTCTCCATCTGGAAGTGTCCCCCGTGTCCCTACGCTGGAGTCCCCTGATGTGCCAGCCAGGGCCTTAACCTGGACCCCTATTCCGTTCCCTCCACTACGTGTGACCAGACACTGTCCCACCCCCAAAGGCCCGAGGTAAAGCCGTGCTTCTTACCTGGTTGGGCTGGCAGGCCCCGTCCAGGAAGCCCACGGCGTGGGTGTGGTGGGAGGGGCCCTCTCGACAGCGCGTGCACAGGAGCTGAGCATCATGTCCGCAGAAGAAGCATACCTTCTCCCCGTGTTCCTCACAATGCATCTCCTCCAGAGTGCCCAGCGGCACGGGGACTGTGACAGGGTCTGTGTGCCCCTCCTCCTTGCACCATGGACACAGCAGGACCTTGCAGGAGGGCTGGGCCCCCATCCCAGAGGGCAGATGAGGCACGGCCAGCAGGAGGTGTGCCCACAGGCCCTTTGTGGGGCCTCTTGCAGGCCGGACTGGTGGCCTCCTCGTGGGAAGGGGCTGAGGGCATCACGGTGCCTTCCCCAGCCTGTCCACTGAGGCCTCTGCCTCAGGCCACACGAATGTCCTTCCCCAAGATGAGTCACGTTTGCGTGAGTCACTGAGGGAAGACCACGGGAGGCTGAGACAGGGAAGCCACGTGTGCTTCCCCGGAACCACCCATCAGCTGAGTGGGTTCAAACTCCAGCATGGCTCGAATCACCCAGCATTTCCCAGCCTGGTCAGCCTGCTCTCTGTTCCTGGGCTGGGGAGCCGAGCACGGTTTCCTGGAACCACTCCCTGGACCACGGAGGGTGGAGAGACCTGGGAAGAGACTCCACTTCCTGTCCAGCAGAGCAGGTGGGAGCCATAAACCTCCGGCTCTGAGGTGTGTCCGGGGCGGCAAAGTCCATCCTGGGGCACGAGGTGCTCTCGGGGGCCCCTCCTCTGCCCAGGCTGGCCTCCTTGGCTTGTGCGCCCTGCCAGCCCCAGAGCCAGTGTCCTCAACAGGATGACGCTGGGTCACGTTGTGCTTCAATTTTACTTTCTAACTTCAGGTGAGAGAAGGCGAGAAACTGCAATATGAATGATTTATATTGATAAAATTTACAAAACCCAGCCCCAAAGGTAGCAGACATTTGTGTTGGCTTAGTATTTTCATATTATTGTGTCCAATCTAATACCAACCCTTTGGGACAGGGATGATTACTCTCTTTTTACCGAAGAAGACATGTGAAGTCACGAAGCTGGGAAGCTGTGGGGCTGGGATCAGTCCTAGCCTCCAGTTTGGGCCTCCTTTCCTGGCCTCTTCTCCCAGCCTCCTCTCCCAGCCTCCTTTCCCGGCCTCCTCTGCCAGCCTCCAGTCCCAGCCTCCTCTCCCAGCCCCCTCTCCTGGCTTCCAGTCCTAGCCTCCTCTCCCGGCCTCCTCTCCCGGCCTCCTCTCCCAGCCTCCTCTCCCGGCCTCCTCTCCTGGCCTCCTCTCCTGGCCCCCAGTCCCAGCCTCCTCTCCCGGCCTCCTCTCCTGGCCTCCTCTCCCAGCCTCCTCTGCCAGCCTCCAGTCCCAGCCTCCTCTCCCAGCCCCCTCTCCTGGCCTCCAGTCCTAGCCTCCTCTCCCGGCCTCCTCTCCTGGCCTCCTCTCCCAGCCTCCTCTGCCAGCCTCCAGTCCCAGCCTCCTCTCCCAGCCCCCTCTCCTGGCCTCCAGTCCTAGCCTCCTCTCCCGGCCTCCTCTCCCAGCCTCCTCTCCCGGCCTCCTCTCCTGGCCTCCTCTCCTGGCCCCCAGTCCCAGCCTCCTTTCCCAGCCTCCTCTCCCGGCCTCCTCTCCCAGCCTCCTCTCCCGGCCTCCTCTCCTGGCCTCCTCTCCTGGCCCCCAGTCCCAGCCTCCTTTCCCGGCCTCCTCTCCCGGCCTCCAGTCCCACCCTCCTCTCCCAGCCTCCTCTCCCAGCCTCCTCTCCCAGCCTCCTCTCCCAGCCTCCTCTCCTGGCCTCCAGTCCCAGCCTCCTTTCCCAGCCTCCTCTCCCGGCCTCCTCTCCCAGCCTCCTCTCCCGGCCTCCTCTCCCAGCCTCCTCTCCCGGCCTCCTCTCCTGGCCTCCTCTCCTGGCCCCCAGTCCCAGCCTCCTTTCCCGGCCTCCTCTCCCGGCCTCCAGTCCCACCCTCCTCTCCCAGCCTCCTCTCCCAGCCTCCTCTCCCAGCCTCCTCTCCCAGCCTCCTCTCCTGGCCTCCAGTCCCAGCCTCCTTTCCCAGCCTCCTCTCCCGGCCTCCTCTCCCAGCCTCCTCTCCCGGCCTCCTCACCTGGCCTCCTCTCCTGGCCCCCAGTCCCAGCCTCCTTTCCCAGCCTCCTCTCCCGGCCTCCAGTCCCACCCTCCTCTCCCAGCCTCCTCTCCCAGCCTCCTCTCCCAGCCTCCTCTCCTGGCCTCCAGTCCCAGCCTCCTCTCCCAGCCTCCTCTCCCGGCCTCCTCTCCTGGCCTCCAGTGCCAGCCTCCTCTCCCAGCCTCCTTTCCTGGCCTCCTCTCCCAGCCTCCTCTCCTGGCCTCCAGACAGGTGCTCCTCCTGAGCCTCAGGCCCAGGTGACAGTCAAACAACTATGGTTCTTCATCCGATCCCCTGCATCCTTGGATAAAACCAAAGAAAACTCCCATTGTCACATGGACTGTTCACCCCTTCCCCCTCCGGAGGGTGCAGCCCTCAGTCCCCTGCGATGGCCGGGCCTGGAAGTGTGGCCAGTACCAGATGAGATGTGCCACAGTGTAAAATACACCCCGATTTCAAAGACTTAGCACCAGTTAGAAAGAGCACAAAATCTCTCATTTCTTATCTTTAGACCAATCACATGTTGAAATGATAGTATTTGGGGTTAACAAAACATTAAAATTAATTTCACTTTTTAGAATATGGCTACTAAGGAAGTTTGCTTACATCTGTGGCTCACACTGTATTTCTATGCGGGACACACAGCTCTGAGTGCATATTACGGCCGTCCACCTTCCTCCTGCTGCCTTGGGCAAGAATAACCCAGCTTTGCCCAAGCTCCACGCTGACAGCATGGGTGTCATAGGGCTGGGGGGTAGGAGTGTGGGGTGTGCAGTCACCATAAATGAGTGCTGGCTGCTGCTCTTTTTCTCTGTCTCCCCCACGGTGGGGTTTGGTGCAGCCTCCTTGGGAGCCTGTGGCAGGCCGCTGGGGGCATCACTGGGGAAGCCGTCTGGGCTGTGTTCCCCTGAGCACCGCCTTATCTGGGTCCCGACACCCCCTGCCTGCCCACTGCTTGCCCTGGGCCCGCTGATACCTGTAATCTCCCTGGGCACAGCTGGCCACGTTGCAGGGGCTGGGCTGGCATCTCTGCTCTCTGACTCAGTCTCCCTCCCACCCCCAAAGGAGGGACCTATCTGTCAAGTGTGGGCGGCCGAGATAGCAGCACTGACGTGCGTGTGGATGAACAGGAGGGAACGCTGAGCCCCAGGCTGCGGACACCAGCCCAGAGAGTAACTGGGGTCACCTCTGGAGCTGCGGGCTCTTCGTCCCCCCTCTCCTCTGCTGCTTGTCCGTCTGTCTTGGACCGTCGCATCTGTGGCTTTGGGACAGGGACAGAAGACCCCGGGCGTGTAGGCGGATGCCTTGCCTCTGGGCACATGTGTGTGCAGGTGACCATGAGGGTGCCCGTGCGTGTGTGAGATGTGCCCGTGTGTCCTGACCGCTTCCCCAGCCAAGCAGAGAGGGCGACCTTGAGGAGCGAGTGGGCACAGCAGCACCATGGCCTCGGCTGCCTCTGTGAGCAGTCTGGTGGATGAGGTCAGCTGCCCCATCTGCCAAGGCACCCTCAGGGAGCCGGTCACCATCGACTGCGGCCACAACTTCTGCCGCAGCTGCCTGACCCGCTACTGTGAGGTCCCGGGCCCGGAGCCAGAGGAGTCCCTCGCCTGCCCGCTCTGCAAGCAGCCCTTCCGCCCGGCGGGCTTGCGGCCCAACTGGCAGCTGGCCAGCGTGGTGGACAACATTGAACGCCTCGGGCTGGCGCCCACGCCGGGCCTGGACGAGGAGGACGTGTGCAAGGAGCACGGGGAGAAGATCTACTTCTTCTGCGAGGATGATGAGACACAGCTGTGCGTGCTGTGCCGCGAGGCCTGGGCACACCGGGCCCACACCGTGCGCTTCCTGGAGGACGCAGCCGGGCCCTACCGGGTAGGAGTCTGTCTCCCCCACTCTGTCAGCATGCAGGCAGCTCCGGGTGCAGGGTCGGTGTTTGTGCGTCCGCACGTTCTGAGTTGTTCACTCATGGCCGACATGTGGCTCGGTGAACGTGCACTGAGCGACGGAGTGGCCATGACGTGAGAGTGTGTGTCTGCACACAGGGCCTCAGGACACAGGGTTTGTATGTGAGGGAATGAGGCCCAAACAGTACGGAACAGGCAGGAGTGTTTGCGTGTTCACCAATGTGCGTGGGAAGGGGGGGGGGCGGCTGACTGAGTGTGTAAGCGTACTGTGGGAGTGGTCATGTCTGTGAGTAAATGAATGTTTGCACGCAGGTTGGGTAAACGTATGTGGGGTGCAGCTTTATCTTTCATTAAATCTGAGCACCTCTGAGTCACTCACACACTGTGTTTCAGCAAACGTGGGTGTCTGCATGCATTGGACGGTGAGGGTCCTAACTGTACTTCCGAACGTACACCTACGTGTGTGTACCTCTACCTAACTCTGTTCTAGAGCAAGCAATGTTTAAAACAATTACAGACTATTTTCACATCAGCCGAGTTTCCTCTCCCTTCCGGAATCATACGCAGGAAATTGATTGTATTCACAAGAAAAAGTTGTTTGAATTCGTTTCCTCAAGATCAGGGGGAAAGTGGGAATACTTTCAAAGAAGGACTTGTCGAGCTCAGGACAGTCCCACAGACAGCTTACCAAAGACGAAAAAAGTCGGGGTGCTTATCCTGAAGACAGGAAGGCTCGGGGGGGGGGGGAAACCAAGGCACAGAGGGTGCTGGCACACGTGAAGAGGACAGCTTCGATCACAATTCTTGGAAAGCGAAGCAAGAAGAAAAAGACCCCTCAGGCCACCAACCCCTGGAGGCAGGGGGTTGGATGACTTCCCTCAGGCTGCTTCATTACTGGAGGCAGGGGGTTGGATGGGGTGACCTCTCTTTACAAGTCGATGTTTCCGTCGTCGTAAATGGTTCATGCTCTTTCTCTCCAGGAGCAGATACAGAAGTGTCTTGAGTGTCTAAGAAAAGAGAGAGAAGAGATTCAAAGAATCCAGGCAAGAGAAAACCAGAGGACCCAAGTCCTGCTGGTAGGCCCGTGTCCCTTCCCAGACCCCTTTCCTCTGTCCGGACCCAGGTGGCCTGGCACGGAGGGCTTCCAAGTCACTCTACGTGTGAACCCTGACTCCCTCGTGCAAATCTCTGTCCAGAATTTATCTTCCTGTGAGATTAAAGTCGTCATGACCTCATGGAATTGCCATAGAACCGAATGAGACTGTGTGTATAATGAGCTCAGTGCCGTGCATAGAGTGCGCGTTGTGAAGGGCAGGGGATTGGGCGTCCCCATCACCTCCTCATCACCTCCCCTCAGCCACGTGTGCACGTAGAAGCCCCGGCGGACGGGGCCACAGCCATGCTGGGGGATCAGTGCAGCCGCGGGAGGGATGCCGTACTGTCTAGGGACCTGAGGGTTGGGGCTCTGATTTTCCACCAAACCCCGGAGGGCATGAACCTAGGCCAGAGGGAGAAGGCAGTGAACCAAGGAAGGAAAAGAAAGCTGAGGAAGGGAAAGAAGGAAGAGAAATGACCCCCCTGGCCTCTCCTCCTGCCCCTTCAGTCACAGGTGGCCACCAAGAGGCAGAAAGTGATTTTCGAGTTTGCGTATCTGAGCCAGTTCCTGGAGGAACAGCAAAGCGTCCTTCTGGCCCAGCTGGAGGCGCTGGATGCGGACATCTTGAGGCAACGGGAGGAGTTCGACGTGCTGGTCAGTGAGGAGATGTGCCGCTTTGGCAGCCTGATCTCAGAACTGGAGGAGAAGAATGAGAGGCCAGCGCGAGGGCTCCTGACGGTAAGGCCTGGTCCCACGTGCTCGCCCCTGAACCCCTGCACCTGCACCCCCTCCCTCACAGGCCTTTGACTGTTCATCCCACTGCCCATCGGCAGGGAGAGCTCTGTTCGTGCCGACCTCTCGGGTGGTTTGTGAGGGTCCAACAGGAAAGTGCGGCTGAACGTGGCACTAAGCATCGAGTGCTTTGCAGGTACCAGGAGCTCTTTCCAGGGCATCCTGTGCCATGTCACCCCCACCGGTCCAGAAGTTCTTCCCGGTGCATTTCACTTCTGCACACAGGAGGGAAGACACGCGGCTCCCTGCTGGGGGTGCTGAGAAAGCACCTCCAGCCGGCAGCCAGGTCGCTTAACTGTATGGATCCATAAGATACAGGGCTTGGTGTCTGGGATCCTGATGACTTGTAAACCCTAAAGCTCTGTGACTCTGGGATCGGGGGCCCTTTGCCTACCGGGGACACGGTATTTGTCTTTTCTGGGTATAAGGAAGTGGGGACTGATCTGCTCTCCCCTCTTTCTCGCAGGACATCAGAAGTACTCTGCTCAGGTGAGTCGTGGGCTGCCCTCCCCACTCCCGCTTGCGCACAAGCACGCTTCACCCCATGTCTGCACACGGCACCCTCACGTCAGGGGCGAAAGCCCTCAAATACACGTCCACACGCAGCTGCCGAGAGTAGGTAGTGGGGTCCATCCCAGAGGAAGAAGCTCTGCCCATGGGAACTGCACCTTCACGCCTGGTCGTCAGGCAGCTGGCTGAGTCTGGGGACATTGCCATGGGGGACGATTCCCAAATCCCGACCTTCGTGTGCCCCTAGATGTGAGACCAGGAAGTGCCGGAGACCAGAGGCTGTGTCCCCCGAGCTGGGCCAGAGGATTCGGGACTTCCCGCAGCAGGCCGTCCCACTGCAGAGGGAGGTGAAGCTGTTTCTGGGTAAGAGGACCCGTGAAGCCTGGGCTGGGAATGCCCTCCGTGTGCCCTGCCCCATGCTCGAGTGATGTCTGGCAAGGCTTATACCCCTCTCCTGTCTTATCCGCACATCTTTATAAAATATGCTCGTCAGCGGCACCTGGGTGGCTCAGTCGGTTAAGCGTCCGACTTCGGCTCAGGTCATGATCTCACGGTCCGTGAGTTTGAGCCCCGCGTGGGGCTCTGTGCTGACAGCTCAGAGCCTGGAGCCTGCTTCAGAGTCTGTGTCTCCCCCTCTCTGCCCCTCTCCTGCTCATGCTCTGTCTCTCTCGGTCTCTCGATAATAAATAAACGTTAAAAAATTAAAAATAAAATATGCTTGTCAGGATAACGTGACAATGAGAGGAGATAATGAAGATGAAGATTTCTGAAAAGATTTAACTGATTTGAAAAATAATTAAATAAATCTGATCTATTGGCATTAACCACTATAAAAAATAATGGCTAACAAAACCTGTCATTCTCAATACTTTAAAAAAGAGGCATTTGTAATGCATGATAAGTTTTTTTTTTTTTTAATTTTTCTTAATGTTTATTTTTGAGAGAGAGGAAGACAGAACACTAGTGGGGGAGGGGCAGAGGGAAAGGGAGACACAGAATCCAAAGCAGGCTCCAGGCTCCCAGCTACCAGCACAGAGCCTGATGTGGGGCTTGAAGTCACCAGCTGCAAGGTCATGACCTGAGCCGAAGTCGGACACTTAACCGACTGAGCCACCCAGGTGCCCTGCATAAGTTTTTCTTATATAAAGTTTATGTATTTATTTTGAGAGAGAGACAGGGAGAGAGCAAGCGGGGGAGGGGCAGAGAGAGAGGGAGAGAGAATCCCAAGCGGGCTCCAAGATGTCAGCTCCGAGCCCGACATGGGTCTCGATCTCACAAACCATGAGCGTCAGAGGCTCAGCTGACTGAGCCATGCAGGCTCCTCTGCATGAGGTTTTGATGGTGAACACTGTTCATTAATAACCAGCAGCACTATTTCTCTCTGCCCTGCGTGGCTGACCTGTCTCCCTCCCCTTCCTCCCACACGGCCGGGCACACGGGTGGGAGACCCCAGAAAGGTTGTGGTAACGAGAAAAGGTGTGAATGCTCAGAAGCGGGTCAGGCCTGTGGCTCTCAGCCCACACCCACAGGACCTCAGGAACGCTGCCCCTGGTCTCTGAATGGTCCGCCCGGAAGAGGCCTGCACTCAGTCCATCCTACAAGTCCGCCCAGAGGGCTGGCAATGAAGAGCATTTTACTCTAATCAAAGGCTGGCCGTTGCCCATTCCAGAAATCATTTACAAGGAAAACAAGAAATAAATTAACCCCTTATCTGCTCTTGGAGTAGATGTTTCCGGAGCACCTCACATGTCCTGAGCTCAGTGAGGTCCACCCAGGGCAAGGGCGGTGACCCACGACCTCATCCTGGGATCCTGCTAGGAGCCCATGTCCTCGGCCGTCCGAGTCACAGTCAGGCTTTGGCAAGCGCTGCAGGGATCTGAGGCCAGGTTTTGAACCACTAAACCTTTGTCCCTTCTCTCTCTGGGGCTCAGTTTCCTCTTTGTGAAATGTTCTGTGGTTTTGTGAGACTAAGGGAATCTCATCCTGTTTCGCGTCCTCTCTACAGAGAAACTCTGCTTCGAGTTGGACTATGAGCCAGGTGAGCAGCGGGTGTCAGAACGGGAGGGCATGGGGAATCTGAAATTGAAACGGAAAATTTTGCAGGGCTGTACGCTGGGCACGGCCAGAGTCCCCTGCCCACACGTGAGGAGGGGGGGAGAAAGGTTATATGGGACTGGGACAAGGTGTATCAGGGAAGGCTTCCCGGATGAGGGGACTCTGATCTGGTTCTACAATTAACAAGTGACCCGGTGACACACACACTGCTGTGCCTGATGTGCACAGTGACTCCAGCAGGTGGGAGGGAGGGCTTTCAGGTCTTCTCTGGAGGTGCTGAGTGAGCGGCCATCTCTGTCCCTCCGGGCTTTCCCCGCAGCGTGCCTCTCTCTGGACCCCCAGACCTCGCACCCGAAGCTCCTGCTGTCTGAGGACCACCAGCGGGCTCAGTTCTCCTACAAATGGCAGAGCTCGCCGGACAACCCGGAGCGTTTCGACCGGGCCACCTGTGTCCTGGCCCGCGGTGGCTTCACGGGGGGGCGGCACACGTGGCTGGTAAAGCTGGACCTGGCCCACGGGGGCAGCTGCACGGTGGGTGTGGCCCGTGAGGATGTGCGGCGGAAGGGGGAGCTGAGGCAGCGGCCCGAGGAGGGCGTGTGGGCCGTGAGGCTGGCCTGGGGCTTCGTCTCTGCTCTGGGCTCCTTCCCCACGCGGCTGGCCCTGGAGGAGCAGCCCCGGCAGGTGCGGGTGTCCCTGGACTACGAGGTGGGCTGGGTGACCTTCGCCAACGCTGTCAGCCAGCAGCCCATCTACACCTTCACTGCCTCCTTCACCCAGAAGGTCCTCCCCTTCTTCGGGCTCTGGGGCCGAGGCTCCAGCTTCTCCCTGAGTTCCTGAGAGGGCACGGCCGCCCTCCTCCAAGTCCAGGCTCACCAGGGGGAACGGAAATGTGTCGGCTGAGGACTTTGCAAGGACCAGGGGAGTGCCCTGCAGTCTGCTGACCCACCTCTCTCTGGGACCCCCAGAAGAGGCCAGCGCATGCGGGGGGCGGACCCTGGCGAGTCCCAGGTCTGGAGCTCTACCCCAGCCTGAGACCAACCGGCTGTGTGATCACAGGCAGGGCACAGGCCTACGTCACGTCTCCTCCCAAAAACATCGGGTTCGTTCCCTCGCACCCTCCAGAATCATTTAGTGTGTGCTGACCGTGAACCAGGCAGGATGGCAACCCCTGGCGGTCTGAAAAGGAAAAGGAAAAACTTCAGTATCTGAAGAAACTCACACACCAGACAGAGGACAAGGGAGTGATGGAGGCTGGGGACGGGCCGCCCTGGCGGTTGGGGAGCTCAGAGGATGGGGCCTGGCCCCCCGGGAGGGCTTTCTGGAAAGGACGGCTCTGAGAGATGAGTGTGTTCAGAGGGGGAAGGAGGGATGGCTGACTGGTGGCCCCGGGCCATATTGGGTCGCAGTCCTTGTGAGACCCTGACGCCACTGAGGCCTCCCTCTGCCGGGGGGCTCTTTCACCTGAGACCAAGGTGTGGGCCTTGCTGGGAGGCGAGGCCATAACCCAGGGACCCTACATTCCCCTGCAAAGAATCTTACTCCACTCTGCTGATCGCCACCTGGGGCCTGGAAAGGGTGGGCAGGGGTGAGGCTTAGCTGTGGAGCCAAGATGCAGGGGTGCAGAATAGCAGGTGGGGGGGCGGGGTGCTGGGTAAACTGCACCAGAGTTCACGCAGCTCCAGGCATCAGGGGGAGAGGAGGGAGCCAGCTCAGGGAAGGGCACGTGCAGGACGCCAGGAGAGACCAGGCCGCGTGGGGCCGCGTGGTACGGGGGATGCCGTCCGGTGCGGACCTGGGACGGGCATGAGCACTAGAGTGTGGAGAAGGACTTCAGTCACCCCGGGTGGAATGTTAACTCCTGTGTGCAATAAAAGCATTGTCTTCACGCATTTTAGTCACTGTCTTCCTTTCTGCCTGGACATAGCCCTCACCACAACCTCTTAGTGTTATCTGTGTTCGCTCTGCTTCCGCACCAACTAAATGTTGGGCCACCTCCTCACTGGCGCCCAGGTCGGCAGGTGGAAGAGGCGAGGGCACCGGGAGCTGGAACTGCGGGGGGACTGATGGCTCCCTCCGGGCACATTCATAGTGTTTCATATAAAATGTTGTATATTCAAAACAACAGACACATAACAAGTCTCTGTATGATGATAATACACATCCAAAACCCCAACACCCGGGGTTCCACCAGAAAGCGGATTGTGTTTTTCTGTTTATTTTTACTGGTGTTAGCGGGGTCCCCACCTGCGGGGGGCCTGACACGCGTCACGCCCCCTAACCTTGGCCACTCCACAAGGCGCATCCCCTTCGTGTCCTGTCTTCAAGGGAAGGAAGCCGAGGCCTGGTGAGTTTGGGCTGTGTGTGCAGCGGAGGTGGTGCTCCCAGGGCCGTAATCCACGTCTGACTAACGGGTCTTAACCCCTACACGGCACCGCCTTGTTCCGAGACAGGTGCTGTGGGTCCCAGTGAGCGCGTCGGTGCGGCCACAGTCCGCATGACGACTGGGACTCAGGACGACAGGACGTATCTCTCATGCTGAGAAACACAACCACTCGTGTGTGAAAACGCTCACGCTGCCGATCCGCCCCTCACCCCTGCTGGTGACGCTTACCTGACCTGGAGGGTGGTGTCCGTGCAGGGGAAGAGGGTAGATCCTGAAACACGGTGAGTCGGTGAAGCTCCGTGCTCTGCTAGTCACAGATCTGCTCTCGGGGTCCCCCCTTGAAGGGCTGATGCTCCGCATCACCTCCTCCAGGACCCCACAGGTCTGCACCTGAGTCTTCACAACTTACACTCCACTCCACGACCAAGAATGGAGGCTCTCTCAAGTTAGTTCAGAATACTAGGAAAACAGACATGCAGATAAGGAAAATGGGATTTTCCACTCCAGGCCTCATGGGAAGGTATGGCCGGGGCGCTGGGAGCACAAAACCAGGCCTCAGAGCAAGCACTAGAGATTTTAAACTGCTAATAATAATAATAGCAGACACACGCAGCCCTCCCTCTGGCCTGTCACCACATTGAGTATTTTATATGCTGACTCTCACCACAACCCTGCAGGGTCGGCTGACAACCATCCCCGACGAGCAGGTGGCTAAGGGCAAGCAGGCACATCCCATGGCGCACAGTAGGGCTCAGGTGATGTGGCTCCACGTCCACGCTCAGGGCCACCACCCAATACTGCATTTGTGTGTCTGGAACTGCTAGAACAGGACACGAGGCCCAGAGACAGGGCGACCCTGGGGCCACTCAGCAGGACGTGTCACCACACTTGCTCCAATACGTGGCTGCGTGCTCTGCTTTCTTCCGCTACGGCTCCTCCAGTGCCTAGTGACATGTTCATCATGGTCCCACTTTGAATTTCCATGAGAACCTGATGAGCAATGAATTATCATCCCTCACCCCACAGGCTGGCCTGGCCGTGCCTCTGCTGGTCGGGCCAGTAGAGGACAGAGAGACAGGCAGTCACCTGCAGGGAGAGTGAGACCCTGAGGCCTCCAGCCTCTTCCCAGCCCTGGTGGGATATTTGTGGACAATTCTGTGTGACATTAGTCCTAACCATGATGCAGGTGTTCTCAGCGTCACCTGCAGGGCTGCTCTTGGCTAACGTCCTGTTCCCTGATTCCAGGTCTCCTGTTCCTCTGACTCCTACAGCTTCCTGCCAAGTCACTGTCCCCTCTCTTTTCTGAACATCCACACCAGAGCCTTCTCAGGCCCCTGCCCCAGGTCCCCTACTCCCTGCCCCCACTCCATGCCATGCAAGAGTCAGAGAGGTTTACCTTAAATGCTTAGACACCACATGAGGGTCAGAGGGCATGATGTGACCCAAGTCTCACAGCCAGCAAGCCCCAGGACAGCACCCCTCCCAACACACACACCAGGCTGCTCCAGAGACACACAGGGGCCAGAACAGGGAGCCAGACCCCCCCCCTACAGATGCTTGGAGGGGGCCCTTCCCCAGACTCCACGAACTTCACCGGACCTGCAGACAGTCTCTCCTCTTCCTGCGCCCTTAGCCAATGATGTTCCGCCATAACTTTTCCTAGCTTCAGGTTCCTATGGTGGAACCACTTCTAGAGAGATGTGCACACCTGTGTGTCAGCCCCAGAGAGACAGGTTGCTGGAGGGGGCAGATATGGGGGCCCTGAACCCGGGATGAGGAAGAATAAAATTCTGCCCAAAACCAGAGTCCTAGAGGCGCCAAGCTTGGGGTGAGAGGACCAGAGCTCACTGAGTGGAGGACAGTGGGGTGAAGGGAGCAGAGCTCACTGAGGGGAGGACGGTGTGAAAAAGCAGTGGGTAATTTTTTAAAGTGTTTACTACACAAAGAGAACATAGTAACAGAACATTTTCCCCTTGACTCAGGGTGTTATTCTCCCAACACCTAAATGCCATATGCTGATTCCCGAGACTCTTCACCCCAGGGAAGCCAGTCTTGCGGGACTGACTTAGCAGTTGTGCAGCCTCTGGTGCCAGGTACCCCCTGCCGCCCCAGTCCTGGCGATGGTACACCAGGGCCTCTGTGGGACACAGACCCACAGCCTGAGGAGGCTCAGCCTCTGTCTGAATCTTAAATCAGCATCTCGTTGGGTCCCTGTGTCCCTGAAGCTTGGAACATACTCAATGGTTTCTGTTCCTAAAAAAGTTTGCTTCCAGGTTTTTGATAAACAAAAATGAAGAAATCTGGTGCTGATATCGACATAGGCCTTTAAGAATTAAAGGAGAAGGAGAAGGTGGGGGTGTCGCTGAGGGCTCTGGAAACATGCTTTTCGTAACCCTTTTTAGATCGGTTACCAAAGGCACAGAAGACCCACAAAACCGTGGTGGTAATGCTGTATGGTACTGGGACAAGATCACACAGAAAACAGAAGAAGGCAGAGCTTGCAGACAGACCTATGTTTACAAAGGAGGTTGAATTTAGGACATAAATCAGTGAGAGAAGTGACAGAATCTGGACAAGACCGTGTTGTGAAAACTGGCTTCCAACAATAGAGAAACATCCAGCCAGTTCCTCCCTGGAGCCATATGTGAAGGTAGCATCTAGACAGGTTAAAGACCCAAGTGTAAAAGTGAAGCTCTTAACGTTTGTAGAAAATAATGTTAGAGAACAAACTGTGGCCTGAGGGTAGGGAAAGATGTCTGAAAAGTAACCCCAAAAGCACAAACTATGAGGGAGTCATTTGATTACATCAGCATTCAATACTGCGGTCCAGTGACAACAGCAGGGACAACGCTAACAGGGAAAGGCCAGGCTGAGAGATGATACCCACACGTCTGAAGCCAAAGAGACTCAGGTGTGGAATATAAAAAGGAAAGCCTACAAATCAGTAAGAAGGCAGGAACCCGACAGAAAAGTTTGCAAAGAACACGAGTAGTTAAATCACAGAGGAGCGCCTAGAAATGCCCACGTGCGTGTGAATGGACACGCAGACTCACCAGTGATTAGACAGATGGGAACTAACACAACAAAACTAACAAAGAGCAGACAGCTGAATAACGGGGGACGTGGGGACACATCTGTGACATATGGACCACCCAGCAGGCTGGGCACAGCTGTGCTGGTGAGGGCACTGCCCTGCACACACCTTCCTCTGTGCCCAGGGGCTGGTTTCTGGGTAGATGTCCCGGGAGCTCCTAGGCTCACGGCAGCATCACTGTAGTACCAGGGACATGGGTTCATGTCCAGCCCAGCCCTGGGAACGGGGGAGGGCAAGGTGACAGATGCTCGTGGACACGGGGACCATGTGACACGCAGAACGTGGGCTGACCCTAATAGTGTGCAGAGTGGAAACACAAGAGATAGGTGAGCCTATGGCAGTATTTTGTGAATTCAGCACGCCACGCAAAAGTACATTTTTCCAAGCCACCTACAAATAAAAATCCAGCAAAGAGTTGCCACGGGCAGGGGACGGTAATTAAGCAGAAAAACAAGTAAAACAAGACGACAGTTGTGGGCTGGAGATAAGGGTGTGCTGCTAACTGAAGAGTGTGGCTTCATTTACCACATCCTCCCACCGAGGTCAGAAAAATAGATTTTAGATTCTTTTGTTCCTGTCGCCTGTTTATGAGGAATGTCTTTTATCTTTACTGTTTGTTTTTCTTTTGGCCTCATTTCTTCTTGTAAACTCCCATTGCATTGGTGAAGAAGGGATGTGCGGGTGGGGGTGGGAGTTCAGAGGTGACTTCGGCCCGAGTCTGCGGGTGAGATCCAGGTCAAGGGCCAGAGGTCGGCAGAGACGTCCAAACAGGGAGACGGAAAATGGCAGTGGGCAGAGGTGACCGGGATGTTACTGGGTATCACCCGCGGATGGCAGAGTGGGGCTGGGGTGGGCGGGGAGGGGTCCGTGTGAATGGAAAGCTCCAGCAAGCCGACAGACCTTCCCCTGGCCACCCTCACAGCCCACCTTCTGGGCCTCACCTCCTCAGACGCTCTTTCAAAGCCTCTCCCTCAAAGGTCACGGGCTCCCCGGGAATGAGGGCCCCGGGGGCTCCTTCCCAGGCCTCCGCACTCATGGAGGTGACTGTCCCCTGTCCCACCCGGTTGCCCCCACACGCCCATCCCCCCAGCACTGCCCAGCTCCTTCTTCAGCTTTCCGGGAAAGGAGGCTTTCCTGGGCTGCTTCCCTAAGGCTTCTCTTTCTCCGGCCTATGCCCTCCATTTTCATCCTGATTCCCCAAACTGTCAACCCCATGTTTCCAGCCGAGAGCTAAGTCTCTCAGGCACCACGGGGGGCTCAGATCGGTCAGGCCATCACCCTCACTGCTGTGCTGTGCGGTCTCCATATTTCTGTCACTGGACTCCTCATCTGCTGCCATCGCCCCTGACACCTCAGTCCTATTTTCATCTCGACCCGAGTTATCCTCTCTTCCAAAGGGCCTCTCGTTACCAAAGATAAGCCAGAGCTCCTAACCCCACGGCCTGGCTCTCGGGGACCTGCCTGCCCCCACGTCCGTTCCCAGTGCTTCCCCACCAACCACAGGAACTGTGTGCACTGCCTGAACACACTCTTGTGGCCTCACCTTCCCTCCGCCAGGAGCACTATCTGCCCCTCCCTGTTGGAATCATGCCTGACTGTCCCCAAGGTCCAGGTCAAAAAGCCACAGTCTCTCCTCCTGGTGCACTTTAAATTTAATAAAGTCTGACGTCACGTACAAACACTGTATGAATGAAAACAGGAAGCAAAGATAGTAATAAAGATAAATGCATGAAATAATCAAAGATAATGTAGATCTACCATTTATAATGTTCAAATGGATAAGGTAAAGTTCTCCTTTTTTTTAATGGAACCATCCAATTTTTACATTAAAGTAATACTTAAGTGATGAATCGCTAGGTTCTGCTTCAGAAACCAATACTACTCTATTTAACTTGAAATTAAATAAATAAATTTTAAAAAGAAAAATATTTAGTGGCTGAATGTCACACGAATATGCATTCATTATAATTAAAAATCAAAATTGAGGGCACCTGGGTGGCTCAGTCAGTTAAGCATCCGACTCTCAATTTCAGCTCAGGTCACAATCTCATGGTTCATGAGTTCAAGTCTTGCATCAGGCTCTGCACTGACAGTGAGGAGGCTGCTTGGGATTCTCTCTCCCTTGGCCCCTCCCTGCTCACTCACTCACTCTCAAAATAAATAAGCTTAAAAAAATCAAAATCAAAATTGTCCAAATGTTTGTTTTCCTAAAAATACCTCAGAGAGAAAAGGACAGATTGAAATATAGGAATTAGTGCTACACCTCTTTTGTCATAACGAATATTTTTTAAAGGTTTGTGATCTTACCAGATATCAGATAAAATGTGGCTTCACAGTAAAAAACTGACTGAAAAGGGCCTTGAATAGTAATGAAAAATGAGAACCTAGCAATACTGAACCTCCTTCCCAAAAGGTTTACTCACAAAATGTGTAACAGAAGAAGTGGTTAACAGACCAAAGGTACATTTCCCTGATACACTAGCCAAAACAAACTACCAACTTTCAAAGAGTATGCTCCTGGGGAGCCTGGGTGGCTCAGTTAGTTAAGCGTCTGACTTCGGCTCAGATCATGATCTCATGGTTCAGATGTTCAAGCTCTGAGCTGGGCTGTGGGCCGACAGCTCAGAGCCTGGAGCCTGCTTCAGATTCTCTCTCTCTGCCCCTCCCCTGCTCACACTCTGTCTCTCTCTCAAATATAAATAAACACAAAAAAATTTTTTAAAAGAACGAAATCACTCATTACGTTTTATGAGGGAAAAGGTGTTGATGAAGAAACCTGACGATGTCCACAGAGTCATGCGTCTAGAAAAATGTCAGGAAATTAGCTTCCGGGAAATATAAGCTTAACAGACTCCCATTTGAATCTGCAAACACCAACTGCCTAAAAATAAACCTTATAAGATATACAAGTACTGCCAATATAAGGTTTAAATAAAGGCAATTTAACATCTGATTCAGAAACGTAAAGGAAAACGCTTCACAACATACCCTGCTATTAGTTGCAAAGGTGAAACGAGGCCTCAAAACTCATAATTCTTGATGCAAACAGGTTAATGCAGAGCCAGTTGCAGTGAGGGTCTCTCTGTGAACCTGCCAGCCCGAGTCAGAAAACTCCTCTGCTGGGAAGCCATCTATGAAGGATGAGTACACGAAAAGATGCTGCTGGAGTTTTTTAAACGCCATAAAGCAACAATTATCAAAACTACATAATCACTTCAGAACAGAAAAAAAAATCATCAACAGGCTGGAACAAAAAAATATATCCTGTTACTATAAAAACTTAGTTTATGCCAAACTATGGATGTGGAAAAGACCCACTATTGCAGAAACGATTCGGGGACAGCTGGAAACCAGAACAAAGAAGAATTAACATGAAGTCACATAACACAGTATGTTGGATTCCAAATAACCCAAGAGTTGACTAATCTCTAAAATGAAATGAAACAGAACAGTATAATCATTGAGATAAATTTCTGGATAGGACATGCTGATGACATTTTTTAAAAGAAAAGAACTGATTTAAATACAAATTTCTAAAATTTTTGCCCCCAGAATGCAATAAAACAGAAAAGAAATAAACAGAATAGGAAGAATGGAAGTTAGACATAGCAAATACAGTTTGTTACCCGAAAGACAAACTACTTTGATGCAATCATGTAACATCGGTGCCCTGGTTTCAGGGTGAAGTGCAGACCGTGTGTCGACCTGGAGATTAAAGCCTCACCAACAATATTCACAGTCCGGCGGCCGTCAAGGGCTCCAGCAAGCACGGACACCGCACAGGGAAGCGGTCACCATCTCTGTTTAATTTACAAAACGTCATTCAAAGAAACAGAGACAGGTGAGAGTCACAGTGAAGCCTGATTTTAGGATTGTGCAAGGACGCCCACAAACAGCCAGGCCCTGCTGGGATCCCTTATCCCGCCTCTGCGGCTGCCCCTTCCAGACAAGCCCATCCCTGGACAAACCGTCCTCACTTGACCTTATGAACACACGGAATCCCTGGTTTCACAGCTCACACTGGGGTCCATACACCTGCCAGTCCTCCTTCACTCCTCCCTGGCGTCTCTTCCCTCAGCTACACACACATCCTTCTCCTTGCTCTGCACACCTTGCACACCCCACACCGCAAACACTGTCCCTGCTGCACTAAGGAGGTGAACCCTTCACGCGTACCTTGTCCCAGAACAACCCCCACGCTGACCCTCTCCTGCCCTTGCCTGGCACTCAGCATTGTCCGACCCACTCTGCCACATCTACCCTCTCTCTCTCTTCCCTCTCTCTCCTCTCCCCTTCTCCTTCTCCTTCTCCTTCTCCTTCTCCTTCTCCTTCTCCTTCTTCTTGTTCTTCTTCTTCTTCTTCTTCTTCTTCTTCTTCTTCTTCTTTCTCTCTCTCTCTCTCTCTCTCTCTCTCTCTCTCTCAGCATCTGGAACTCTTCTCAAGACCTCATCCTGTAGGCTCTTCCTCCCTAGACACTCTTTGGGAATATCACATCAATTTCCTTGAATTTGCACTTCATTTGGTGGATCCTGTGCTGGGTCCTGGGGACTCTACCCCAGGCTCTCTGGAGACCTGCGTCTCATACCCAACTGCAAATCTAACACCCAGCTTACACTCAACTTGTCCTACATGACCCGATGCTTCCTTCTCACCTGCTCTCTGTTCCTTCTCCTTCCTTTTTCCACCCCCGTGCTATTGGGACATCCTGTAAATTCAAACTCTAATTACGAATTCTTCAAATACAACAAGGCTTTTCCGGACTTGCACCCACGCCTGGTCTTCCCATTGGTCGGCTTTTCTTCTAGGTCTCAGCTGGGAGTCACCTTCTCCAGGAGGCCCTCACCAACCGTGCTAATGTGGGTCACCCATGACTCCATCTCAGACCCCTGTCTGCTTTCCTCATAGCTCAAAAAACACTAGCTTTTGTGTCTGTCTCCCTCCCCAAGCTGCAAGGGCCCCAGCAGCAGGGACGGCATCTGTCTTGTTCACTCTATTCCCAGAATATGTTGTCATTTTTAACACACTTTAGGAACTTGTCTTTCGCAAGTGAACAAACATTATTATTTACTTCAGGCTTCCTGTCCTAATGTAAAGGCACCCTGAGGGTGAGGATTCTGAATCATGTCTGCACTTCCTACACCAGCACGGCACGCTGCACAGAGCATGGAGCTGAATGGGCCACTGGTGAGCGAACAGATTTTCCATCCTGCACCGGGCTGGTCAGTAGGTGGGAGAGGTCTCCCTGTGCTCTGCACGGACGGGAAATAGTGTCGGCAGCTGAGACCTGGCCTCAGGCTTCTGCATGATTTCTCCACCTTCACCTGCAATCTGGACTCCTCACCCTAAATTATAACATGTTCTCAACAAGTCAAGTGTGCAAAAGGTTTTGGATATTCATCTTTCATTATTGGATAGAAAGGCACAATAGTGGGGCGCCTGGGTGGCTCAGTAGGTTAAGTGTCCGACTTCAACTCAGGTCATGATCTCGCGGTCCGTGAGTTCGAGCCCCGCGTCGGGCTCTGGGTTGATGGCTCAGAGCCTGGAGCTTGCTTGGATTCTGTGTCTCCCTTTCCCTCTGCCCCTCCCCCATTCATGCTCTGTCTCTCTCTGTCTCAAAAATAAATAAACGTTAAAAAAATTAAAAAAAAAAAGAAAGAAAGGCACAATAGTGAAAATACGTCAATTTTCCATCCAAGCAAGTGCTCACTGGATTGGGGCTGGAGGGTGGGCAGGTTTGTAAAAATCATGCTAAAACTAATGGGAAAAATAAGCACAATGTATATCCATGAAAATTCTAAAAAACAAGAGTATCCTGAGGGTTCTAAGACCCACCTGACATTAAAACATTACAAAGATGCAGTGTTTAGATGGTTTGGCACACAGGCAGGAACAGACAGAAGAACAGAGGAGAATAGTTGAAAAAATATGCACATTTATATAAATATAAAGCATACTGTGAGGCTGGCATTCAAATCAGTGGGGAACTCTGGGTTATTTGAGAAAAGGTGGTGGGAAAAAATGATCAGAACGTGGAAGTTACATCACATTGTCATCAAAATGTATCCTGGACGTTCCAAGACGTACATTGGAGGATATTCACTGAAACATTCCATGTGATCGCAAAACAAAGCAGTAACCTGGAAATAACTCAATGTCTGCCAATTCGTGGTTCACTCATAGAAGTGAATACCATGTGGTTGTTGAAAAAGAATTCATAAGAATTCATCTTTATGTACTAATAGAAAAATGGGAAAATATCCAACATGTACTTTTAGTTTTTATTTTATTTTTTAATTTTGTTAATGTTTTATTTATTTTTTGAGAGAGAGAGAGAGAGAGAGGTAGCACGAGCAGGGGAGGGGCAGAGAGAGTGGGAGACACAGAATGCAAAGCAGGCTCCAGGCTTCAAGCTGTCAGCACAGAGCCCGACATGGGACTCGAACCCACGAACTGTGAGATCATGACCTGAGCCAAAGTCAGACACTCACTGAGCTACCCAGACACCCCTCCAACATGTACTTTTAGATGACAAAAATGAGTTAGAAAAAAAATTAGAAAATCCGTGTGTGTGTGTGTGTGTGTGTGTGTTCCAAAGAGTAGATTCACACACGCAATTTTCTGGAAGGATGATACACAAAAAACTAACAATGGTTACCTCCGGGAAACAGGAAGATTTTTTTTTTTTTACTTCACACCTTACAGTGTTGTCTGAATGTATCACCAAGAATATGTAACTTTTATGATAAAAAAATTGAATAGGATAAAAATAACCACTAAAGGAGGTAGGGAGGGGGAGAAGGAAGGAAGGAAGGAAGGAAGGAAGGAAGGAAGGAAGGAAGGAAGGAAGGGAGGAAGAGAAGGAAGGAAGGAAGGAAGGAAGGAAGGAAGGAAGGGAGGAAGGGAGGGAGGGAGGAAGGAAGGGAGGGAAGGAGGAAGAGAAAGAATCATGTACTAATTTCCAGGCTTTGATATATTTGCAGGATAGACAAATACCATATTATTTCACTCATGTACAGTATTTAAGAAACAAAACAAATGAGCAAAGGAAAAAGAGAGGGAGAGACAAACCAAGAAACAGACCCTTAACTGCAGAGAACATACTGGTGGTTCCCAGAGAGGAGGTGGGTGATGAGGAAGAAGGATGCACCTGTTGTGAGGAGCACTGGGTGATGGGTGGATGTGTGGAATCACACTACATTGTGCACCTGACACTGATACTACACTGTTGACTATACTGGAATTTAAATTTTAAAAACCATGATTACAAAAGTCTCATAAAATATACATGTATTTGCAGGATAATTATCAGGGATGCAAAGGCTGATGACATTTCTCACCAAATGCCTAGTTCAACCAGGGGAACCATATAGTCTTAGTCCTGGGGGCTGTCAGGCCCACGTCCAGCCTACAGACGAGCATAACACGAAATTACATTTCAGATATTTCTATATGAAATCGTCAGGGAAAATGTATTACAAAACTGTTGTTAAATAAAGATGGAATCGAAAGGCATAGAGTTAAAAATATACAGAAAATATAGGCATGGTCGGCAGTTAGAAGCATTTTTGTGGATGCTTTGATGTTTGTGGTCAGCTTTTTAATATTTGTAATTTGTCGTCATTGCGAGTAAATATGTACTTTAGCTCCTAATTTTACATATTCTCATTTTTGGATCCTTTTTCTGGAAAAGGCCCAACGATGTGTCAGCTCCAGCGCACAAACCTGGGGCGCCCCCCGCCCCAACGACGGTCGGGAGATGGTGAGTGTCACGCAACCAGCACCGCGGACTCGAGGCCCTAACGCAGAACTGGGGGCGGGGTCCGCGCGGCCGGGTAGGTGCAGTGGGGGTGCGCAGAGGCAGGTGCTGCAGCAGGTGCGGCGGCAGGTGGCGGGTCCGCAGAGGCAGGTGCGCCCCCAGCACCACGATCCGGCCCGCGCTCCCCGCAGATTTCCGTCCTACCCGCGCACCTGCCAAGTTCCAGGCAACGCTCTACCTCCACTGAAAGTGGGGCAATACAGTCAGGATTGCCCCCAAATCCGCTGTGTTTTTTTAAACGCACTCAGTCCCCTACGCGCGGAGGGCGCGCTCCGGGCTCATTCCCGCGCGCGCCCAACCGCGGTCCGTGCCCTAACAACCCCAACGTTCCCAACTGCCACCCGACCTTAGCCCCCCAACGACAGACGGTCACCCGACCACAGCAACCCGGCCACCCTACACTCGGCCGCTCACCGGACGGGCCAGCAGCCCCTGGCCCGCCCGACGCCGCAGGCCTGTGAAGCTGGGTCTCGACCCTCCAGACGGAGAGACTCGCCCCCCAGCGCCCTAAGGGTGGTCACCAAGCAAGTTCCGTAAGTGACTCTCGAAAAGATTAACACTTGATTTCCCACAAGAGAGGCAGCCTCAGAAACCGGCCTCTGAACTTTGCCCTGCAGGACCTCAGCCTTTCAACTCACCCCCGTTCTGGCCCATTTATCAAGAGCTCTAGGAACCGTGGGGTCCAAACCGATGGAATGGAAAAGCTTTGCTCAGACGCGGAGCCCGCGGAAATCTTTGTTCACTTACAGGTTTTTAATGCATCATTAGCACCACTGCGTGTGTCCTGTTTGGCTCCTCTTTCTGCCTCTAGAGCTGGTTCAGCTCCCATCTCCGAGTCGCGTCCTGGTCTGCAAACTGAGACCTATCAGGGGCCCTGGTGCCACAGGGCATCCCCTTATGCTGGTGTTGCACTGAAGCTAGAATTCTTGGGTTCCAGCCTATGCACTGAGCCTGGGAAGGAGGACATCTCCGAGCCCAGCTCTTCTGGAAGCAAGAAATGAGTCCCAGCCCTGACGGGGGTGCGGGGTGGGGGTGGGGCTATAGGCGTGCACAAGGAAAGTCCCTGCGGACTTGACTACTGAAGAAAACAGGTTTTCCAAAGGAAGCTCCACAGGAGGACAAAGCGCCTGGATCAGAAGCGTTTCCGTTTCCGCCGGCTGCCAGGGGTGCACTGAGCACCTCCCGCTTCCTGTAAGTGCAGACAACTAAAGAATCTGGATAAAATATTTTCAGAGTACTCCAAAAATGGAAAGTTTGGGGAAGGAAAGGGCACTGTAGAGGTGAGCCGGGCGCTTGGGGCTGCTTCTGGGACATTGGCTGGTTCTGCAGGTTGTGGACTTCCCGAGCTGTATTTTCGGCAGCCTTTGAAGGAGCTAGAAGTGAAGTCTCAGGCCCTAAAATGTCGTGTTGAACTTGTTTAAGGCGACTCTAGACTGCCAGTGTCAAAAACGACATCTTTCTGGGAAGAAACGAACAGTGTGGTAGGCCTAGTATTTATACAGATACGTTTTCACATATCTAGCTCACAGGTGGAAATCACTGGGCCCCAGAGGGGAAGAGACCAGCAGGACAGGAAGCAGAAATGAGAGAAGAAAGGAGACCCGCAGAGGACTTAAGACATTGGGGTCACTGGACACGGACGGTGCTATATTGGAGGAAATAAAGGCCAAGCTGGAAAGATCCGGCAGAGAACTAGGAATTACAACAAGATGCACAGCAGATTTAGCGAGGGGAGCAAGACTGAGGCCGTGCTGGGCACGACAGTCATACAGTCATGGGAATGGGGTGTGGTGGCCTTGCTGGTGCATCTGTGACCAGGAATTGGAAAGATCACAGCCACGTGGAGAGAGTCGCTGACTATTTCCAGTTCAGCTTCTCTCACGACAAAATGATATAACCAAAAAAATGAAATATGCAATGTAATTTTTACGATGTAATTTAATTTTTAAAAGGTTATATACATTCACTTGATTCAAACATTAATACACAAGGGGCACCTGGGTGGTTGAGTCAGTTAAGTGACCAACTCTTGATTTTGGCTCAGGTCGTGATATCACAGTTCATGGGTTCAAGCCCCACATTGGGCTCTGCACTGACAGCACAGAGGCTGCTTGGGATTCTCTCCCTCTCTCTGCGCCTCCCTCCTCTCTCCCTCTGTCTCTCTCTCTCTAAATACTTTTTAAATGTTTTAAACAATTAGTACATGAAAAGATGTACATCAAAAAATTTACAACCACCCCGCCTCTGTTCACACCTCTGCCATGACCAAACACGTTTATTAGTTTCCTGTGTGTCCTCTCATTGTGTCTTTATAAAAGGAGTGAATCAAGTATATATTTGTATTTCTCCCTTTTATTAAGGAAAATTTGCACAGTAAACACTGTTGTATTTTTACCTAAGAATATAGCCTGAAGATTTTTGTCACCTGCACACACAAAGCCTCTATAAAATGTCTCAGTTTAATATAGCAACAAAAATTAGCGATTTTGCACTAGCTTGGGTGCTGACAATGGCCAGATGGGGAAACAAGGTCGTGTGAGAACCTTTATGCTCAGTGTTAAAGGGAGAACTTTCCCAGGACTGGGCTCTGGGCAGGGTTACACTGCCACCCTGTGTGTGGTGTGTGGCTGCCTCCCCACCTGTGACAGCTCCTGGGCCACCTTTCCCACGTTTTGGTGTGATGCAGGATGTTAAGTTGGGAGTGTCTGGGCAGCCAGGGCCAGCAGCTGTCCCGTGCTACCTTGGCCAGAGATATCGCTGGAGACCAGGGAGGGGGAGGGGGAGGGTCAGCCTGCCCCTGCAGACTCAGCAGAAAGTCTTAAGTTGATTTCATAAACTGGACCATGAAACTGACCTGGGACTAGCAGCAAGGGGCAATCGGGTCCCTAGGGAGCTAATGAATGGGGTACCAGGACACTGTGAAGCCAAGAGTAAGCCAGACAGGGGCGCCAGGGTGGCTCGGGCAGTTACGCGTCCAACTCTGGCTCAAGTCATGATCTCACGGTTTGTGAGTTTGAGCCCGCATCAGGCTCTGTGCTGACAGCTCAGAGCTTGGAGCCTGCTTTGGATTCTGTGTCTCCCTCTCTCCCTGCCCCTCCCCTGCTCATGCTCTGTCTCAAAAATAAACAGTAAAAAATTTTTTTGAAGAGTAAGCTAGACAAACAGGGAGGCATTCTTGTTTGCAACAGAAGCTGTCCATTTTAAAAGCCCCCCTAAATTATCCAACATGTACAGCAAACCAATAAAATGTAAATTTTGACACTTGGGTTAAAAAAAATTGACAAATGACATTTGACCTCAAGATAGCTGGAAGAGTTTCTTTTCCGGGGAGAATTTCAGACCCTTTGGAAACATTGACCTTTTTACCTGACTCTCCAGGGTCAGCGGCGTCTGATCCAAGATGCATTCTTTATGTACAGGAAAGTCCCAGGCCAAGGTCAGGAGAGGCCCCCTAACTACCCCCATGCCCACCCCACCCCCAGGCAACCGTGCAGAGAAGCTTGTCTAAGATTCAGGAAGATGGAGAAGATGACTCCAGCCGATGGGGAAGGAAGATTACTTAGTGTCACTAGATAAAATACAGAGAGGATGCTCAGATAAACTTGAACTTCAGATAATTTTTTAGTATAAGTGTGTCTCAAATAATTGCACTATTACCTGAAATTCAGATCTAGCTGGGCATTCTGTGCTTGTATGTGCAAGATCTGGCAAGCCTACTTGTCAAATGTGGGTCCAGAATATCTGTCTGACTGGAGAAGGTAGTGTGTCCTGAGAGGGAGTTCAGGTGGAGGGCAGGGGCCCCGGGTGGCCTGTAAACACCAGCAGAACTTCAGACTCCATCCTGGAGGAAATAGGAGGTGATTTGGTTTTTCGGTAATATTGAGGGTTTGTCTAGTTGTAAAAGCAAGTGTGCTAACTGCAATATACATGGACAGGACAGAAGAGTGTAGGTTAGCTGTGCACCCGCCAAGCAGCAGGGACAGCTGTGACATCTGACTGTTAACTGTCCGCAGGGTGTCTCGTAGTTGGTACCCGCTGGGCCTGATTCACGCTCTACTGAAAAGTGGGCCCCTACCTCCTACCCCCTCCTGCTCTACTTTTCCTCCATGATCCCTACTATCTTCTAACATGCATGGCGTCTGGTTAGCCCAGTCTGGCTGTCCCTGGTGGGTGATGTCACCAGTGCTTAGAACTGCGTCTGGCACGTGGAAATGCTGAACACCTGTGATCAGGTGCACAGTCATTCTCTCTGAATGTTCTCACGAGCTGCTGGCACGCAGCCCAGAGAGATTGCCAGGGTCCCGCCCACCTGAGGGTCGTGAAGTTGCCTGCATGGAGAGTTTGTGATGTGTCTGGAGGGAGGTGCAAGAGGTGGGGAGAACCCCTCCCCACACACACACACGCTGGCGAGGACCTGGGAACTCAGAGCTGGGGGTGAGACAGAGGATGGCTCCCGAGCCATACAGGAGTTAGTCTGGGCGGTGCAAGCGGCATACTTACTGTCTCACAGCTGTGGGGGTTACAAGTCCATGATCAGTGTGGTTTGGGGCCCCTCCCCTTGGCTTGCCACTGTCCAGTTTCTTGCTATGTCCTCACATGGACTTTGTTCTGTACGGGGCATCTCTGATATCTCTGTGTCCTAATCCTCGCTCGTGAGGACACCAGTCAGACCAGATTAGAGCCCACCCTGGCGGTGTTACTATGCCTCCAGATGGCAGCTGCATGGAGAAGTAGTAGGGTTAGGGCTTCACCAGGTGCATTTCAGCCCAAAAAGATCTGAAGTGTGGAGGCCGTGGGAGAGGCAGGCCTCGGCACCAGCCTAGCGTTCAGAAGGCAGGTGTCCTGCACACCTGAGTCCCCTCTGCTAACACCTCCCGCCACAGGATTTTCCAGCTACCGTCCTGGGTTCCTCCTGGAAGGCGGTCCAGTCTGTGGGTGTCTTTGTCAAGATGTGGCTCTCAGAGTGGGGAATTACAAAGGTCCCTGTGCTGGGATCCGGGCACAGCAATTCTGTGGTACAAAAAGCTAAAACAGTCCGATGTCTTCTGACAGGGGTCTGTTTAGATCCTCAGCTGCAATCATATTTATATTTCTGACCACTTTTCTCTGATGTCATATATTGCACAAATAGCATAATTATGGAGGGTAGGCAGACTGTGTTCAGGTTCTCCGGAGAGACAGAGCCAACAGGATGCATAGAGAGAGGTTTTAGAAGACTGGCTCATACCACTGTGGGGCTGGCAGGCTGGAATTCCGTGGGGCAGGCCGGCAGGTGGAGCCCCCAGGACCCGTTGATGTAGCGCCTGGAGGCAGAATTCTCTTTTCCAGGGGAACCTCAACTGATTGATGAAGCCCACCCACACTAGGGAGGCTCATCTGCTTTACTCACCTAAATGTATCTTCACAGCAGCATCTACACTAGCCTTGACCAAATATATGGGTACTGAAGTTTGGCTAAATTGACACACGAAATTAATTAACCAGGCCCTCACGTAGGCCAATCCAATGATTGAAACACTATATTCCTTCTTTGGAGAAATATCTGTTCATGTCTTCTGCCCATTTTTAAAAATTTTTATGTTTATTTATTTTTGAGACGGACAGAGACACAGTGCAAGCAGGGGAGGGGCAGAGAGAGAGGGAGACACAGAATCCAAAGCAGACTCCAGGCTCCTAGCTGTCAGCACAGAGCCCGACACGGGGCTCGAACCCACAAACTGCAAGATCATGACCTGAGCTGAAGCCGGATGCTTAACCGACTGAGCCACCCAAGTGCCCCATCTTCTGCCCATTTTTAATTGGATTATTTGGGTTTTAGGTATTGAGTTGTATAAGTTCTTAACATATTTTAGATACTAACTCTTATGATTTCACTCATAGGGGGAATTTAAGAAACACAACAAATGAGCAAAGGGAAAAAAAGAGAGGGAGGCAAACCAAGAAACAGACTCTTAACTGCAGAGAACATACTGGTGGTGACCAGGGGGGAGGTGGGGGGATGGGGGGGAATGGGTGAAGGGGTTTAAGGATGCTCCGGTGATGAGCACTGGGTGTTGTATGGACATGTGGAATCACTGTATTGTATACCTGAAACTAATATTACATAACATAACACTATGTTAACTAACTGGAATTAGAATAAAACACTTAATTTTAAAAACTGAAAAAAAAATAAAAATGAACAAATGAGTCAAGTGAGGACGAGGTCTCTCTGGATTCTCCCCCTCACCCCCCGCCCCACTCCTGCACCTGGGGCAGGGGGTTCAGGCAACTGGGGGTTTCTCCCAGCAAGAGGGAGCCTGCCAGGAGGTCTCCCCACCTGCACTGGCCCAGCCGCCCCTACGTTTATGCTCATATCTTTTAATGGGTCTCTCAAGGGAGTAAAAGGAACGTCACATTTTGTTGGATTTTTTTTAATCGCATGATTGATCTTGTTTGTGAGCAATTCAGGCCCATGTTGTATAGCATGCATTAACTATTACTTACAAATGGACTTCATTACTCCATGCATTTATTTTTAGGGTTGTTTTTCTCTGTTGTTTGTTTTAACAGGCCTGGTTTTTGTAGAGGACTTTAAACTTTGTACTCCTGTTAAGCGGGGTCATATGATAACCTCACTCAATCTACCAAGTCATTTTAATCATCAAGGTATTTTAAACAGAGATGTTTTATTTATTTCAATTTCTAATTCCTATTTTTAGATAAGCACAATCTCTCTCTCTCCTAGGGAAACCAGGTGCAGGGAGTCTCTGTCCTCTTACCTTATTACTACTCCACAGTCCTTGACTTACCTGGAGTCTGAAACCCTTTTTGGAATCTGGCTTACATTTTACTTTTCCGATAACATGCTTTCTAGTTGCCAGTTGATTGCATTTTATATCACTTGCTTTCATGCTTTCTGATATAAGACAGTGACCATTCACATTCCTACCAGCAATGTATGAAGGGCCCTTTTCCCCCCACATCCTTAACAGCTTTGGAAGTTTAAAAAAAAAATTGCCAATCTGGGGAGTACAAAGTTTTATCTCATTATTATGTCTATATCTCATTGTTTGTATTTTCCTGAGTAGTAGGGAGTTTGAACTTCTTTATTTTAAAATTTAAGAATTGCTTTGAATATATATTTATATCCTGTATTCATTTCTTATGTTTTTTCTTTTTTAACTAAATTGTTTTATTTTGGAAAAAAATATGGAGAAGAATAGAAAATAGTAATAAGCACCCTTGTAACCATAGGCTAGAATTAACAAATGTAAACATTTGCCAAATTTGCTTTAGATTTTTGTCAAATAAAATGAAATGTTAGAGATAAATTGGAGGCTCTGCTCCTCTCCCTCTGTCCCCAAGAGGAAACGCACCTGCGCACTGAGCATGTGCCTGCCTGGGCATGCACCTGTGCCTCCGTCACATACACATGAAACCACGGCCCTATGCAGTGCTTGGTGTGTTTGTAGATGTCTATAAATGACCTCACGCTTGTTACTGTTTGAGACCTGCCATATGCATAAATACAGAACCGAGGTTTTCGATCAGAGGCTTTGTCCCCCAGGGCAGAAAAGAAGGACCACTAGTGAGTAACATGAAGACATATGAAAGCGTACAGCACACTGGGAAAGATGCAGACACAGTCAGATTCAGAATATCCTCACAATGTAACAGCGGTGTGTTCACCACTTACCGCCAGCATAAAGGTTAAAAGACAAAAGTATTATTTTCTAAGTTTATCTATTTTGACAGAGAGCACAAGTTGGGGTGGAGAAGAAAGAGAAGAGAAAGAATCCCAAGCAGGCTCCACACTGTCAGCACAGAGCCCGATATGAGGCTGGATCCCACAAACTGTGAGATCATGACCTGAGTCTAAACCAAGAGTCTGATGCTTAACCAACTGAGCCACCCAGGTGCCCCTAAAGGACAAAAGTATTGGGGTACCTGGGTGGCTCAGTCGACTGAGTGTCTGACTTCCGCTCAGGTCATAATCTCATGATTTGTGAGTTCAAACCCTGCATTGTGAGTTTGAGCCCTGCATCAGGCTCTGTGCTCCTGAAATCAATGTTGCACTATATGCTAACTAATTTGGATGTAAATTTTTAAAAAATTAAAAAGAAAAATTTTTAAAAAATTTTAAAAAGGACAAAAGTATTAAAGAATAACCAGAACTACAGTAACTGGTTAATGGATACACAATATTAAAATATGCAAAATGTGACATCAAAAAACATAGAAGGGGGAGTAAAGGGTAGAGTTTTGTATGTGAACAAAAATAAGTTGTTATTTTTAAAAAATATCAAAAATAAGTTGATATTATAAGATGAAACAGACTAGACTGTTACATCTATAAGATGTTTCAAGTGAGCCTAAGTGTAGCCATAGAACAAAAACTTGTAGTAGGGAAGGGAATAGAGTGTACCACTGTGGAAAATCATCGGTTTACAGAGGAAGGAAGCAAGACAGAGAAAGGGGAGCTATCAAGCAGCCATAAAGCAATTAACAAGATGGGAATACTAACTCCTTATCTATCAACAATCATTTTAAATGGAAACAGATTAAATTATTCAATCAAAAGGCCCAGAGTGGCATTACTGGATCAATAAATAAGACCCAGTGATCAATGCTGCCTACAGGAGACTCCCATGTTGGCGGGAGGCAGGGTGGAAAACTATACAGGGGTGCCTCACAGAATTAAAAATAGAAACACCATACAATCCAGTAATTCCATTGCTGAGCATTTACCCTAGGAAAATGAAAACAGTCATTGGAAAAGACATACGCACTCTTACGTTTACTGCAGCATCATTCACAATAACAAAGATACGGAAGCAGCCCAGGTGTCCACGACAGATGAGTGGATAAAGAAGATGCCGTGTGGGGCGCCTGGGTGGCTCAGTCGGTTAAGCGTCCGACTTCAGCTCAGGTCATGATCTCGCAGTCCGTGAGTTCAAGCCCCGCATCGGGCTCTGTGCTGACAGCTCAGAGCCTGGAGCCTGTTTCGGATTCTGTGTCTCCCTCCCTCTCTGGCCCTCCCCTGTTCATGCTCTGTCTCTGTCTGTCTCAAAAATAAATAAATGTTAAAAAAAAAATTAAAAAAAAAAAAGAAGATGCCGTGTGTCTGATGGAATGTTACCCAGCCACTAAAAAGATGAGATCTTGCCATTTGCAGCAACAGGGATGAACCTAGGGGTATCACATCAAGTGAAAGGAGTCAGAGAAATACTAACACCATATGACTTCACTTACACGCTGTAAAAACAAAACAAACAGAAGCATACACGTAAATACAGAGAACAAACTCGTGGTTGCCAGTGAGGAGGGAGGTGGGGGGATGGACAAAATGTGAAGGGGATTATGAAGCACAAACTCCCAGTTATAAAGTAAGTGGGTCACAGGGACGAGAAGTACAGCATGGGGAACATAGTGAATGACACCATAAAAACGTTGTGTGGTGACACACGGTGACTATACCTAGAGCGGTGAGCACTGCAAAATGTACAGAACTCTCGAAAAAAATGACCTACATGCGTGTGTATATGTGAATATTATTCAGCCATTTAAAAAAAGAAGGAAATCCTGCCATTTGCAACAACGTAGATGGAACTTGAGGGCTTTGTGCTGAGCGAAATTTCAGACAAAGAAAGAGAAATCCCGTATGGTCTCACTTGGATGTGGAGCCTAAAAACATCACACTTGGAGAAACAGAGAGGCAGTGGTTGGTGGGTGGGAGTGGGGGCTGGGGGATGGGAAGATGTCGGTGGGAAGGTACAATCCTCCCATTAGAAGATGGATAGGGAAACCTGGGTGACTCACTCGGTTGCGTGTCTGACTTTGGCTCGGGCCATGATCTTACCATTCATGGGTTAGAGCCCCGCATCGGGCTCTGTGCTGACAGCTCAGAGCCTGGAGCCTGCTTTGGATTCTGTGTCTCCCTCTCTCTCTGCCCCTCCCCCCTCGTAGTCTGTCGGTCTCTCTCTCTCAAAACTAAATAAACACTAAAAAAAAAAGAAAGAAAAGAAAAGAAGATGAGTAAATTCCAGGGATGTGTGTACAGCTGGTGAGTGTAGCCAACAGTATCTACCTTATACCTGAAAGTTGCTGCAACAGTACATTGTTAGTGTTCTGACCATAACAATAACAAAATGCTAATTATGTGAGGTGAAGAACATTAATTAATCTGTCATAAACATTTCACAATATATGCGTGTATCAAATCGTAACGTTGTGCACCTTAAACTTAGAGGATATAATATGTCAATTATATCAATAAAGCTGGAGAAAAAAAGCCAAATGCCTTCAGGGCCTGGGCAGACAAGAGGTAATAGGGAGTCATGAGAAAAATAGCCACCTTCTCTAAAGGCACTTAAATTATCGTTATTTTTATTTATTTTTTTCAGTGGCTTTACACCCAATGTGTGGACCAACATGAGGCTCGAACTCACGACCCTGGGTTCACAGCCTGAACCGAGATCAAGAGTCTGACGCTGAATGGACCGGGCCTTCGTGGCCCCCCAAATTATCATTATTTTTATTTTTATTTTTATTTTATTTATTTTTTGTTAAAAATTTTTTTAGCATTTATCTATTTTTGAGAGAGAGAGAGGAGAGAGAGAGAGAGCATGAGCAGAGAAGGAGCAGAGAGTGAGGGAGGCACAGAATCCAAAGCAGGCTCCAGGCTCCACACTGCCAGCACAGAGCTCGACACGGGGCTTGAACTCACAGACTGTGAGATCATGACCTGAGCTGAAGTGGGAAGCTTAACTGATTGAGCCACCCAGGCACCCCTCAAATTATCATTAGTTTTAAAATCATGATACCAGTCAAGCAAAACCTGTCTAAAAGTTAAATTCTGCCTCCAGGGGCCAGAAGTTAGGGTGAGTCTCAACTGTAAAATATTATACAGATGTTAAGATGCTTTAGTTAAACCTCAAAGAAAACAAATGTCTCCTCTCTCTCTCCCTTTTCATAACATCTCTGAAAGCCTCGGCTTCTGGCTCTTGCTCTGATTGGGGCCCTTTTCCCTCAACACAGAGGGCAGGAGAAGGGTTGGTGAGGCTGCTATTTTCCTCGTCCAGACACGCCACATGGGAGGGCAGTGGGGATCAGCGAAGCGCTGAGAAGCAGGAGGAAACACAGACCAAACCAAAAATGGGGCGCAGACCCTCAGTGGGGAAGGAGGGAAATCCCCAAGGAAGGCAGACTGCCCCCAGGGCTGGGGGCGGGGTGAGTCCCCCGCTCTACCTGCTGCACCAGGAGATGATTGCTCCCTTGTCCTTCCAACGGGAAACATTTCCCCTCAGATGCATCCCTCAGAATGGGGAGTCTCAGACAGTCCTATGACTCTGAGAAGATGCTGCTGGCAAATCTGCTGGAGCAAATCCAAGCCCTGGAGCCCTCAGTCGTGCAGCCAGGAAGCAACAGGCTCTGGGCAAACACCAGAAGCTCCTCTGTTAGGTGTGCCGTGTCCAAGGACCACACAGTTTGGGTAGAAGCAGCCAGTGTTACAGGAAAGCCAGTGAACCCTTCCCCAACCCCCTTCAGACCAAGGTTCCACGGCTCACAGGTCAGAGTTTAGACAACTGAGACCTGTTGAAATCAAGGCATAATGGAGAATGGGAAGGACGTGGAATTTTGAGTCAGAAGGTTTGGGCTCGAGTTCAGATTCCTGAGTTCACCGTGTGACCTTCATGGAATCGCTTCACCTCCCCTAGAGTGGAGCACCTCACCCTGCACGTGGGGCCAGAGCAACCTTCCAGATTGTTGGTGTGATAAATGAGGGCAGTTTGTGGAGGTTCCAAGTAATCCCAAAGCACCGTCCAAACATTAGCCATAACGAATTAGTTACAATTGACAACATTCGTCGCCTGTGGGTCAAGGGGGCTCTGCTAGCAATGGCCCCGGACTCCCCCTGGTGAGCCTCAGCACCATCCTGGGAGGTCAGACGCTGCAATGAAGCCCAGAGAGCTCCAGGCACACCCGCCAAACTCTCTCCCCACAGGGCCTATGTCACAGGTTCAAGGACTTTCAGGAAAAGGAAAAAGCCACCGTCCAATGAAGGTGAGAGGATTAAGGTCTTCACGGTAGAAGAACTGGCTGTGGGTCCCCCTGTCTCCCTGTCCCAGGGGCTCCCTTGTCCCACTGGCCACTTAGGAAAAGCCCCCTAATGGACACTCAGAGACCGGGACGGGATGCGGTGTTGGAGGGGCAGGCTGGGAGGGGCAGAGAGAATGGTGGCTGAGTGGGTCAGGGTATAGCTCCTTCCACATCCAGTCTTGTATTCCTGCCTCAGTCTCCTCCACCCAGGGATACCGGTGCCAGCCATAGAATCAGAAATACCATCGTTAGGACCCAGCTGTACCCCTCACAGCTCCCCACTAACTAGAGAGAGGCTCCCCCATTAGAAAATGAGGATGCTGTAAACCCACCAGCCTCTTTACTGGGGGTTTGTGGGTTTGTGGGAAAGCAGATTACAAACTGAAAATCCTCTGGAAATGTGAACACTAGACCCTTAGATACTAAGTACTGGGTACTGAGGTCCTCAAAGGCGAAAATCATAAAATATAAACAACCTAAAAGTAAAACCGAGCACACAACAAGTCCTTTAATGACTTCCTCCTCCTCCTCGCCTTTCCTTCCCTCTAGGTCCGCCCCAGCACACTGATGGGCATGGTCCCCAGTGCAAGCTCAATGCAATCGGAAAATGGAACCCATGCACTGGAGGGACCTGTGAGGCCACCCCTTCGTCTGCTGAGTGTCCGGCTTCCTTGAGCACAGGCCCAGCCAGAACCCGCGAAGCAAGCAATTGTCACAGGACACAAGCGGCTGCCACATCAGGTCCTAAGGGAGGAGAATGTCCGCCTGTCAGGCACCAGGTCCTAAGGCAGGAGAATGTCCGCCTGTCAGGCACCAGGTCCTAAGGCAGGAGAATGTCCTCCTGTCAGGGTGAACTGGCTGGCTCAGGAGGCAGCGAAGGGAAAGAGACTAGTAATTTCACGGGAGCAGCTGAGCCCTGTCAGGAAGCTGACTGACTCCCTGAAGGCCCAGAAGGGCTGGCTGCCAGCCCACTGCTCCTGGGAGAGCCCTGGTCACAGGCGGGAGCTCTGGCCACCTGGCAGGACAGCTGTCTGCCCGCCCAGCCCAGGAGATATATGTGAGCCGTGTGTGCAATTTACAAGTAGAATGAGCACCACATATATAATTTAGGAATATATTGCAAGCCATGTATGTAATTTAGAATTATATTGCAAGCCACACATTGATTTAACATTTTTTTTCTAGTAGCCACATTAAAAAGATAAAAAAGAAACAGGCCAAATTAATTGTAATAAAATATTTCATTTAATCTAATATATCCAAAATATTACCATTTCAACCAGTTAACCAATATTTTTAAGATATTAATGAAATATTTTAGGATCTCGGGGGGTTTTTTTGAAAATTTTTTTTAACATTTATTTATTTTTGAGACAGAGAGACAGACCATGAATGGGGGAGGGTCAGAGAGAGGGAGACACAGAATCTGAAACAGGCTCCAGGCTCTGAGCTGTCAGCATAGAGCCCGACGTGGGGCTCGAACCCATGGACCGTGAGATCATGACCTGAGCCAAAGTCGGCCGCTTAACCGACTGAGCCACCCAGGCACCCCTCGGGGTTTTTTTTTTGGTACCGAGTCTTTGAAACCTGGTATATATTTTACACCAGCGGACCTCAATCCAGATCCAATGATTGCAGTTACATATAGTCCTACCCGATCAGTACGCTTGCCTTTAGTGGAGACGTGTGTGGGTGGCACTGAGTCAGTTTTGGTGGTTACTGAAAATTCTGCGACATTACAAATCTGGTTCCACGTCACAGCAACCACGCCTTCAAGTGTTCAGGCTCGCGGCTACCACCCTGACGCACAAATCAAGCTGGGAACCCTCTAGAATTCGCCCCCCACTGTCACCAGTCCAGAAATCCATCTCTTTGTCCCCAGAGGGTCGTGCGGACCCAGCCCCAGTGTTGCCTCGGGTCCAGTCCCAGAGACAGAGTCCACCCTGGATGCTGAACCCCTACCTGGTCCCCAGCATTCAGCCCTTTCCCGCTGGCACATCTTCTCAGGTGGGTGGAGGGGCTGGGGGCTCCCCCTCTACTGCCCCCTACCCCAGGGCCAGCACTTCCTCCTCGAAGCCATCAGACCAGTACTGCCAGTCTCTCTTCTGGAACAGGAGAGGTGGGCTTGTGCAGGATGCTGGCCCTCCAGTGCACTCTCCTCCCTCACAACGTCCCTTACATGGCAGGCAGATACTGGGGGGGGGGGGGGGGGGGGGGAAGGGGCACCTAAGCTGAGCATAACAGCAAGTAGGCTGGTTGCTAGAGAGAATTCCCTATTTTTCTGCAGCTCCTACACGGCTCCTGCTCACCTGGATGGCTCCTGGCCCCCTTCTCCATCTCCCTGCACCCCACCTCATGGGCCCACATCGCTAGCACTGGCCCCCTGACCTCCAACTCCCTCCCCACCCAGGACCCCTGTTGCCCAGGCGTTCCCCTCCCCTGCGCCCCATCCCCTGATCTCACCCTCCAGCTTAGCCACACCTTCCTAGGAACAAAGGCTTTCACTTTAACACCTTGTTCCTGTGATCTGGAGAAAAACTCAGTCTCTATCACAGAGAGCCTGGAGCACAGGTAAGGAAGAAGCTGTCTCCTCCATTCACCTTCCTCTAGGGGATTCCTCTGGAATCCCACAGAAACTGGCCTGTAATTCCTATGTGCTGGTAATAATGACAGGCGCTCCTGAAGCCAAGCTTTCTGCCGAGTGCACCCTTGCTTCCTTTCAGGCATTCTTACATACTGTCTCCATCATGTTGTATTTGTCTGCCTCTCTGACTCCTGTGAGAGCCACAGAGGTGCCCTTGCCTGGGCAGGTGGCTCTTGGGGGACCAGAGAGGAGCTGGGCCCTGCCTTCCCAGGACCCTCGACGGGGACTGTGTGATCTCCAGCAAGTGACATGTGCGTCCTTGCTGCACACCAGAGCTCTGTCTCTTCCTACAGAAAGAGAGAAAATAGAGTCAAAGTCACTGACAATCTGGGGAAATCCCTCCTCCAGCCTTGCAGGAAAACAGAAATCAGCCAGAACAGAAGCGGATGCCTTGGGCCTTGGATGTTTGGTCAGATGTTTTTTTAAAAACTAGTCTGGGTGTGTAACCAGTTCAATATCTGTAAGGACTGTGGTGGTCTAAGCCCGGAGCCAGCTCAGCTGGACGGTTTTCTCCCTGGAAATATCACAAAAGCCTTCCCACGTGCCTGAGGAAAAGGACGGCCAGGGCGATGCTGCTGCCACTTCACACTTGGGGGGGGGGGGTACGGTAGGCTCCAAGACGAGCAGGTTTGTTTTTCTGCCCACCCTCCAGGTGTGATCTCACCTGGTCCAGGCTCCACAACCCCTAGTCTGAGGGTTGTTTTCCTTGATGGGGGGATGGGAAATGGGGGGAAGGGGTTGCTGGACTTTGCAGGCACCATGCTCCCTGATGGGGGATGGGAACCCAGCGGGGGTGGGGGTGGGGAGGCTGGACCTTATAGGCAAAGTGGTCCCCCATGGATGTCCGGGGCCCCACATGGACTGCCCTCCAGGCTTTAGGGGTGGGACCCTCTCTCACCACACCCCACTCCTAGCCACTTCTTTTGAAGCTACAGGGTGAGGCCCCCAAGCACTTCTGTCCTCAGCACTTTCTCACTGGTTATCAGATGGTGAGGAAGGGACCAGTCCCTGCTGACCAGCTGGGTGGCCGCTAGCCACAATTGCAGGTGGGTGCTTGACACGCGGCCAGTCCAAATTCAGGTGTGCTGTTAGTGAAGAATGCACATTAGATTTCACAATGAACTAGAATGTAAAATATAACAATGATTTCTCACTCTGTAGAAATGACAATATTTTTTAAATATTGGGTTACATAGTATATATAACTAAAACTAATTTTAGGGCTCCTGGCTGGCTCAGTCAGAAGAGCATGCAACTCTTGATCTCGGGGTCATGGGTTTGAGCCCGACACTAGGTGTAGAGATTACTGAAAATAAATTTTTAAAGTATTAAAATTAATTTTATTAAAAATTTTTAATGTTTATTCATCTTTGAGAGAAAGAGAGAGAGAGAGAGAGAGAGAGAGACAGAGCACAAGTGGGGAGTGGCAGAGAGAGAGGGAGACACAGAATCCAAAGCAGGCTCCAGGCTCACAGAGCCGGACACAGGGCTTGAACCCACGAATCATGAGATCATGACCTGAATCGAAGTCGGACATTTAGCCAACTGAGCCACCTAGGTGCCCGGTTTTCATTTTAAAACCGGTTTCTTTTTACTTTATGTTGATATAACTACTAAAAATTCTAAATGATATTTGTGGCCTACATTGTATTTCTACTGGACAGTGCTGGGCTAGACAGTTAACTCAGAGAAGCAGAGAAGACATCTCTCAGTGTTGTCTACCTTCTTGGTCCACTAAGAGCGAAAGGAAGAGAAATCAAGCTCCCACTTGCCCACAGCTTTGCAAATCATGGCCCTGCTACGCGGTCCTGGGTGCCCCGCTCAGCCTCTTGGGACTGTCTCCATCTCATTTCAGCTCTCCCCACAGACACATCCCCGCTGATAGGAAGAAAGAGAAAGGCAGATTCTTCAAAAGTGTGAAGAAACCACATCAGGAGCTGTGCGTTGGGGGCTGGTTGTTGTCTCTGCCATTTGGGGAAAGTGCGAAGGGCAACCGGAAAGAACTCTGTCTCGAGGATCCCGGGAAAGCCAGATTTGGGTGCGTGCGCTTTCCTCAGCCAGCTGGGAAGAACGGGCACACGGATATGCTTTATTATTTGAAACAAGCAACTCCCCAAACAGTGACTAATCCCAAACTTTATGAGAAAATTATAAATTTACTCCTTCACTCTGGGATAAGAGAGGAGAAGGCGGGACAAGGAGGAGGGGCGGGCAGCTCCGAGTCGGTAGAATTAGTGGCTCTCAGCCACGTGCTGGGTTTCTGGACAAGGCCCTCCGGGTGTGCAGTCAGGACAGCTCAGGGCACGGAGACCCACCAGAACAGCAGCTTTTGCCGAAGCCATCGGAGACAGTCCCGCCATCGGAGACGGGAAACCTCCGTCCCTCGCGCTGTGTGTGGAGCTCAGCGGCACTTTCCCCGCACTGGAGCATTTCTACCGCTTTGCTCCCACCGACCTCTCTTTCCTCCTTTCCTTCTCACCAAACCCCACCTCTCAAGTCCCCGTTCCGTCCTCTCCTGTGGGCCTCCCTTGCTGGGAAGACCACCCCTCCAGCCCTGCTCCTTCGGGGAGGGGGCTCGGGCACAGGGAGTGTGGGGGGTAGAGGGGAGGAACAAGCCGAGGCTGCGGAGCCCGGGCGGGCGTGAGGACTCGGAGCGGGGACCCGGGTGTGCGGGGGTTGGGAGTAGCCGGGGCTGCGGAGCCCGGAGGGAGCAGGGACCTGGGTGGGCCTGAGCGCAGCGGGGAAAGACGACCCCGGCTCTCCCCCCCTGCTTGGGCGGTGGTGCGCCCCGGTGGCTTAGCCAAATCCTCAGGGCTGAGTCCTCTCTGTTCCACTCTGTTCAAACAGTGATTTACCAAGCGGCAGTGGAGCCGGGCCTGGGGCCATAAACCCTACGGCCTGGGTCACACCCTGCGTCCCCCGCCCCGCCCCTCACAATCAGCAGAGGAGTATTAATGCTGCAGCGAGAGGGCGTGAGGTCGTTGCAGGAGGCACAATGAGGTCCCGTTCCCACGCCCTAACCCAGGCTGCAGCCCCGCCACTCAAGCCCTGAGGAAGGTGGACGTAGACGCGGACTCCGCGCTCAAACGCAATCACCGCGCGCGCGGCCGAGTGGCGGACGCACCGCCCTGCACGCATCCCTGTCTCTGAGGGGCTCCACCTTGGAAAAGTACTGGAGTTCAGGAAGTCTGAGCCCCAGATATCGTGTTCCATGTGCGAATCAGGGATTCCCGGAAAAGGGGAAGGAACAGAAGACAGGAGACAGGTCAGCTCCGGGCGCTGGAACGAACCCCCCACCAGCGGGGAGCTCCCTCCGTCCGTGATGAACTTAGGGACTGATGTCAAGGAGGGGGAGGGGCGTGACTGGGAAGGGAGAGCCCCTCCCGGCTGCAGCTCGGAGGCAGGGTACTGGACCACTGGACCCAGGGCTTCTCTAGTTCTCCCCCTCCTCATGCCGCGGCCCCCAGAACTCTGGGAGCGACCTCGACTCGCCCGGACCGCGTCAGTTCCCAGGGTCTGAAGACAGTGGCTCAGGACCTCCGTCCTCGCGCGTCTCGGATGCACCTGTCGACCCCGCGCGAGGCCCGCCCCTGCTCTCCCGCCCCAAGATGGGGAGGCGGAGCTCCGAGGGCCGGGGGCGGGACCTGCATGGTGGGCGTGGTCTCTGGCTGGCTCTGGGCGGGGCTTCCTGGTGCTGGAGCCCCGGGGTCCCAGGTTCCCGCCCTGGCCTGCCCTCCGGGAATCTCCCGGGGCGTCCGGGCGGATCGCCCGCGCGGGGAGGCGGCCTTGCATCTGCTCCTTCCCGTTCGCGGGCTCCTGTTTCGAGGTGTCCCCAAGTCCTGAGCCTTAGGGTTATTTCTCCTCCTCCTCCCCGCGGTCCCCTCACTTCCGGATGTGCCATAGCTGGCAGGGTGGAAGCCAGGCTTGCGGGAGCCCCTTAAGGGAGCTTACACTCTTCCCGCTTCCCCGGCCAGGCCTGACGTCTGACCGGCCTTAAATTTTCCTTCGTCCTTCCGATCCCCTTTTCCCCACGATGCCTGTGTCGACAGGAAAGCCTGAAATGCACGAAGACTCCACACAAGGCCGTTCATTGCAGCGTGTCTTGTAATAGGACTGCGCAGGCTGGACGCCACCCAAATGGAAATCGGGGTTACGGGTGAAGACACCGCCCCAGAGAGAGCATCCTGCCGCATTCTGGTTGATTGGCAGGCAGAGGACTGGACAGCAGACCCGGGCCTCGCTTTCTCCTCCTCCACCTCCTTTCCCCAGGTCCCCATGCCACACTGAACGCAGCTTTGGCCCACCTGGATCTCCACCTTGCTGAGGATCTGACGCTGAACAAGATCTCTCCAGGCCAATCGGCTGAGCTGCCCCTCCCCGGCTATCCAGTTTGCAAATGAAGAGTATCTATGCTTTATTCTAGGATGACCCCCAGGATATATTAAGTGGAAAAAGAAACAAACTAGGTGGGGGGGGGGGGGGGGAGATCCCTAGGTAGATGTAAATATACATATTTGTTTGCTTATACTTATTGATGAGGTTTTGGGTTGATGGAGGGTTCGTGGGGTTTGGAGCTGACAGCCAAGAAAGAATTGTTGAAGACGTCTTTGCTGCAAAAAGGTGATTTTATTAAAGCGCGGGACAGGACCCGCGGGCAGGGAGAGCTGCACTGGGGTCGTGTAGAAGGGCTGGTTATACGCCATGGACTTGGGGGAGGTAAAGTCAAAAGGGAAGTTTCCAAAGAGACTTTCACAAGCTCAAGACTTACCGGAGGCCTAGCTATGGTCAAGCTAAGGTTGTTTCTCCCTCTAGCAAAGCATCAACATTAAGATAGTAGGGGGTTCCTGGACTTCAGGCTGTGATGGGATTGCCTTTTCCTGGTAAACTGGTGGAGACTCTTATCAGTTTAATCATTTGTGTGTGTGTGTGTGTGTGTGTGTGTGTTTGTGTGTGTCCTTTCCTGTTCTTGGGTAGCTGGGAGTGTCCAAGGAATATCACACATGTCCCACCTTGAGAGGGAGGGGGTGCTGTTAGCCTGCACTCTGCCCTCAGCTCTCCCCAAGATCCCTCATCACTTATTTTTTTATATGTGGAAATATAATCGAAAAGCTAACAAACAGTTACCTATGGGAGGAGGAAAGGGCAGATGGAAGAGATGAAAACCGGTCTTTTCCATATGTGCCTTGTCTTGTGCATTTGACTTTGGACCTCCCCCCAACTGGCCTCCTAGATTTCACTCAAGTAAAATTGTTGGGTGCCTGGGTGGCTCAGTGGGTTAAGTGTCCGACTCTTGGTTTCGGCTCAGGTCATGATCTCATGGATCGTGAGTTCAAGCCCTCCACCAGGTTTCACGCTAACAGTGTGGAGTCTGCTTGGGATTCTTTCTCCACCCACCCTTCTGCCCCTCCCCTACTCACTCTTTCTGTCTCTCCAAAAAAATAAATAAAATAATTTTAAAAATAAAACAAAACAAAAAAAGATCGACTGTATGTGACAGTGCCCGCTCCCCATGCTGTGTGCTGTCTCCCTGACCAGCTCTTGTCCCTTCTCACAAGATTGTCCCCAGAAAGCCTTTCCTGACATCCCGCTAGGGTTGTTGACCGGACCACCGGCTCAGGGGCACCTCCTCGTGAGCATGTAGCAGCCCCCAGGCCTTACCTCAATCACCACACTATCTCCATGAATCACAACCATCTGAGAGGTTCCCCCAAAATCAGGACTCCCACTTTATTTGCCTCTTGTCCTTGGCACCTGGAACCGTCTGTGGTGTGTGTGGGTGGCCCATAAATACTTGTTGAGTGAATACATAACTGGTTCTGTCCCTTGTGACAGCACTTCTGGCCATCTTCGCCCACATGGCCTAGGTCCAGACCCTCAACGTGGATCCCAGAGGGCAAGAATGAAGAACAGAACCCAGGATGTTACCAATGTCCTCTCGCCAAAGACCTCCAGAAACACACCCGTAGTTAAACAAGCTGGGCTTATTTTTCCTAGTGGCAAGACAGAACGCACAGCACAGGCAACTGGACAACATCTCTCCAGTGCAGGGGCCAAGGGCAGGCTGCCACTAGGTGGGCTGCTGAGGCACGAACGTTATTTTGAGTTAAAAGTCATCAAAACGCAGCAAAATGCAGGAAAAGCTCTCTTCCTGGTCATCACCTGCCTAAATTTACATGGGAAAGGAGAGCTTGAGACTCCCCTTTATCTCAGAAACTTATCTGCTTGAGAAGGCAAACTTTGGTTTTCCAAATATCTGCCACCTTCCTGTGAGGTCCTTCCCCGCCTTGTATCCTCAGACCCTGACCCCCAACTTAGCTCACAGAAGCTCCATGTTGCCTCATTGTCGTTGGAGTTTGAATGTCTGTGTGGAAGCCTATTGCACACGATTGAATTTCATTTTCTCCTGTTAATCTGTCTCAGGTCAGTTTGACTCAGTCCAGCCAGAGGACCTTCAAGGGCACAGGAGAGTCTTCCTCCTCAACAGGGCTGTAGGATCCAGGCTTTGTTGGGACTTGTCAGGCGGGGCTCCTCTGTTCCTCCTCAGTGGGGAGCAAGGAAAGGATGAATACGGGCCGGCTGGGGTGTGTGCGTGTCCGTGAGGAGTTCCTTTCAAGGTAAAACACCTTTCCAGTAGAGCAAGTCTCAAGTGAATCTGCAAAGTGTCTGACCCCCAACCCAGGCCCTCTGCATTCAGCCGTCTTGGTCAGCACCACCACAGCCATGGGAGGGGACAGGGGACAGGGGACAGGGGAGGCCGTGAGCAGGGAGGCCAGCTGCCTTGGCTGTAGCCTGGGCAGGATTTTTGCTCTGCAGACGTCTCCCATTCTCCCAGGGCAGAAACTCTGCAGGCAGTCGGTCCTCTTGGCCAGAATGCTTTCTTTGTCATCCTGCCTGGTATCACAGCCTCCCAAATGACTCCCACAGCTACTCATTTGAGCCCCGAGGAAAACCTATTAGATATGAATTCTTTGTTGGTTTTGTGACAGTGGCCTCTGACCAGACAGGCTCAGCTCCCCGGCCCCCAAGGGCCTTGTTGTCTCTGCTCCCTGCCTTTTGGGGTGATGACCTCACCCTTGCCATCAGTTTCTGGGATCCAGTGACTCACTGCGGATGCCCGGCACCTGAGATCTCTGGGGATGCTGTCTAAGGACACGGACCGTGACCTTTCGTCCTCCAGTCCAGAGCTTCTCCCTGTTAGCGATTCTTCTCCATCTGGGAGCTCTGGCGCCTCCTTCAGATCAGCACTTCTGGTGACTGCCTCCTGCACTCTCCCTCTCTGCCAGAGCTGGGGTCTCTTCAGTTCGGGTTCCTGCCCCCCACCCAGCGCCAGGGCTCTCCTGCCCCCCTCCCCTACGCCACCCCCCAGCGCCAGGGTTCTCCTGCCCCCCTACCCGCCCCCCCGCCAGCGCCAGGGCTCTCCTGCCCCCCTCCCCTACTCCACCCCCCAGCGCCAGGGTTCTCCTGCCCCCCTACCCGCCCCCCCCCGCCAGCGCCAGGGCTCTCCTGCCCCCCTCCCCTACTCCACCCCCCAGCGCCAGGGTTCTCCTGCCCCCCTACCCGCCCCCCCGCCAGCGCCAGGGCTCTCCTGCCCCCCTCCCCTCCCACCCCAGCGCCAGGGCTCTCCTGCCCCAGACCTTGTTCTCCTCCTCCTCTTCCTGGAGGGTTAGATCTGGGTTCTGCCAGTTGCACTTGCTTTAAGATCTTGAACAAATGACTTAAGTCTCTGGGCTTCTGTTTTTGCATCTGTAAACTGTGGGTAATAACTACTTTTTACGATGCTGTATGGATTCATTTTCTGGTTTTGTTTCTTTACTGAACAAGCAATTAATGTATACATTCATTGATAAAGAATTTACACCAGACATGTAGAATGAAAGTCTCTTTCAGCCACTGTCTCCCTGAATCCACGTTTGATGTGGTCCCTCAGGATATTTGTGCATTTACATAGCTACCTGTGTACATATGGAGATCTGATGGAAATATGTGTGAGTATACATATGTGTATTACTGAAATAGCTATAAAATGAGTACGGTGGAGATGATGAAGAGGTCTGTTTGTGGACCCGAGAGAGGTTGGTGCTTAACAATAAAGGCTGTCGTTTTCATTAAAACTAATCAATAGATAATGCTACAATTGCAAGACCATTTACAGCATTTACAGACACACAGGCAAACCCCACAAAGCAAAATCAACTAAGAGCTACAGTGGTGGAGATGGGGGTGGGCTGCTAGTTTTTCTCCTTGGCCCCTCTAGTTAGTGGACTTTCTATGTGCATGTGTAACTTTGATTCACATCCTGAAAAATAACTGGTGTTCTGTGTTCCTGTTTTTCCCACCAGCCCCATGGAGACCCGCTGCCCACCCCTCCCTCAGAGCGGACCACACCCTCCCTTCCTCCCCCTTCCTCCAGTCCATTCCCACAGCCCAGCGGGTGTAGCCCCCCACCTCCCTGCCTCTCTCCCCCCTCCCACACTACCCCTGCAGCCAGAACACCTCTGAACCTCACCCAGGAGAGCCGGGCCAACATTAAGTTTAGAAGGAGCAGCTCAGCATTCGTCTGAGCTGCAGCCCAGGGCAGGGGGCAGGACCCCCGGCCTCACTACACCCCGGATCTCAGCTTGCTGAGCTGCCCAAGGGCTGCAGACACACCTCCTGGACCTTCCCAACTCCATGCTCCCTGCTCCCTCAACAAAATCCTCCCCGTGTGCGTGTGTCTTTAATACAGATGGCAGCTCAGAGCACAAAACAATTCTGCACTTGCTTGTCTTCTAAACATGGGTCTTAGAAATTATCTCATGTCAAATAGGTCTTCCTTGTGTTTAACTGCTGCATGAATTAGATTCGGTAACTATGCAAAAGCACTCTGCATGCTTCCCGGCACGTGGGAACACACAGGGAATGTCTGCTTCCTACCCTCGAGTTCCTATTCCTCCAGCACAAAGGACAGGCACCCAGGACGGACGCTAGTCCTAAGGCCCCCTACCCCCTCACTAAGTCCATCACAGCTTCACATCCCAGTTCACACACCCTCCTTGCTGGGTCTCATCCCAAAGCCCTCTCACACCCTGTCCTGCCACCCACTGGGGGAATATCTCCCTTCCTCCAGGACCAGACTTGTCACTTCCTGCGGGAATGCTGCCCGCCCCCCACTCGCAGCACAGAACCCTGGGCAACCCCTTGGGCCCCCAGTGGCCCGGAGCAGGCGTCCGGGATCCCTGTCTCCATCCTGTCCAACACGTCCCCAGTGTAGGTGGTCCAGGTGGTCCGGGGTCCCTGCCTCCACCCCATCCCCCACGGTCCCGGTTCAGGTGGTCCGGGGTCCCTGCCTCCACCAGGTCAAACACGGTCCCCCACCGTCCCCAGTGTAGGTGGTCCAGGGTCCCTGTCCACACCACATCCCCCACTGTCCCCCGTGCTGGCGGTCCAGGGTCCCCCACTCTCCCCCACCGTCCCGGTGCAGGCGGTCCAAGGTCCCTGTCTCCACCCTGTCCCCCACCGTCCCTGTACAGGCGGTCCGGGTCTGTCCATCCAGTCCGGTGAGCCCTGCCGCGCCCTGATTCAGGGCCCACTTGTCTGCAGCTCCCGCCCTCTTAGGTGGGGTGAACCTGCATGCCTGGTTAAAACCCCTCCTGAGTCCCCCCTCCCTCCGCCACCACCCTCGCCCCCCCCAGCCGGGCGCGGGACGCGGCAGCGCAGGTGCGTCCTCCTCGCAGCCCGAATTTGGGTTTCGAGGACGCTCAGCACCGGGAGGGGCTCCAGGAGGGGCCGCAGGACCGGGCCAGCTGCCCCCAGACCCGCGGGCGGGTGGGGCGTGCAGGGCCGGGTGGAGGGCTGCGGGGTGCGTCGAGGCTCCTCAGGAAGTCGGAGGAAGAGGCGCCTGCACTAATTGGCAGGCCGGGTGCCAGCAGCATGCCAGTGATGTTTTGGTGACAGGTCACCCGGGAAGAGGAGGGACAGCGTGTCACGTGGGGCCCCTCCAGCTCGGTTAGTTTTTCTGGGTCACTCTCTGCGGCTGCCTCCCTCCTGGTTTCCCCTGCCAGTTCCGCCTGGTGTCTCTGACTCATGGCCCCTGCCCCTACTCTCTGTGCCTCCATGTCCCTGGGGGTCAGCTGGGGGCAGAAGCACTGAGGCCCCACCCTCTGGCCCAGTCTCTTCCTTGTGACACTGTCACACACGCTTCGGGAGTGGTTAGTGAGACCCAAGAATGAAGAGGCGGTGAAGACTGGTCTTCCTTGGCTCATGATGGCACGTGTTTACTGGGCGCTGACAGTTCACACTTGACCCCTGACGACCCACCACGCCGCCCCGGCAGTGCCCTCAGTCAAGGGGCCCTTCCCTGCTCCCACATCCCACCTCCTGTCCCTCTGCCTCCACCCAACACCAGCTGCCTCTTCCTGCCATCTGCTTCCTGAGCCAGGCTCGCCTCCCCTGGAGCCAGAGTCCTCGAGACCCTGCCCACCCCCCGCCAACCCCACCCCCCACCCCCACCAGGCCCCAGGGATCCCTCCTTCCAGCTCCAGCCACCAGGCCTTCAGGCTACATCCCACCCACGACAGAGTTGCCTCAGGCCCTTTGCCCCACCTCTCCCTCAATCGGCACCACTTTTCTCCTAGTGCCTGGCCAATCCCTTCACCTTCCTCAAATCCTTGCTCAAATACCACCCGCTGAAACTGTAACCCAGACCCACCTACACACTACTCCCTCCCTTCCTTCCCAGCTTCCTGTCAGGCATTTCCCATTTTTATCGACCTGTCTTCCCCATCAGAATGGAATCCCTATGAGGATTCCACCTCAAGTGCTTGCTGGGAGCCCACCTGAATGCAGGAGCAAATGCATGGCCCCTAAGGGGACTCTGCTGGGGGCGGGGGGGGGGGGGCGGCAGGATGAGGAGGTCTGGGGACACACTGGAGGGAAGAATGAGTATGGAATGTTGCAGGGCAGTTTAAAGGGTGGATAAAGTGACATTGCTGTGGGGGGGGTGGGGAGGGGTGGTCAGAAGGACAGAGAACAAATGAGCATCCAGGATAAAGGTGAGGGAGGAACCACTCCCCCAACAGGCACCATTAGCCCTGAGCAGGGGCTTCAAGGAGGGGAACAGGATAGAGAAAATCAAGTCTCAGAAGAGAGGACATGACGCCTCAGGGAAAGAACACAGGGGAGGAGGCAGTGGGTCTGAATTTCAGCAGCTCTACCTGAAAGCAAATCCTTAACCCCAGGAATCTGAGTCATCCTCTCAGCCCCAAGCTGCTACAGAGCGCGGGCTGGGAGGGTGACGGCCTTGCAACCGGGGTCATGTCCATGAGTATCAGGTTGATCTGCTGGAATCTTCATCCTCTGTCTGCCTCGAGCCCCCTCCCCATCAGAGCAGTCTCCCCAGAGTATGTGCAGCAATTCTTGGGACGGCTGCACATTGTAAACAGCAGAGTCTTTAAAGAAAACAAAAAAACAAAAAACACAAGTCCTTACAGAAGCAACCGACATTGAAGAAAGTCTTGGTCAACAGGGCACAGTGAGTGAGGCCTGAGAAAGAACTGCACTGCCTTAATTAGGCTTCTTATCCCCTGAGATCTCTTTCTCCAGTTTTCTCCCCAAAGATGCTTCACGATTTTGGTTCAGGCTTTTCCATTTCTTTCCCACTCAACCCAACCTGCCCTTTGTTTACAAGTCACGGCCTCCAGGAGGCCTTCCTGAAATCATTCCCACTCATCCTACAATCTGTCAACATAATCCTCAGTCCACCTTTACAACTCAGTAATGACAGCTCTGGGTGGATGATGGGTACACCTTTGTGCACCGTCACACTCCCTAACTCAGCAGTGGTGGATTCTGGTGGATGAGGGACAAAGCTTCATCTGCCTTGTCACATTCCCTGAGGGCAAAGACCTGGACTGTCTGGTCCTCAATCTCCCAAACACCTCTCTCCGCCTTAACACCTCCTAAAGACTTGTGAACTCTTTGACGGGATGGGGATGTCATGGAAATGGAGGAGAGCCAGGCTGAAGAATAAACGAAATGAGAAAGAAGCAGAAGAGAAAGAAAGTAGCAGATGGGCTAAGGCCTGCCCCACCTCCACCACCTCCCAGTGTAGGTTCTCACTTTCCACAGTGAGAGGGGAGACCTCCTGGAACCAGCTGGAAAGGGGTGGGGACTGGTATGAGGGAGGCGGGATCCAGTCGCGGTCAGTCAGTCGGCCCACAAAGCCAACCCAGCACATACCAAGGGTCACCTCCTCCCATGTAGCTCTCTAGAGGTAGAATGAGCCCAGAAGAAGGATCAGAGGGTTCGGGCAGAGTTGTTAGGGATTCTGGCAGGGGAGGGAGAAAGCCTTGAGAAGTGAGACATTTCCCGGCAATGCCCGTCTCCAAATGTCCACCCCTGCACTATATGTCTGGGAGCCACTAGGTGTGGGCTCATGGGGAGCACCGGATAGAGGCTGAGCAGAAGCACTGTTAGCAGGAGTCCCTGACATTTGTTTCTAGAAGGCATGTGATGACTAGACCATGAGCTTCCGGAGCACAGGCTGAATGCCATGCCACATACTACGTGGGTGTCCCCCAGCACCATGCCTGGCCCCTGCCAGTGTGCAATGATTACTGACCAAGGAGAAGAATATTGTGCACATTTAGAAGGTCTAAGCAGAGTCTGCCAGAAGACACTTCAGTTTGCCCAAGTGGCGGCAGGCAGTTCAATGGCTGGGTATACAGTAAAACCTTGGTTTGCGAGTATAATTTGTTCACAATTATGCTTGTAATTGAAAGCACTTGTGTATCCAAGTGAATTTCCCCAAAAGAAATAATGGAAACTCAGATGACTCACTCCACAACCCAGAAATATTCACATAAAAATGACTACAATATTGTAATATAATACAAAAAAAATCAAGAAAATATAAAGAAAAATAAACAAATTAACCTGCACTTCCCTTTGAAAACTTTCACGGCTGGTGTGAGGGAGGCAAGAGAGAGGAGGGTTCTTGTGTAGAAAGACTTTCACTATCACTGACAGAATCACTGCCACCTGTTGGCTCAATGGAATCTTTCTCTGCATGGGGGCCATTGTATACGCTCGAACGGATGTTGACTACAGTGCAGTGTCGATAAACTCTTGTCATATACTGTATTTAATGTAACTGGTGACGAGGCAGCAGAGGAAAGGGTCTACATCTGCAGGCAGCCTGACCTAGAATGAAGCAAAGCATTCCTAAGCTCACTTTTCTGGAAAAGCAAAGGACTGTCCACAGGTGCTTGGAAGTAACAAAAAATACACTAGTGCCAGTTACGGGCACCTTCCAACGTGCTGAAAAATCACTGATTTCTGCCAAACACCTCGGCCTGAGACTGAGCATCCGAGCATGGGAGACGATCACCCACAACCTGGGGAGGGGAGGGAGAGGGAGAGAGAGAGAGAGAGAACATTGGCTCAGTGTTGATCATGTGACATTCCACATCTTGTACTACTTGTATTGCAAGACATCGCTCGTTTATTAAGTTAAAACTTATCAGAAATGTTTGCTTGTCTTGCAGAACAAGATACTCTCAGTCAAGGTTCTACTCTCTATTTATTGAGACCTGCTGAGTGCCAGGCACCATTCCAGGTTCAGGGAAAGCATGGTGAACATAATAAAGGCTAGGTTCCTGTTCCTATAAAACTACCTTCTATTGGACAGAAACAGCTCGAAACAGATAAGCAGACCATTTCAGATGGTGATAAATACCACAAAGACAGTACATCTGGGTAAAGATGAGGAAAGCAACTTGAGATACAATGGGGAAAGACATCCTCTCTTGAAGTGTTCCATGTGGCTTGAGCCCTGGATGACAAGACAGACACAGCCTCGTCCAGCTCTGGAGGAAGTGGGGCCCGAGCAAGTGCACACACCTGGCGGGGAGATCAGCCTGCGTATCTCAGGGAGCAAACAATGTGAGCCCTGCGTCTAGCACAGCGAAATGGGGGCTGATTTGGGGAGGGTAGGTCCATCTGCACACTTCACCCTCATCACATCACACTATGGGGTCACCACGTGCCTAAACATTGGGATCTCCTGGAAAGCTTTCAAAACTCCTGATGCCTGCCTCCTCCCCCCCATCCACAGAGATTCTGTACAGTTGACCTGCGGTGTCTCCTGGACATCGGGAACCTAAAAGCTGCCCAGATCATTCTCACGTGGACATGAACAGAACTGCAGAGCAGACCTTGCAGGCCGCAGCAGGCACTTGCGCTGTGAACGCCAGCTCTCTGAACACACTCGCGTGCCATTTCCCCACCTCTCCAGGCCCAGATCTGGAAAGGACCCAATGTCTGAAAGGCCCTGAGGTGGGGATGGAACCAAGAAGATGAAGCGATCCGAAGGAAGACAGAAATAGAATGGACAAGAACACCAAGAGACACAGGGAACTCCAGAACATGTGACAGATTGAAGGGGCGAAAACAAACAGGTGCAGAGAGTCCCAAAGGGTCAGAGATTTGTGGGACAGGGGAAGCAGAGCCTGCCGTAACAAATGATCACAAACGCAAACCGCGCACCCTTACCTCACAGTCCTGCAGTTCAGAAGTCGAAAGTGGGTTCTACTGGGAGAAAATCAAGCCATCAGCAGGACTGGAGGCCTCCTGGAGTCCATTGCCTTCCTTTTCCGGCTCCGAGGGGCCGTCTGCTTCCTCTACATGCAGCCCTTTCCTCAATGTTCAAAGTCAACAGTGTTAGGCTGAGTGCTTCTCACACGTCTCTCGCTGGTTGTTCTCTCCTGCTTCTGTCCTCTGCCTTTAAGGATGTTGTGGACCTTGAACCCCTGTGGATAATCTAGAGAAATCTCCCTGTTTCGAACCCAAGTGATCAGGAACCCTAAGTCCATCTGCAAACTTAATTCCCCTTTGCCCTGGAAGGTAACAGATTTACAGGTTCCCGGAATTAAGACGAGGACATCTTGGGGGACTGTGACTCCATCTTCCACAGCATGAAAGCCCGTTTTACAAAACAGGTTTGGGTCGTATCTGTAGCTGTAGGTCTTATGAGCACTGAGCTGAGAGCTTTGTTCCAAGATAAATACACATGTGTTTATTTGTGAGGGTTTATCACGGTGTCCAATTTGAGTGTCTCCCCGGTAAGTGTGGAGCAGAGGTGGGGAGAAGGGTGCCTCAAGGGCTGCCTGATCTTTATTATGTTTGTCTTAGAGCTGCTGCTCCCCAAAGACCTATGGCTGCTGCATTGTTCTTATTGACAATGAAACTAATGACAGCGTCTCTTTGCGTGTTTTCTTTGAGTACATCTCTGTGTCCCTGAGAAACCCTCGGTGTCCACCCCAGTGGTATTCAGTGTGTCTGAGACTGGGTACATCTGTGGCCTCTGCATTATGTGAACGCCTCTGTCCGTGGGGAATTTGGACGTGATGGGTGAGCAGACAGGTCTGTACAACAGTGTGTGCGAGCACACTCGTGGACAGATGTTTACTTCCCCACAAACCCTGCAGGGCAGGCAGACAGACAGGCCTCCCGTGAGAGCAGCAGAGGAACTAGCAGGTGGAGCGTGTGGGAAGAGAGAGGAGGGAAGAGCCAGGAGATGGATGAGAGGGGAGGGAGAGGAAAGATCAGACGGAAGATTTTGGAAAGCAGAGGGGAGGTTTTGGGGATCTCAAATAAAACAGAGGCAGCGGGGCGTCACAACTAGGGCACAGATCAGGGCTGGCTACGGCCCCACTTCTGCTTATTCCCGGCCACCTCTCTGGGCCGCTGTTTACCGAGAGACTTGAAATAGATGAACCCTAGGTACACCCCAAAGAAGGGTGAAAAGTGGAAATAAAAACCCACACCGGGAAAAACTGAGAGAAAGAACTAGAGACAGGTGGGGAGAGAGTAGTAGTAGGGGAGGCCCAGCCAGACGTAGAACTGACTCCCGGAGACCGGACGGGGGCGCCTGCTCCCCACTCCCTTTCCCCACAGCTTCAGATGGTTCTTAAGCCCTTAATAGGCAAGGCAGCAAGCAGGGAGGAAAGGAAAGACTCACCAGGAGTGACAGCACACACCAGACCGAGGCCTGGATCCTCGCTCCCGCCTCCACCTCCGGGGAAGTGGGTGTGCCGGCCGCCTGGAGTGACTCACACCCCGGCGATGTGGGCGCACACGCCGAAAGCGAGCCCGGGCGCTCTGCCCACCGGCTGAGCACAGGCCCGGGGCGGAGGTGCGATTGGGGCGCCGGAGGGGTGTCAAGGAGGCGACCCCCGCCCCACGGTGCGGACTTGCCCCTAGAGCGCCCCCTCCCGAGCACCTGCTCGCCCCTAGGACCTGGGCGCACGCGTCCCCCGCCCTCCTCCCCCAGACCCGAGCTGGGAAGCTGGAGAACCAGGTGAGCTGTTGCGCAAGGCCCGGTGTTTACCTGCCGCGGGGGCCTCCTCCTCCCTATAAAGCCTGGCGCGGCGGGGAGGGCGGCGGAGGCCGCCACTGCTCGGAGAGGGGCCACAGCGCGCCCGAAGGTTCATGCGCCGGGCGGGGACAGGGCCCCGCGCTCGGCTCGCAGCAGGCGCGGCCCGCGGGCGGGGGTCGCGCTTCCCATGGAGGCGCCCGAGCTGGGCCCGGGGCTGGTGCAGCGTCTGGAGCAGCTGGCGACGTGCCCGCTGTGCGGGGGCCCCTTCGAGGACCCGGTGCTGCTGGCGTGCGAGCACAGCTTCTGCCGCGCGTGCCTGGCCCGCCGCTGGGGCGCCCCTCCGGCCGCCGGCGACCCGGCGCCCGCCCCCGCCTGCCCCAGCTGCGGCCAGCCATGCCCCCGCCGCAGCCTGAGGTCTAACGTGCGGCTGGCGGTGGAGGTGCGCATCAGCCGGGGACTGCGCGACAAGCTGGCCGAGGCGGGCGCCCGCGCGGGGAGGCGCAGGGGGGGCCGCATCCCCACCATGGGCTGCCTGGACCCGCGCGGAGAGGTGAGGCGGGGCCGGGGGCGCGCCCTGGGGCTGTGGGGGCCGAGGAACGGGGCGGGGTGACAGCAGTACGTGGGGAAGCAAGAGGGGAGCGGGTCTCAGGCACGCAGAGGAAAGGAGACTGAACGCGGAGCGCGGGAAGTGCGGAGGGGGCGGGGTCTGAGAGGAGGGGGACTGTGAGGTCTGGGGGGACAGCGGGGGTGGGAAACAGCCTGAGGGAGGGCGCGAGGGGGACGGCGGGGTCTCGGGGGAGGGGGACGGTGGGGTCTGGGGGGAGACGGCGGGGGTGGGAAACAGCCTGGGGAGGGCGCGAGGGGGACGGCGGGGTCTTGGGAGGGGGACGGTGGGTGTCGGAAGCAACCTGGGGGAGGACGCGGGAGGGAGGGGGAAGGCGGGGTCTGGTGGGGGGGTGGGGTGGCGGGACGCGAGAAGCCGGAGCAGAGAGGAAGGCGGCCAGGGGCCATCAGTGGAGGCAGGGCAGCGTTCGCCGTACTGTTGGTGAGCGTCCTGCTCCGCTCCTCCCAGAGCCCCTGGCCCGGAGAGGCGACGGCGGAGGCGGGGCCCGTGAGCCTGCAGCCCGGCCTCCGGCCGGGCCCCTCCCCTAACCCTAACCCTAGCCCTAACCCTAACCTTCCCTGCCCCTACTCCCTGCCCGACCCCCAGGCGTCCGGGACTCCTGACTGGCTTCTCCCCAGCAGCCTAGCCGGTCTCAGGTCTTGCTATCACACTTTGAAGTCTACATAGACCTAATTAGTCCAGGTGTAATTGGCGTTGATTAGGCAAATTGCCCCTCCCTTCGCCACCACACTGGGCAGCTCCAGTCATCCCCACTGGACAGTGAGGGAGGAGGGGAGTTCCTGGTGTTTGGAGGGCATCCAGCGCGGTGTCCCGAGCTGCTGGGCCTCCTGGGACACATTGGAGTCCAGCTGCCGCCTAGGCCAGGGTAGAGACACAAAGCCAAGGGCCCAATAAACGCCACTGGGCTTTTATGGCAACAGGGGAAGCAGCTTTATTACAAGGCTTTTATACACCAACTCTTGGCCCCAGGGCTTGGGGGTTTGGTCAGAGTGATGAAGGAGAGGGACACCCTCAGGAAGGTAGATTAGGAGACACAGAATGAGGCCGGGGACTCTGAAGGGTGAAGGGGGCAAGTCCCAGGTGTGGATGAAGCTGGGGAAGGGGAGGAGGGCGGTGGGTGGTGATGGAGAGGAAGGAGGGCCATGAAAGGACAAGGGAAGACTGAGGAAAGGGGGAGCCCAGGGGTGAAGGGGTCACTGTGAGAGGTGCCGGGGCTCACCAACCGAGTCCCAGCTACCTGAGGGAGGGGCGGATAGGGAGGGCTGCCCAAGGACAAAGCCCAGAGCTCACATCCGTGTTCTCTTCTGCCCATCCCAGGACACGAGGAAGACATGGAGGAGGTGAGTTCCGCTTTACTGCTCCTTCCTTTCTACCACCAGCTGCCACATCCGTCACCTTTTCCATGGGCTCACCTCTCTGTCCTCACTCACACACAGCTTTTCCGGGCCCCAGAGATGTCAGTGAGGTCGGGGTGGGGGCGTCAGAGGGCAGAGGGTGTCTACGGACTTCCTGACCCTTCTCCCTCATCTGTCCAGACTTGACGCCCCAACACCCAAGTCATCTAACTCAGACGACGACGTCCCCGAAGATTATCCAGTGGTCAAAAACATGCTGCACAGACTGACGGGTAAGGGGGGAGGGAGGGATGCACTGAGTGACAGTCTTCCCTCTCAGACAAGATCGAGTCTCTTCTGGGGTCTGTGGGATTTCCCTGAGGCAGCACTAAGCAGCACACGCTGAGGGGCTGGGCCACAGAAACCCACCGTGTCAGCTCTGGGAGTCGAGGCTGGTGTTGGTGGCATGGGCTCCTTCCACGGCCCTGCCTCTCTCCCAGCCTTCCCCCTCAGATGTCCTCTCTGTTGTCTTCTCATTGTTTTCCTTCTGTGCTCATCCATCTCTGGGTCCAAACTTGCTCTTTTTGTAAAGACACCAGTCACATTGGGCCAGGGCCTGCCCTCATGACCTCGTTTTAACTTAATTACCTCTGTAAAGACTCTGTTTCCAACTAAGTTCACATTCTGAGGTCCTGAGAGTCTACAACATTTCTTTTCGGGAGGAACATAATTCGACCCTCAACGTCAATCCTCAGTTCTTCATATTCCAGCAGTTCCCCCCTCTTATCTGTCGCGACCCTGGAAAGTCAGCTGCTTCCACCACTCTTGCTCTGTTTCTGCCCCTGGGGCTCTGGACCTTCTCTGCAGCCCCCCGGGGGGTGGGGGGCTCCTGGCTTGCTACCAAAGCTGCCAGCCAAAGAGGAACCTGTCTGGCTCAGTTGATAGAGCATGCAACTCTTTTTGTTTTGTTTTGTTTTCAGTTTTTGGGGGGGAGGGGTAGAGGGGAAGAGAGAGAGAATAAACCTCAAGCAGGCTCCACATTCAGTGCAGAGCCTGATGGATTCAGGGCTTGATCCCACGACCCTGGGATCATGACCTAAGCTGAAATCAAGAGTCAGCCACTCAACTGACTGAGCCATCAACCAGGCGCCCCCCCCCACCCCCACCCCCCGCTCTTTTTTTTGAGCATGCAACTCTTGATCTTCCGGTTGTGAGCTCTAGCCCCACATAGGGTGTAGACCTTACTTACAAAAGAACTCTTTAAAAAAAAAAAAAAAAAAAAAAAGCCTGCCAGGAAAGGTGTCCCACCCTCCTGTTACCTACCATCCCCCACAACCCAGGATACTTCTAGCACCCCAATCCAGAAACCTTTCCTCAAAAGCAAACCATACACACAGGGCCGGGATTGTTTCTCTCTCCTCCTCTGCCCCAGGCCACTCCCACTTTTGCCTGGGGTCCCGGCACCCCCTGCCAGTCCTCCTCCTCAGGGCCACCTTCCTTCCGCATCCTGCTGACCCAGCTCCCACGCCCCACCACCACCACAGTAGATGCGGTATCGGTCCTCACTCCTCCCTGGAAGTTGGATCAGCCCCACTCTTCTCCCAGCCCCCAACCCAAGCAGCCTCTCCATGATCTCCGCCCTGTGCCGCCTTCGCCAGGCCGGCCAGGGCTTCTCCAGGACGGTTCTACGGAAGCGGCCCGTCCCTGCGGCGGTTGTCTCCTCCCGCTCTGGCCCCACAGCTGCCTCTGGAGCAGTTGGGAGGCCTCTTTGGTGCCCTCTGCTGCCCAGAACCTGACCCGGCCCCCCTCTTCCCCTCCGCAGCTGACCTGACCCTGGACCCGGGCACGGCACACCGCCAGCTGCTCATCTCAGCGGACCGCCGCAGCGTCCAGCTGGCCCCGCCGGGGACGCCCGCGCCCCCCGACGGCCCCGCGCGCTTCGACCAGCTCCCGGCGGTGCTGGGCGCGCAGGGCTTCGGGGCTGGCCGGCACTGCTGGGAGGTGGAGACCGCGGCCGCCGCCGGGGACCAGGAGGACGGGGACCAGGACAGCGGCGAAGCCCGCTACGCCGTGGGCGCGGCCGGCGAGTCGGTGCGGCGCAAGGGCCGCGTGGGGCTGTGCCCGGCGGGGGCCGTGTGGGCTGTGGAGGGCCGCGCCGGCCGCCTGTGGGCGCTCACGGAGCCCGAGCCCACCCCGGTGGGCGGCGCGGGGCCCCCGCCGCGGCGCATCCGCGTGGACGTGGACTGGGAGCGCGGCCGAGTGGCCTTCTACGACGGGCGCTCGCTCGACCTGCTCTTCGCCTTCCAGGCGCCCGGGCCGCTGGGGCAGCGCGTCTTCCCGCTGCTCTGCACGCGTGACGCCCGCGCCCCGCTGCGCATCGTGCCGGCAGAGGGCTGAGCCCCCTCCCCCTGCCTGTGCCGGGGGGCCGCCGCGTCCACACAGACCCCCACCCAGCCACACTGTCTCTTTTCTCCCAAGCAGGAAGATCTTGGCTGGCCTCCGGCTTCCTGCCCCTCCCTCTGGGACGCTTGCCACCTGCCTCTCCACGGCTGCCTGCTACCCTGGACCTGAGCTGGGGAATAGGCCCTGCCCCCCAATACTGGGCAACGGTGGTGTCCACTACGCAGAGGCCCCGCTAGCCAAGCGTTCCCCTCCCACCCCTGCCTCTGCTGGTCTCAGAGGGCCCAGTGCCTTCTCCTTGGGCCAGGGTTCCGACTTCCCTGCCCAATCTGGGGTTTATTCACCAGACTCTGGCCTGGGTCTCAGGGTCCTCCATGGAGCTCAATGCCATTCTGGGGAGGGGGCAGGCCAGCTCTACTCCATGGTGACTGCTTCCTTTGCTCACAGCCTTGTCCTGTTAGGAACCTTCCTAACTCCCCCCTGCACACACAGTAAGCCAAGGCTGCTACCTCCCTTTCCTCTCCTCAGCAGGGGGTGTTGGCCCAAACACCCCAAAACCATCCCTGTACACAGCATCTCATCTCTCCCCATATGTATAAATGGGCCCATATTTAACACTTTTTGAGATGTTGGGTTATTTATTTTGTGCATCTGTGGCAATAAATGAGATCTCAGTGGTGGTATGATTTGACTCATCTCTGCAACTGTGCATGGCAAGAGGCCTAGGAAATGATCTCAAGATCCCAGTAAGGAGTGGGGAGGGCTGGGAGCTGGGCATCTGGGCTGGCAGAAACATTAAAGCCTAGGAAGGAAGGGGTAAGAGTGTAGTGTAGGGGACGTATCCCCATCTCTTTGCTCCCTCCCTTTCGCTTCCTCTCCCAGGGACCCAGGTCCCTGGGACAAAGCTGGATCTGTCTCTGAAGCCACAAGATGCAGGAGAAGGCTGGCTCTAAGTGGCCAATCCCCAAGCCAGCTTTGTCAGATCCTGTATCACGTGAGAAGGGTGAGGAGAGGCCATCACTATGTCCTTTTCCATTAAAGGTGATAAAGTAAAGATCTCTCTCCCAGCCCCTCTGGAGGGCATGAGGGGGTAGGGTTGGGAGCCCACACATCCCACAGGCTTATATAAATACATTACTGGAAGAGCTCCAAGCCAAGATTAACAAGCATAGCTAGGGCAAGATTGCCCGGAATCTAACTGGGACCCTGGCAGTGAAAGCTGGGACTGCTGAAAACCCAATTTAAGTGTTTGGGACTCAAATAGAGAATGCAAGGGGCCAAGAGACCTGGATCCCAGGACAGGCAGTTTGGCAGTGAGAACAAAGGGAAGAGACTGGAACCAAGACGCCTGGATCCCAGGAGAGCAGAGGATGAGGACCGAAAGGAGAAATGAGGGCTGGGAGAACCCAGAAGCCTGGGTTCTGGAATAGCAGCAAGTCAGAATTTCAGGATCTCTGTTCACCCTCCTCTCCTCCTCCTTCCGTCAGGCAGAGGAGAGGGCAGGAGGGGGCTGGAGAAGGGGTCAAACCATGGGTTTAGTCCCCAAGTAGCCACATGAATACATTCAGGGCCAGACAGACACAGGAATGGTGGGGCAGAGAGGAATTTAGTGCTGCATTGGCCCTGGAGGAGGCTGGGAGGGGTCAGGAGGCTGGGGAGGGGTGCTGGGGCTCGGTCCTGGGGTTGCACGACGCCGTCCCTTGCGGTGGCCCCGTACACAGTGTGTGTGACCACAGCCCTCTTCTTCTTCCTCATCGCTCTCAGTGGAGCTCTCGCCAAAGGCCCGAGGTTTCTCATAAATACAGCAGCCTGGATTTGGAGGGAGGAGCCCAGTAAAAAAGGGACAAAAGTTAAGATACAGTCAGTCCCTCACCCACCAGATCTCAGTAACAACTGCTTCCACCATGCCAAGACCCAGCTTCCCCAGGCCCACCCCCCGGGGACTCAGGCCCCCAAACCCTCCTCGTGCTGGCGAGGGTCTAAAGCCCCGCTTCTGCCCGCTGATGCCTCCTGATTTCAGGCCCTGGTCTGTCCCAGGACAAGCCCTCCCTCCCTTTTCCTCCAGTCTTAGCCTCATGTCCCTGATGCCTGGAATCACCGAGGCAGTGACAGGCCCCTGGGCAGGTGTGAACAGGTGTGAGAAGTAGACAGTGACAGGCTGTGGGCAGGTGTGAGAAGGTGGCAGATGGGCCTGTGGGTAGGTATGAGCAGGTGGCAGACAGGCCTGGGGGCAGATGTGAGCAGGTGGCAGACAGGCCTGTGGGCATGTGTGAGCAGGTGTGAGCAGGTGGCAGACAGGCCTGGGGGCAGGTGTGAGCAGGTGGCAGACAGGTCTGTGGGCAGATGTGAGCCGGTATGAGAAGGTGGCAGCAACAGGCCTGTGGGTAGTTGTGAGCAGGTGGCAGATAGACCTGTGGGCAGGTGTGAGCAGGTGGCAGACAGGTCTGTGGGCAGGTGTGAGCAGGTATGAGAAGGTGGCAGCAACAGGCCTGGGGGCAGGTGTGAGCAGGTGGCAGATAGACCTGTGGGCAGGTGTGAGCAGGTGGCAGACAGGTCTGTGGGCAGGTGTGAGCAGGTATGAGAAGGTGGCAGCAACAGGCCTGGGGGCAGGTGTGAGCAGGTGGCAGATAGACCTGTGGGCAGGTGTGAGCAGGTGGCAGACAGGTCTGTGGGCAGGTGTGAGCAGGTATGAGAAGGTGGCAGCAACAGGCCTGGGGGCAGGTGTGAACAGGTGGCAGATAGACCTGGGGGCAGGTGTGAGCAGGTGTGAGCAGGTGGCAGACAGGCCTGGGGGCAGGTGTGAGCAGGTGGAAGATAGACCTGTGGGCAGGTGTGAGCAGGTGGCAGACAGGCCTGGGGGCAGGTGTGAGCAGGTGGCAGACAGGCCTGGGGTCAGGTGTGAGCAGGTGGCAGACAGGCCTGTGGGCAGGTGTGAGCAGGTGGCAGACAGGCCTGGGGGCAGGTGTGAGCAGGTGGCAGTGACAGGCCCCTGGGCAGGTGTGAGCAGGTGGCAGACAGGTCTGTGGGCAGATGTGAGCCGGTATGAGAAGGTGGCAGCAACAGGCCTGGGGGCAGGTGTGAGCGGGTGGCAGACAGACCTGTGGGCATGTGTGAGCAGGTGTGAGCAGGTGGCAGACAGGCCTGGGGGCAGGTGTGAGCAGGTGGCAGACAGGTCTGTGGGCAGATGTGAGCCGGTATGAGAAGGTGGCAGCAACAGGCCTGTGGGTAGTTGTGAGCAGGTGGCAGATAGACCTGTGGGCAGGTGTGAGCAGGTGGCAGACAGGTCTGTGGGCAGGTGTGAGCAGGTATGAGAAGGTGGCAGCAACAGGCCTGTGGGTAGTTGTGAGCAGGTGGCAGATAGACCTGTGGGCAGGTGTGAGCAGGTGGCAGACAGGTCTGTGGGCAGGTGTGAGCAGGTATGAGAAGGTGGCAGCAACAGGCCTGTGGGCAGGTGTGAGCAGGTGTGAGCAGGTGGCAGACAGGCCTGGGGGCAGGTGTGAGCAGGTGGCAGATAGACCTGTGGGCAGGTGTGAGCAGGTGGCAGACAGGCCTGGGGGCAGGTGTGAGCAGGTGGCAGTGACAGGCCCCTGGGCAGGTGTGAGCAGGTGGCAGACAGGCCTGGGGGCAGGTGTGAGCAGGTGGCAGACAGGCCTGGGGGCAGGTGTGAGCAGGTGGCAGACAGGCCTGGGGGCAGGTGTGAGCAGGTGGCAGACAGGCCTGTGGGCAGGTGTGGGCAGGTGTGAGCAGATGGAAGAGGGAAACACTCACACTTTGATGAGCGGCGTCCCATGTGCTCGTTGTCCACAGTGTCACTCGTCCATTCTACCTTCTTCTCTGGCTTCCGCTTCCGTAGTTTGATGGTCAGGCTCCGGTTCTCCTGGAAGGTTAAGAAGGACGGACAGACACAGCTAGCTCCCTCCTCCTGACCTGCCCAGCTCCCTCCCGGGGGCCCGGTTCAGTCAGTGCCCCAGACAGACCAACAGAAGAGCTGAGTGCAGGGAAAGGGCAACTGGAGCAGGTCTCTGACCTCAAGGAGACCCTTGGGGGGTTGTGACAACTGCTAGGACATGGGGAAGACACAGTTCCTAACCTAGGGAAGGTCCCAGCAAGTCTTCAAAGGAAAACATAATCCTCGCTGTTTCTCCATCTTCCTCCCCAAATCCTCCTCGGTGGTATTAGTACCTGAGCACGATCTCCTCAGTCCCCAGTACCTAACCCTTGACTCCCATAGAGAAAGAACCACGTCCTGATCTCTCCCATCCTCAAGCCCGGCGCTCCCCTCTTCTTACCTACCTACCCCCTCGCACCCACGCGTCCCCCCATAACCCGGGGGTAACGACTACACCCTCTCTTTCTGAAAGCAACTCAACCCGTTCTTGCAGGCAGGCTACTTGTGTCTCTATTTGTCAACAGTCCTCCCATCTCGCCCTTCTCCTTCCCGCGACCCCTGCCCCTCCCTTCACGCCCACCCCTTGCACAAACACGTGCTGGCAGCTGTGCTGGCGGCCAGCCTGCCTGCAGCCAAGTCTTCGCATGGAGCCCTTCGTTCCCCCCGCACCCCCCAACCCGACACCCCGAGCTCCGGTCCCTGGGTCTCCGGCCCCGCCCGCGCGCAGCAGCTCCTGCGCCCCGACTCTAACTCTCTGTCACGTGTCGCCTGAGTAGCCTCCGGCAGCATCTCTGCCGCTGCCCAAAGCCCCAGTACTGGCGACTGTCCCCGGCCCAGGTATCCGACCCCACTCGGCCCACATCCCTATCCCCTCCCTCCCGGTATCACCGCCCCCCCCATCCCGCCTTTCTCACGGGCTCGGTTGTCACGGTAACCGTTGTCTCAGTGACGGTCTCACTCAGCCCAGCCCCTGCCTCGGCCATGGCTAAGGCTGAGGACAGGGAGGAGGGGAGGAAGGGGGACGACACGCCCTTCCTTTTCTCTGTGTCTCAGGGTTCTAAGCGGGCCGGGCCGGACTCAGGGTGGCAGCCAGGATCCTCCACCTTCTTTTTTCCCCCTCCTCCTGGGCCTCCGTTTCCCCACCCCTGGGGAGAACCTGTCCAACCCCACTTCCGGCCCGCTGCTTCCGGGTGTGACGCACTCCGTAGTTCCCCTTCTCCCTTCCACGGCACTGCACGCGTCTAAGCGCAGGCGTCGCCGGATTAGTTCCGCCGTAACGTGACAGTGCGCAGGCGCCGCCAGCAGGAACCACTGACTTGGCGGAAGAGGCGTCACTGCGGGTGTGGCGCGTGGGCGGCGGGGCGCAAGCGCTGCCCAGTAGCGCCAGGAGGGGCGGTCCGGAAGGGCAGAGCCCGTGTGGCGCCGCAGCGCTAGTGTGGGGATGCGGGATAGGGGTGCGGCCCCCGGTGCACTGGGTGCGGATGCTGCCCGGTGCAGTGGGGTTGGGGGTACGGGATGGGGGTGCAGGTGCAGGGTGCCATCTGTCCTGGCGGCAGTAACCACCCCGCCTGAGCCGGTCTTCCGTTTCCTTGCCTCTGGAAATGGAGAATTGGGCCCCAGGAGCAGGCAGAAGCACTGGATCACGAATGGGTTGTGGGGTGGGGGGCACCTGAGTGGCTCAGTCCTGGAGCACCAGACCCTTGATTACCAGTTGGGTCATGATCCCAGGATCGTGGGATGGAGTCCTTCGTGGGGCTCCGCACTCACAGTGCAGACCTTGTGTGAACTTCTCTCTCAATATAAATAAACCTTAAAAAATAAAGTAAATAAAAGAATGGGTTCTGGCGGTCGCCCTGTGTGTGCAGGTGTTGGGGCAAGGTCCTTAATGGGGCCTTCAACTGGGATTGTTGCTGGCTCTGTGTTCGGTCTTACAGCTCCCAGCCTGATGGGGAAGCCCTGATGGGGAAGCTGTAGGACTAACATCTTAGACACTGAAAGATACTAATCTCTTCTGTGAAACTGAATTTACTTACTTCTTGCCAGCACGCTCTCTGGGGTGGAGGGGAGTACGATCAAGCACAGAAATGGTCATAAGTTTGTGTGATGATAGAAACAGGTGCATGTTTCTAAGGAAGCAAAGAGGGGTAAAAGGAACTGGAAGGCGGCAAATGGCTTTTTGTTTGGTAGAGAGCTGTTTACAAATTCAGTGTGTGCATTGAAGAAAACGCAGTTTTGCGTTGCTTGGGATGTAAGAGGAGTTATCAGATGAGGCTTGGCAGGTAGGTGCGCTTATGCAGGAGGTCCTGTATGTTGCTCAGAAACTTGAACCTTACCCAGTTGGTGTTATGGGCCAGGGGAGGCTTAAAATGGGGTAGATAAAACAGATTTGTTTCAGATTTCAGAAGTGGGGTGGGAAAGTTCAGATGCACAGTAAAGTCTGCCCTGCGCATCCCTCCAACTTGCTATGGGGGTCAAACAAGACAGGGTAGGGGCACCTGGGTGGCTCAGTCGGCTAAGTGTCTGACTTCGGCTCAGGTCATGATCTCATGGTTGGTGAGTCTGAGCCTCAAACCGGGCTCTGTGCTGATAGCTCGGAGCCTGGGGCCTGCTTCTGATTCTGTGTCTCCCTCTCTCTGCCCCTCCCCTAGTCACACTGTTTCTCTCTCAAAAATAAACTTTAAAAAAAAAATTAAAAACAACAAGACAGGGTAAGTTTGAGAGCCCTGAACATATAAAGGCCACACAATTACAAGGTAATCATGGTTACTATCACCCTTTGATCATCCTTTAAGCCAAGGAATGCAAAAATACAGATTTCCAGAGTAAATCTGAATATGTTGTGTTTGGACTACAAGTTTTTGGTTCAAACTGATAAAACAAGATACAACTCAGCATGTATAGTAAAGCCCATTAAAAAAGACAGTATCTCTGCAGTGGGATTCACAAAAAAAATACTCTTTTCTTTTTGCCTCTCTATATATGATTACGATGAATATGTATTACATTTATCTCAAGGGTAATAACAAAACAATTTTCAAAGTGTCCATTGGTACCAAGTACATACTGGTGTCCCTTGGTAACAGATGTTTTGTTGTCCAAATTCACATGTCAAGAGATCTGGTTAAGTTACCTGTTGAATATCCCACTCTCTCAACTCCTACGTTTGTTTCCCTAAACTCAGGAACCAAATACATTTAGTGATGGAAGATTTATAATTACTTTTTTATATTAGTCCCATTCTTGGCTCTTTTTTTTTCTTTCTTGTTCTAATTTATATTATTTTTTGTAGCTCATATACTCACTGAAAGAACAAATATATCTCTGTAAGTTCATTTAAATTCCTGTCAGAACAAGACATACTATAAATAACATACAGATGTCTGGCTTATATAAAAAAATATAACTTTAATAAGGAAAAATAGAGTAAGTGTACTCTGGGGACAATGACACATAATAATGTCCTATGGGAGCAAACCATTGCACCTAGGATGGACAAGGGATCTAAGAACCCAATATCCTTCACCTTCCAAGGAAGAGAAGAGGAGGGATCGCTGAGTCGCCCAGAAAAAAAAATCAAGAGTCTTCTTTCTCCTGAAACCTATGGAGAAAGAAAGGAGTCATTATATTTGAGCAAAAGAAGAGGCTCCAGCATAAGACAAGACATTCAATTAAAAGATCAAAGGAGGAGGGACACCTGGGTGGCTCAGTCGGTTGAGCATCAGTCTCAGTTGACAGCGTGGAGCCTGCTTGGGACTCTGTCTCCCTCTCTCTCTGCCCCTCCTCTGCTCACACTCTCTTTCAAAAATAAACAACTAAAAAAAAAAAGTTAACAAATGGGGTACCTGGCTAGCTGATTCCAGGTGCATGTCACTCTTGATCTCAGGGTTCTGAGTTTGAGCCCCATATTGGGTGTAGAGCTCACTTAAAAATAAAATCTTAGGAGCACTTCCTAAGGTTGGGTGGTTCAATCGGTGGAGCATCTCTTCTTTTAAGTTTATTTGTTTAGTTTGAGAGAGAGCAAGGCGCGGGAGGGGCAGACAGAGAGAATCATAAGCAGGCTCTGCACACAGATCCCAACATGGGGCTGGAAGTCTGGAACCCTGAGATCACGACCTAAGCCGAAATCAAAAGCGGGACATATTAACTGGAGCATCTGACTCTTGATTTCCGCTGAGGGCATGATCTCAGGGTCATGGGATCAAGCCCTGTATTGGGCTCTGCGCTGAGCTTGGAGCCTGCTTGAGATTCCCTCTGTCCCTCTGCCCCCCTCTCTCCCACTTGCGCTCTAAAATAAAATTTTAAAAATAAATAAAGTATGATTTAGAAATTGGGAATTATTAATTATGACAGAAGATATTTGAAAAATAATGAAGTAGAACTCAAAAAAAAAAATTTTAAGTAACAATAATTGGAATAAACTGAAGACAGAGTTAGTGAACTGTAGGAGGCTGTAAGAATTAACCCAGAGGCAGCATGACGAGAAAAGGGATGGGGAGAAATGAAACACAGAAGGGGGCTTAATAAACTGATTGGAGCTCTAGAATGTGAAAGTTGAGAACATGGGGTAAAAGCGATATTTAGTGAGATAATGGCTAATAATTTTCCAAGGATGACGGAGGAAAATAATCCTGTTTTAGAAAGTCCAGCACAGGATCAAGAAAAGAAAGCACATCCTGATATACTCTGGTGAAACTACAGAACACCAAAGACGAAGGACTGAAGGCACACGCGATTAATGCTCAGAAAAGGAAAACTAACTCGAGTGTAGAGGAAATTCCAACACAACATGCGAGCAATACTCGCCTTCCAGTTTTCCTTTTGCTTTTACATATCTCAAAAGGGTTAGTTCACTGGCTATAAAAAGGCTAAGAGAAATGTAATTTTCAAAAATAAAACCCCACAAATCCCCCTATTACCTGAACTGTACAGAAATAAGGGATGGGAACAGAGAAACTAACGGTTTATCCCGCACAGGGAGCAAATCAGCGCATCAATGTGGTTAGCGAACAGAGAAGGGGCAGAAGGCAGCAGGACACGCACCTGCAGCTGGTGCAGGTGTAGAAGACGGTCTGCCCTTCGTCGGCTGAGCGCATCTGCCGGGTATGGTAGGCCATTCCCTCGTGGCCGCATCGCGAGCAGCGCCGGTCCACCTGGCGGGTCAGCACGGGCGTGTCAGGGGGTCCTGGGGGGCCCACCCGGAACCAGAGCCCACGGTCCTCACTGGTACCACACGCTGCTGCTGCAGACACCCCGCTTCCCTCTCCGGGATCTGGGTCCCGATCTCTGCGCTCACGCCTGCATTTCCTCCCCGCGCTCCTCGTGGGGACAGTCCGCGACGTCGGTTACTTACCACGGGCCCCTGGAACTCAGGCCCCTCGTCCGCCGCCACGGGCACCGCCGTCCCCACCTTGTGGAACACAAACGTGGTCCTGACCACCTTCTGCTCGAAGTCTGCGCGCAGTGAGAACGGGTTGTGGACATGGGCGGGGAGGGGGCGCTGACCCCACTCCCCGCGCCCGCAGGCTCCGGCCGCCGCGCGCCAGCCCCTCACCTCGCACGTCGACGGAAAAGCCACAGCGGATACAGGTGACCGTGTCCTCAACCCCGGGCAGGGGCAGGATGGAGCCGCAGTCCGGACAGAAGTCCAGGTCCGACTGGAAGTGGGAGCGGGAGCGCCCAGAGTCCATGAGCCACACGAGGTAGAGGTCTGTGCGCGCGCTAGCGGCCGGTCTCCCCGCCGGTCTTCCTGTCGGTCCCTGGACGTGGGCGGGCCTCGCCGGTGCCCTCCACCGAGCCCTCCTCCTCTCCGCCCGACCGCGACTGCGCAAAGCGTGTCGCGCAACGCGAGGCGAGCGCCATTGGTTGTGACGTCATAAGTGAGCGCGACCGCGACCGCGACTGGCCTGTCCCCGCGACCCAGCTGCAGGCGCCATTAGCTGTGACGTCATAGGTGAGCGCGGCTGTGGCCGGAGGTTCCCGGAGCCGGAGCAGGACGTCTGCGGAGGACGCAGGGCGCTGCCTTCCCCCTGGTTCTGCGGGTTCGGAGGGAAACTGGGTAATGAGCGTTGCGCCTCCGGTCGCTCCCCCGCTGAGGATCCAGTCCTGGGATAGTTGTTTTCTTGGACCAATCGTTGGGGCGCTGCCCCTGAAAAACGAAGGAGCCTTCCCGAATACTGATTTCTTGGGACCGTGCGGCCGTAGAGCCGGAATTTCCCTCTTGCGGCTGCGCTGAGGATGAAAGCTCAGCTCGGAGTCCGGACCGTCAGGTTCCTGCGCTCCCCGGGCCTCCAGCCCCGCACGCCCGCCTCGGGGGCTGCCCTGGGCCCGAGGAGGAGTGAGCGGGTTTCTTGAGGCGCAGGAGGTGCTGCGGGTGGATCTGGGGAAGCGGGACAGGTCCTGACACGCCTCCCAGGTGAGGCCACGGCCGTGGGTAGCGTTTCCCCATGCCGTAGGCTGACTTCGGGTCTGGGACCCACCTCCACCGGGGCCTCCGACTCCTGTCCAGCCAACTGCGAATTGCCGGCGTCCACTGGGTACACGGTAGACATTTCCGTAATACGTGAGTTAAAACACACAAGACCAACCTGTTTTCATTCGTTTGTAACCTACAGTCTAAAGTAGAAACTCGTGATCCTGAAGGGACGGCCTCTCGTTGGCGGTGCTACTTCCCTTCCAGCCCCACCAGCCCAGCCAAGCTGGTGCCGAGTCCTTTACATATGGAGTGGTGGAGCCACCACTGTACCTTCTGGAGGAGACGAGCTGTGGTTCCCTCCTCGGGAGGCGCCCCACTACACCGTTTTCTGCAGTAATGGAAACACACAGTAGTGAAGGGATTGAAACTCGGAGCAAGCTGCTGAACAAGACAGGCCCCATAATTTCACTTACCTGGCTGTCACGTGGTCTTAATGGGGTCTGGTGCTGAGCCCATTATGTAGGCAGTTTCTATGTGTGTCCTTTGGAAATGGACATCGAAATGAGCTCTTCCCCTCTCTCTCTCCCTTTTCACTTTGACCAGTGTTCAGTGCCCAACCACCGTGAGCTGAATACTGTCCTCATGTGCCAGTGTTGTGAGGCGTGGCCCTTTGCCAGCACAACCTCACTGATGAGGCACTTATGCCCAGTCTTTAGGCCAATGCTGGGCTGCAAAGTTGCAGACTATTATCTGACCATCAGGAGCACAAATATTAGAATGCAGTCCGAGTACTGGGAGGGCAGAGTGAGAGTCAAGGACCAGCACAGGACATGGAAGTGCTTGTACACCTTAAGGGAGACTAGCAAGTGTCCCAGTGAAAAGGGAGATACGGCAGTACAGGGAATGTAAGAGAGGAAGATGCCCATGTCATGTGATAGGGATGATCAATCAACAGATCATTTTGAGCACTTGGGATCACATACTCATGTTAGGTGCTGTGCTAGATTCTGTATATGGAGAAATAAGTAAGGTGGTCATATTTTTAAAATATCAACATGGATCATTGCAATGTATGTTACCTAAAAGTTAAATTAAAACAATATAAAAAGGTATTTATAGGCAAACAGGAATGTGCCTAAGAGGTCAGGGAGATCCAATGTTTGATACCAGATTCATTACAATAATATAACCACATTGTGTTTGTAGATATAAATTGTAGTTACCACCCTTTAAGAGCCTAAATTTCAGCATGAAAATGTTAAAAATGATACAGGAATATGGGTGTCACAGTGTAAACCCTGATTGGTTTTCAAATGAATCATAGAAGTAGAAAATGTTAAGTGTTCAGAAGGCAAAATCACTGTTACATAGAATCATCCAGAAAGACTTTCTAGAGAGCCAGGGCTTGACCTGTGGAAGAGAGACGACTGCCATCTTATAGGGACTCACCATATGTCAAGCATTGTGTGAGGCTCTTCCATCTAAACCACATTTGTTCTTTATGACCCCTGAGAAGCAGGTTTTTGTCTTACATCTCCATTTTATAGATGAGGAACCTGACTTAGAGATGGCTACTTGCCCTGAGTCACACACCTCAGAAACCGTGGAATTAGGGCTCAAACAGCTTGGGCAGGCTTCAGAGCCCATGCTCTTTACCATAAATAGCACAAACAGAGGCACAGAGGTGATGTGTCAGACACCCCCAGTGGCTCCACTACGACCTCATAGTGATTCAGACCAGGGATGACACATGAAATGTTGGCAGCCTTGTGTAGCCATCAGCCTGACCAATTACAAAAAGTCACCCCAAATTCCTATCCTAAGGGGGTTCAATGGGGAATGGTCTCATAATGGATCTGGGGTGAAGGATGAGTGGCAGTGTAAGGCCGACAGGTGGAAGGGTGGGCAATCAGATGAGAACAGAGTTTCAGAACAAAAGGTTGGAAGGCAGAGATGCTGTATGTGCTGATAGAGGCAGAGAGGGCCCGGACAGAGAAACTGCGGAAAGAGAACAGACTCCTGACCCTGCGGTGTGGGACTGTCCCCAGAGAGGGCGGCTGGGACACTGAGCCGTCCAGCGGAGATGTGCCTGCGCAGCGCCTCACCAAGGAGCGCGTCTCTTCCCTCTCCCAGTCCCAGATTCGAGACTCAGAGTGGCTCACGTGGAATCCACGGGACATGTGTGCCTTTTGTTTCTATGAGAAGATTTTATGCTCTTATTAAATTCTCCATCACAGGGATGCAATGGTTTCCCATGGAGGATATGGCCCTGGAGTAGCCCTGCCTCTTAGCAGGTTTTCTCTTTCTGGGGGGACATGCCCTTGGCCTTGACCAAAACACTTCGGTTTTTTGGTTCAGTCAGTAAGTGAGTAGATATGTTCTGACACTGCTTACGAGCCAATCTGCCTCTGCCTTTTTATCTTCCAGATTGTCCTGGGCTAAAATGTCTACAGACCCCAGGATTGCTACAGGTCAGCTGTCCCCACTGGAGAAGAAAATCTTGGTAAGTAATCTTCACGTCATATGGTTTGGAACTACTAGGAGAAGGAGCCTTGGGTTTAAAACCCTGCCCAGGTGACCCCTGTCTACACTGGCAGATGTGTTTCACTATATCTATGCTTGCAAAACAAAATACTATGTTGAAAGCACCCAATACTACATTTTTAAAGCACTAGTTATTGATTTTGGTGGGGTAATTTAACTTTCAGAGCTCATGGGTTCACCTAGGAGTGATGGGAGTAGAAATCACAATTATTACACCCACATATCTTTTCTGGCTGTCAGTAATGAGGGTATGCTCCTGTTTAAATGTGTTCAGAGTAGGGGCGCCTGGGTGGCGCCGTCGGTTAAGCGGCCGACTTCAGCCAGGTCACGATCTCGCGGTCCGTGAGTTCGAGCCCCGCGTCAGGCTCTGGGCTGACGGCTCGGAGCCTGGAGCCTGTTTCCGATTCTGTGTCTCCCTCTCTCTCTGCCCCTCCCCCGTTCATGCTCTGTCTCTCTCTGTCCCAAAAATAAATAAAAAACGTTGAAAAAAAAAATTTATAAATGTGTTCAGAGTAAAAAGATGGTCCCATTATGAAATCCTCTACCTCACTTTGACAGAGTCTGGGTGGTGTGCATACAACAGCGACAAGACAACTGATAACTCAGAAATACCAGGAGGAGTACGAGACACTGTGTAGGGAGCAAGCTCTTTCTCATGACTACTGGCTTGCCAAAACAGAGTCTTACTATAATAAAAGAATAGTGGAAATGAGGGAACAAGAGACAGGGTGTGAAATGAAGAAGAAATTGAAGGGAGAAACAACCCAAAGCGTGGAGAGACAAAAACGGTATTATTTGGTTCCTGCGAGGGAGGGGGGACACATAGAAAGTCACATCCAGAGATCAGGTCAGGTCAGAGAGGTTAAGAATAAGACATGTAGGCCATTACTACAGGCTCCTGGTGAAACCACCTTCCCCAGAATTGTGCCAGAGGAGCACAGCATCCTGAGCGCACAGAGGAGAAAGCAAGTGAGCCAGAGGGAGCAGGTACAAATTAAAGGTCACCAGGAACGCATGCTGCGGGGCAGAGAGCTGGGAAAACAGAGACTCAAGGAGGGAGTCTTGAGAAAAGGCCAGAACCCGCCGCTGACCCATGGGAGGCACAGGAGAGCAAAGAGAGAGGTGAAGGAGTTTGAAAGCATCACTGCATATCCACTCCTGCAGCCATGCAGTAGAAGTCGGATCAAAGTGAATGTTCTCGTGGAAAAGAATAGAGAAGAAGGGAATACTGCCATAAAACCACATCAAAGAGAATTCCTAACTATGCCGCCCTTTTTGAGAAGCCAAGTGGGAAAAATAAAAGACTAGTCAAGTTTCAGCGCTTTTAGAATAAAATCATGTCTCCGAAGTGGACTTTGTTTTTTGAACTATTTCCCATCTCTCCCCAGAGTTGGGTGAGATCACATCTGTATCACATGGTTCTGGACTTGAAACCTGGCTGTTTTTAGTTGGCCTCTCTGCTCAGGTTGCGAATCCTCTGATGTTGTTTTTCTCCTGTGTTGGGTGGTTGGTCAATGATCTGAGTGAGGGGTTGTTCTCAGACACCTCCCACCTTGCCCCTGCCCCAGCCCTTGATGGGTGTCCTGATGAGACTGCTGAAGGTCAGTGTTGGGTCTTTGATTTCACATTCATAATTTTATCAGGGAGCCACTAATGGGGCCCTACAGTTTTGTTTGTTTGAGGAACTTAATTCTGACAGCCTCCTATATGCCAGGTATTATTAGTTACTGGGAGTGAATGAAAAGAGGTCCCTGCCCTTGATTGGTTCACGAGTAATGGCATAGACCACTCCCCACTCACAACGTGGCCTGGGTGATGCTGGAGGCGTGCACAGGCCCTGTGCAAAGGAGGGCACCTGGCCAAGCCCAGCTGAGCAAGGAGGGAGCCCATGGGAGGGGAGTGGTTTCTCAGGTTGCCTCCAGATCCACACGTGGCCATGAAAGCAACATCTTCCCAGCATTGGATCCACTCAGAGGTAAAGCAAACTCTCTCTCAAACAGATGTCCTCGAACACTCATTGATAACTCAGAAAACAAATTTATGCATTTAGTGGGAATTTCGGTAGCCAAGCAGAATGAAATTTATTGATTTCATTTTCAGTTCATTTTCTTCCCAGATACCTAAAAGTTGGGAAAGGAGGGGTTCAGAGGTGGTGAGTAGAGAATCAGAGACATGGAAAATGCACACCGTGGGGAGTGTCACCCTTCGGCTGTGGGGGTCCTGATGCCCCCCTCCTGGGCCTGCTGCATGCATCCCTCAGTGATGGGGCTGTCCTGCACTGCTGCTCCTCAGCATGATAGCCACCTCCCACCTGTGCCTCCTGCACACTGCCCTCGCCTTTTCTGGCCTTGCGTCACCATGTCCCAGTGGCGGACCCTCAGCCTTGTAACAGGGTGTATTGTCCAACTTAGAAACCCCAATCAGTAGGGCTAGGGTAAGTCCTTTGAGTTGAGTGGGACTGAAAAGCAACCTGGTACACAACTGTAGGGGCGCCTGGCTGGCTCAGTCAGTGGAGCAGGTGACTCTTGATCTCAGGGTCATGAGTTCGAGCCCCACGTTGGGTGTACAGATTACTTAAAAACAAAAAAAAAAAATCCAGGGACACCTGGTGGCTCAGTTGGTTGCTTAAGTGTCCAACTCTTGTTTTCAGTTCAGGTCAGGATCTCACAGTTCATAGGATTGAGCCCCACGTTGGGCTCTGCGCTGACAGCGTGGAGACTGCTTGGGATTTTCTCTCTGCCCCTCCCCGTTCTCTCTCTCTCTCTCTCAAAATAAATAAACATTTAAAGAAATACATAACTGTAAGGGATTGTTTACCATGAAGGTTTTCAGTGCTAGCCACGGTGAGGTCGGCCTCCCTCTTTCTCCTCCAAATCTAGTGTAAAAGCAGCTGGTGATTGCAAGGCACTTTCACGGCTCATCCATCTCAGAGTAAAAGTCTGGTAAGAGGGCTCAGTTTGGCCAGACCTGACTCCGCCATGTCTACCTCATAACTCACCTTTCATCTCCTTGAACGGTGTGTGAACAACCATCTTTGCCCCAAGCAACCATGAATCATGAGTCACACTTAATGCTTTTCTTCCGTATTCTTTCGTCTTCTCAGTACAAAATGAATATACAAATGAAAATGTCTATGTCCAGGCACCCACTGCTGAGGCTGAGACCTGGAACCCCCTGTGCTCCCCTTTACACCCCTCCCTCGTCCCTAGAGGCAGTCACTGTCCTGAATTTTGTGGTAATTAACACCTTTCTATAGTTTTCGTCATCTATGTATGTATTCCTAAGTGACATAATTGTGCATAGTTACCTGTTTATGGCATGTATATAGATGAAAATTATATAATTTACTTTTGTTCAGTAATATTTTTTAATTCACCCATGTTGATGTGAAACACTATTTCATTTCCTTTCTTTTTTTTCCTCTTTGAAGCACGTCTTTTAAAAATTTTTAATGTTTATTTATTTATTTATTTATTTTTTTTATTTTTTTATTTTTTTAATTTTTTTTTTTAAATGTTTTTTATTTATTTTTGGGACAGACAGAGACAGAGCATGAACGGGGGAGGGGCAGAGAGAGAGGGAGACACAGAATCGGAAACAGGCTCCAGGCTCCGAGCCATCAGCCCAGAGCCCGACGCGGGGCTCGAACTCGCAGACCGCGAGATCGTGACCTGGCTGAAGTCGGACGCTCAACCGACTGCGCCACCCAGGCGCCCCAATGTTTATTTATTTTTGAAAGAGACAGAGCATGAACAGGGAAGAGGCAGAGAGAGAGGGAGACACAGAATCCCAAGCAGGCGCCAGGCTCCGAGCTATCAGCACAGTGTCCCACGTGGTGCTTAAACTCACCAACTGCGAGATCATGACCTGAGCAGAAGTCAGATACCCAACAGACTGAGCCCCCAGGCGCCTCTGATTTGCATGACTTCCTGGATAACATGTCTCCTGGGTTTTCTCCAGCCTCACTGGTTTTCCTTCTGAGGCTCCTTGGTTGTCCTCCTCCCCTCCCCAGTCTCCTGGTGCTGGGGGTGCGTCAGAGTGACTCATATCCACGAGCCTCACGAGCTCTACACGGTCTGTTCCCTGAATCTCCACCATCTAAGTGTATACTTCTTGGGTAGTTCATTCCATGACATGAATATACCACATCTTAATTACCTGCTGTATTGTTGAGGTCGGGGTTTTTCACGTTTATTTGAGAGAGAGTGAGTGGGGGAGGGGCAGAGAGAGAAGCCCAAGCAGCCTCCCCAAGGTCAGTGTGGAGCCCGACCTGGGCTCAGTTCCATGAACCAAGAGATCATGACTTGAGCTGAAATCAAGAGTCAGACGCTCAACCAAGTGAGCCACCCAGGCGCCCCTGTTTTTGTGTTTTTTATTCTACAAATAGTACTTCTGTAAACATTTTTCTTTAAGCGTGTTTCTGGGGCACAGTGTGCAGGAGTCTCCAGGGCATCTAGGTTGTGGGTTCTTCACATGACAAGCCTGTTCCTGGGGCTTGTTTTCATTCCACTGGTTTTGTGCCCGCAGGCCTGTTCTGTAGAGTCTGTTCAAATATGTGTTGAAAGAAGGAAGGACATTTGTTAACTGCTGGAAACAGCTGTGTCCAAGAGGGCCAAGCCCCCAAATACAGGAACAGTTGATGTGCCACTCTACCTTCTTAGGTCCTGTCCGTGCATTAACATAGTCTTTCTTTGTTCTTACATTTTATTTGAGGTACTAAAATACCTTAATTTGTTTTTTAAAACCCTTCAGTAACATTCATGATTTTATTTATCCCCTCTCCAGAACTATCTTTGATGCTTTCCAGACAAGGTCACCCCCATTTTCTCTTCTCAAGGCACCTGGCATCATCATAAAGTTTCACTGAAGTCTGGATAAAAGGGTTCCCAGAGGAGGAGGACAGGGAGCTCACATCCCTGGAGACACTGGTCAGGACCTCTAGCAGTTCTCTGTTGTCTGTGGGACAGCAGTCCAGCTTTCCAGCCCTGAGCACTCCGTGGCTTCAGAGGAGATGCGAGACACTGGAGGCCCATTGACTGATTCATTCCACACGTACTGAATCTTGTTAGTCCACACTGTGCTGACTGACTGATGGAAGGGTGGGTAGGGCAGGGTCCTCCTCATCGTGTGAGCTTGCAATCTCATGGTCCAGATGGAGATCGATAATCCTAGTACAGAAGTAATAAAGCTAATAGAAACATCTAAGTGCCTCAGAAACTGTGAAGAAGGACTGCCTGGCCCTTTGGACTAGAGCTAAAGAGCCCCTTCGTGAAGCTTTACAGCTTTACGGAATAGGTGGACGCTCGTGCTGAAGGGGAGAAGTTTGATAAGCAGATGAGAAAGAGCACGTGGGCCCAGGGAACAGCAGGTGCACAGGACCCACACGTGAGTGGATCTGGGTGAAGGCTAGGGCAGTGCCTGCAGCCAGGAAGAGCTTCCCTGTCTGGACAGGTGGGGATTGTGCAGCAGCAGTCCGGCTCAGTTGGGACGTGCAGAAGAACAAGGATGGGCAAAAGAACGTGGAGATTACTGAATTAATACAATAGCATTAAGAATCTGCCATTCAGTGTTTGTGCTGATATCACTGGCATCCACACTTCATTAAAATAGGGTTGGAGGGGCACCTGGGTGGCTCAGTCATTAGTTAAGCGTCCAACTTCTGCTCAGGTCATAATCTCACAGTTTGTGAGTTCAAGCCCCGTGTCGGGCTCTGTGTTGACAGCTCGGAGCCTAAAGCCTGATTCAGATTCTGTGTCTCTCTGCCTCTCCCCTGCCCCCAAAATAAATAAACATTTAAAAAAATGGGCTTGGAAATTGAGGGGAAAAGTTGAGTTTTAACAAGATGAAAATGGATCAGGAAATGCCACAAAGAATATAGCTGTTGACACAAAAAGGCATGAGAGTACAGTTCGCATCCAGCCAGAAGTATTCAAAGGAGAAGTCACCAGAAAACAGGCTGGAGCCAGGAAAAAAAAAAAAAGTTGATAGGGATGTGTACTGGTACATCTCTGATGGTAACCAGCCCCACGTGGATCTAAAGTGCAGCTGGTTGAGAAGCCTCCCCAGTCCTTTGCACATGTGCCCCACTCCACTGTCATTATGGGGTGATCCCTTGCACAAAGGATGCAGGTGTCCCCTCCCAGCCGAGAGCATTGCTGTGGAACCTACATCAGCTGACATGACATAAACAAAGAGTAAGCCCTGTTTTCCAAATGCTCCTGTCACACCACTTGGTTTTTACAAAAGACCTGCGTGAGCACTTGTTCTCCCTAACTGAAAAAAACCTGAAGAGGATTTTGGCCTTTATGAAAACAGTCACTACTTGTACTTACAGGACTTTGGTAACAGTGAAGCAGCCTAATGCAAGCCTTCAGAAAGTGGCAGAAGCATGCATTTTGTTGGGAGAACAAGGAAGACCGGTGGAGTCAGGTCTTGGGGAGGTGGCCTTTGATCACCGTACCCTCATGATTTCTGAGTTGACAAACAATTGCCAAGAGAGGGCCACTGAATAGTTGGTGAATGTTGGTATTTTCCAATACTTGGGTAAGTTTAGCCCAAGCAACAGACTTGGTGGCTGTGTGCAAACGGTGTAGTTGCAAACTGTTAGGGTTCTCCACGTGATTACGTTTTTACAGTGATAATTTCTCTCCAAAACCAAAGACGCCCGACAAATGCATCAGATGGATTGATAAGTTGTATCTCAAGAAGATAAGAAAACCAGGAAACTTGTTACTGGAGGAGTACCCCCAGCTGATACTGTTTTCCCCCCAAGTTTTCCCCATGCAGATGTGGCAGAAATTCCAAGGAGGTAAGGCACAGGGAAAAAATACACATATGTGAAGAAAGGTGTTTCCTTCACATGGCTTATTTTCTGTGTGTAGCAGGAGGCCAGGTGAGCTGTTTAGAGACAGAAAAAACAAGTCTTGAGTGGTGGGTTCCAAGTATACTAGGGACTCTGGAGTTTCTTATAATAAGCTCAGGTCAAGAGTCTGCCCTGTAGAAATAATGTTGGTCACATGGATGAAAGCACAGGGAATATGGTCAAGACTATGGTAATAGCATTGTATGGTGACCAATGGTGGCTGCGTTTGTGGTGAGCACAGCAGAAGGCATAGGGTTGTTGAATCATGTGTTGTACATCTGAAACTAATGTACCATCGTGTGTCAACCATACTCACACTTTAAAAAAATAATGCTGGAGGCACCTGGGTGGCCCAGTTGGTTAAGCGTCCACCTCTTGATTTTGGCTCAGGTCATTATCTCACAGTTCATGGGATTAAGCCCCACATCGGGCTCTGTGCTGACAGTGAGGAGCCTGCTTGGGATTCTCTCTCTCTCCCTCTCTCTGCCCTTTACCCCCCTCAAAATAAGTAAATAGAAACTTTAAAAAAAGAATGCTGAAAATTTTGATGAGTTGAGATCAGTAATGTCATGGTCAAATTTTCTTGCTTGCAAGCCTTAGAAACTTACTTGGGTGAGTATAAAGAAAAAAAAAAGTCTGTAGAAAGTATCTTAAATTTTTAAAGTCTCTCAAACCACTGGGCCTTACAAGAGACTAGAGCCAAGGCAGTAAGCATACCTGCCAACTCTTGTTTCTGCATCTTTTCGTGTATGTGCTCATTCTCTTTTTCCGCTCACTGTTGCTCTCTCTCTCTCTCTCTCTCTCTCTGTTCTCACAGTGGAAAATGGCATCTCTGCGTCCCCACAACCTCAGGCTATCACCTCTTCTTTCTCTCTTCCTCTATATCTGACTGCTCCCTCCCAACTGGATCACTCTGAGTGACCTATAGGTACCCTCAGCTCTCTCCCATCTAAGTCAGCTGTGCTAGTCCTTTGCAGTCCTTCAAAGCCACATCCCTTAAATAGTCTGTATCAGCTGCCTGCATTCTGGCCTCTCTGCCCATCACTTCTCCAGGCCCCCTTTCACTGAGTCATCAAAGAGCTCCATGCAGCTAAATTCAATGGACATTTAAGGGTGGAGTGGAAAAAAGGGAAGGTGCCAACAACAGACACAAGACCTGACAGGCATTGGCAGCAAAGACAGCATGGAAGGAGCATCGACACCTTGAGTGCTGGAATCCCGTCCTTAGGAAACAGGAGGGCAAGGAAATCAATAATCCTGAGGAATAGGAGATGGGCAGGGAACCAGGGGAGCCCATTCAAGGAACCAGAGTTGGGGCCAAAGGAACCAGATAAGTGAACAGTTGGAATACTCAGGATAAGAGACCAGACTAAGAGTAGAAAGGTTGACAAAACTGAACTGCCATCTTGGATTCCACCAGGGATGGGCAACCAACAGTTGAGAGTTAAGGAAGCCCAAAACAGAACAGGTTGTAAGGTTACAGGGGCAGGAGACAAAGCAGACAATTACAATAACCCTCCTACTGAGTCAGGTATATGAAATAAGACTTTGAACTCATTGAAGCATGTCTGATAGTGACTTTAGCCATGAGGTTAAAGTGCTTCAGGATGTAAGGTTTACAAGATTGGCGTGTTGTTTTATGTGGGTCTAATTATAAAGCCTTCCATTGCGTTAGCATCACAAAACAGAATAAGGCCGAACAAGGGTACATCTTACCTCTCGTGGAGGATGGTAAGTAGGTCAGCAATGCCGTGCTAGCATAGGCTTTCTAAAATTTACCTGTTACCTACTGCCAAGTCAAATAGTGAGTAAGCTGTACCTCACCTATCAAAAATCATGTTTTTGTTGGTAACATCATAGAGACTAGAAGGATAGTGGTGCAGGGGAGATATAACACTTATTAAGTGTCTGCCATGCATCAAACAATTTTTTCATTTAATCATGAACACTTCTTGAACCCAGGGTGATTAATATATCCTGACTTAGTTAAGAATGAACTATCTAAAGTCTCCATATCTGTGTCAATCCATATTGACATAGAATTTTGTTGACAGGAAGAAGAAATTTAGCCAATAGATATTTCTCAAACTTTCTGGGATGCACATGTAACATATCCAGATATTCTTCTATGTTTATATACATATTTTATACATGTAAAGTTGTGTTCTGTAAGTGTGGGGGTCTGTCCCTTTTTGCTTGCCCAAGCTCTCTTTTTCTGGTAAGTGAAATCCCACCCTCCTTGTCTTACACAGTTGCTTCCCCCCAGTCCCAGCCAACTGTACCACCCTACTCTCTTGGAATAGTGATTGACATCAGTGTAGCCAGTGGTCGGCTATAGTGGTTGGCATGTGACCTGAGTGGCACGAATCAGAATCCTTTCCTGTTTCAACAGGAGAAACAAGAACATTTTTTTTTTAATTTTTTTTTCAACGTTTTT